>NW_027140527.1:0-360593 GCF_036365525.1 Heterodontus francisci
ACTGAAACACCTTCCCCACAAACTGAAACCCCTTCCCCACTCACTGTAACCCTTCCGCACACACTGAACCAATTCTCCACACACTGAAACCCCTTCCCCACACGCTGAAACACCTTCCCCACACAGTGAAACCCTTCTCCACACACTGAAACCCCTTCCGCACACACTGAAACCCTTCCCCACACAATGAAACCCCTTCCCCACACATCGAAACCCCTCCCCACACACTGTAACCCTTCCCCACACACTGAATCAATTCCCCACATACTGAAACCCCTTCCCCACACACTGAAACCCCTTCCCCACACACTGAAAACCTTCCCGACACACTGAAACCCCTTCCCCACACACTGAAACCCCTTCCCCTCACACTGAAACCCCTTCCGCACACAGTCAAACCCTTCCCCACACTGAAACCCCCTCCCCACACACTGAAACCCCTTCCCCACACATTGAATACCTTCCGCACACAATGAAACACCTGACCCACACAATGAAACACATTCCGCACACACTGAATCCCCTTCCCCACTCACTGAAACCCCTTCCGCACACAATGAAACACCTTCCCCACACATTGAAACCCCTTCCCCACACACTGAAACACCATCCGCACTCACTGAAACCCTTTCTGCACACACTGAAACACCTTTCCCACACACTGAAACTCCTTCCCAACACACTGAAACCCCTTCCACACACACTGGAACACCTTCCCCAAACACTGAAACCCCTTCCCCTCACACTGAAACCCCTTCTGCACACAGTGAAACCTTTCCCCACACACTGAAACCCCTTCCCCCCACACTGAAACCGTTCCCCACACTCTTAAAACCCTTCCCCACTCACTGAAACCCCTTCCCCACAAGCTGCAACCCTTACCCACACTCTGAATCCCCTTCCCCACACACTGAATCACCTTCCCCACACATTGAAACCCCTTCCCCACACACTGAAACCCCTTCCGCACACACTGAAACCCCTTCCACACACACTGAAACACCGTCCCCACACAATGAAACCCCTTCCCCACACTCTGAAACCCCTTCCCCACACAATGAAACCGCTTCTGCACTCAGTGAAACCCTTCCACACAGAGTGAAACCCTTCCCCACACACTGAAACCCCTTCCCCACACACTGAAACCGCTTCCGCACTCAGTGAAACCCTTCCCCACACAGTGAAACCCCTTCCCCACACACTGAAACAACTTCCCCACACACTGAAACCCCTCCGCATACACTGAAACACTTCCCCACAAATTGAAACCCCTTCCCCACACACCGAAACCCCTTCCCCACAAAGTGTAATCCTTCCCCACACACTGAAACACTTCCCCACACACTGAAACCCCTTCCGCACACACTGAAACACTTCCTCACACACTGAAACCCCTTCCCCACACATTGCAACCCCTTCCCACACACTGAAACACCTTCCCCACACACTGAAACCCCTTCCGCACACAGTAAAACCCTTCCCCACACACTGAAACCCCCTCCCCACACACTGAAACCACTTCCCCACGCACTGAAACCCCTTCCGCACACAATGAAACACCTTCCCCACACAATGAAACACATTCCACACACACTGAATCCCCTTCCCCACTCACTGAAACCCCTTCCGCACACAATGAAACACCTTCCCCACACACTGATACCCCTTCCCCACACACTGAAACACGATCCGCACTCACTGAAACCCTTTCTGCACACACTGAAACACCTTTCCCACTCACTGAAGCCCCTTCCCAACACACTGAAACCCCTTCCACAGACACTGAAACCCCTTCCCCTCACACTGAAACCCCTTCTGCACACAGTGAAACCCTTCCCCACACACTGAAACCCCTTCCCCCCCCACTGAAACCGTACCCCACATTCTGAAACCCCTTCTCCACTCACTGAAACCCCTTCCCCACAAGCTGACACCCTTACCCACACTCTGAATACCCTTCCCCACAGACTGAAACACCTTCCCCACACATTGGAACCCCTTCCCCACACACTGAAGCCCCTTCCGCACACACTGAAACCCCTTCCACACACACTGAAACACCGTCCCCACACACTGAAACCCCTTCCCCACACTCTGAAACCCCTTCCACACACACTGAAACCCCTTCTGCAAAGATTGAAACCCGTTCCCACACACTGAAACATCTTCCCCAGACACTGAAACAGATCCCCAAACACTGAAACCCCTTCTCCGCACACTGAAACACATCCGCACACACTGAAACCCCTTCCCCACACACTGAAACACATCCCCACACACTGAAACACCCTTCCCCACACACTGAAACCCCTTCCGCACACACTGAAACCGCTTCCGCACTCAGTGATACCCTTCCCCACACACTGAAACCCCATCCCCACACACTGAAACAACTTCCCCACACACTGAAACACCTTCCCCACACACTGAAACCCCTCCGCATACACTGAAACCCATCCCCACAAACTGAAACCCCTTCCCCACACACCAAAACCCCTTCCCCACAAAGTGTAATCCTTCCCCACACACTGAAACACTTCCCCACACACTGAAACCCCTTCCCCACACACTGTAACACCTTCCCCATACACTGAAACCCTTACCCACACAGTGGAACCACTTCCCCACACACTGAAACCCCTTCCCCACACACTGAAACCGTTCCACACACACTGAAACCCTTCCCCACTCACTGAAACCCCTTCCCCACATACTGAAACCCCTTCCCCACACACTGAAACACCTTCCCCACACACTGAAACCCCTTCCGCACACAGTTAAACCCTTCCCCACACACTGAAACCCCCTCCCCACACACTGAATACCTTTCCGCACACAATGAAACAACTTCCCCACACAATGAAACACCTTCCCCACACACTGAATCCCCTTCCCCACGAACTGAAACCCCTTCCGCACACAATGAAACACCTTCCCCACTCACTGAAACCCCTTCCCCACACACTGAAACACTTTCCGCACACACTGAAACCCCTTCCGCAAACACTGAAACACCTTACCCCCAAACTGAAACCCCTTCCCCACACACTGAAAGCCCTTCCCCACACACTGAAACCACTTCCACACACACTGAAACCCGTTCCCCAAACTCTGAAACACATCCCCACACACTGAAACCCCTGCCCCGCACACTGAAACACATCCCCACACACTGAAAACCCTTCCCCACACACTGAAACACATCCCCACACACTGAAACACCTTCCCCACACACTGAAACCCCTTCCCCATACACAGAAACACCTTCAGCACACACTGTAACACATCCCCACACACTGAAACCCCGTCCCCACACACTGAAACCCCTTCCCCACTCAATGAAACACATCCGCACACACTGAAACCCCTTCCCCACACACTGAAACCCCTTCCGCACACACTGAAACACCTTCCCCACAAACTGAAACCCCTTCCCCACACACTGAAACCCTTTACGCACTCTTTTAAAAACGTTCCAAAACACACTGAAACCCCTTCCCCACACACTGAAACCCCTTCCCCACACACTGAAACCCCTTCCGCAGACACTGAAACACCTTCCCCACACACTGAAACCCCTTTCCCACACACCATAACCCTTCCGCACACACTGAACCAATTCGCCACACACTGAAACCCCTTCCGCACACACTGAAACCCTTCCCCACACACTGAAACCCCTTCCCCACACATCGAAACCCCTCCCCACACACTGTAACCCTTCCCCACACACTGAACCAATTCCCCACACACTGAAACCCCTTCCCCACACACTGAAACCCCTTCCCCACACACTGAATACCTTCCCGACACACGGAAACCCCTTCCCCACACACTGAAACCCCTTCCCCTCACACTGAAACCCCTTCCGCACACAGTCAAACCCTTCCAAACACACTGAAACCCCCTCCCCACACACTGAAACCCCTTCCCCACACATTGAATACCTTCCGCACACAATGAAACACCTTACCCATGCAATGAAACACATTCCACACACACTGAATCCCCTTCCCCACTCACTGAAACCCCTTCCGCACACAATGAAACACCTTCCCCACACACTGAAACCACTTCCCCACACACTGAAACACCATCCGCACTCACGGAAACCCTTTCTGCACACAATGAAACACCTTTCCCACACACTGAAACCCCTTCCCAACACACTGAAACCCCTTCCACACACACTGAAACACCTTCCCCACACACTGAAACCCCTTCCCCTCACACTGAAACCCCTTCTGCACACAGTGAAACCCTTCCCCACACACTGAAACCCCTTCCCCCCACACTGAAACCGTTCCCCACACTCTGAAACCCATTCCCCACTCAATGAAACCCCTTCCCCAAAAGCTGCAACCCTTACCCACACTCTGAATCCCCTTCCCCACACACTGTATCACCTTCCCCACACATTGAAATCCCTTCCCCACACACTGAAACCCCTTCCGCACACACTGAAACCCCTTCCACACACACTGAAACACCGTCCCCACACACTGAAACCCCTACCCCACATTCTGAAACCCCTTCCACACACACTGAAACCCCTTCCACACAGAGTGAAACCCTTCCCCACACACTGAAACCCCTTCCCCACACACTGAAACCGCTTCCGCACTCAGTGAAACCCTTCCCCACACACTGAAACCCCTTCCCCACACACTGAAACAACTTCCCCACACACTGAAACCCTTCCCCACACACTGAAACCCCTCCGCATACACTGAATCACTTCCCCACAAATTGAAACTCCTTCCGCACACACCGAAACCCCTTCCCCGCAAAGTGTAATCCTTCCCCACACACTGAAACACTTCCCCACACACTGAAACCCCTTCACCACACACTCTGTAACCCCTTCCCCACACACTGAAACCCTTACCCACACAGTGGAACCACTTCCCCACACACTGAAACCCCTTCCCCACACACTGAAACCCTTCCCCACACACTGAAACCCCTTCCCCACATACTGAAACCCCTTCCCGACACACTGAAACCTTCTCCCCACACACTGAATACCCTTCCGCACACAATGAAACACCTTCCCCACACAATGAAACACCTTCACCACACACTGAAACCCCTTCCCCACAAACTGAAACACCTTCCGCACACACAGAAACCCCTTCCGCAAACACTGAAACACCTTCCCCACACACTGAAACCCCTTCCCCAGACACTGAAACCCCTTCCCCACACACTGAAACCACTTCCGCACACACTGAAACATCTTCCCCACACACTGAAAACCGTTCCCCAAACACTGAAACACATCCCCACACACTGAAACCCCTTCCCCGCACACTGAAACACATCCCCACACACTGAAGCCCCTTCACCACTCACTGAAACACATCCCCACACACTGAAACCCCTTCCCCATACACAGAAACACCTTCAGCACACACTGTAACACATCCCCACACACTGAAACCCCGTCCCCACCCACTGAAACCCCTTCCCCACACAATGAAACACATCCCCACACACTGAAACCCCTTCCACACACACTGAAACCCCTTCCGCACACAGTGAAACACCTTCCCCACAAACTGAAACCCCTTCCTCACAAACTGAATCCCTTTACGCACTCTTTGAAACACCTTCCGAAACACACTGAAACACCTTCCCCACACACTGAAACCCCTTCCCCACACACTGAAACCCCTTCCACACACACTGAAACACCTTCCCCACACATTGAAACCCCTTCCGCACACACTGAAACTCTTCCCCACACACTGAACCAATTCCCCACACACTGAAACCCCTTCCCCACATGCTGAAACACCTTCCCCACACACTGAAACCCTTCGCCACAAACTGAAACCCCTTCCGCACTCAGTGAAACCCTTCCCCACACACTGAAACCCCTTCCCCACACACTGAAACAACTTCCCCACACACTGAAACCCTTCCCCACACACTGAAACCCCTCCGCATACACTGAAACACTTCCCCACAAATTGAAACCCCTTCTGCACACCCCGAAACCCCTTCCCCGCAAAGTGTAATCCTTCCCCACACACTGAAACACTTCCCCACACACTGAAACCCCTTCACCACACACTCTGTAACCCCTTCCCCACACACTGAAACCCTTACCCACACAGTGGAACCACTTCCCCACGCACTGAAACCCCTTCCCCACACACTGAAACCCTTCCCCACACACTGAAACCCCTTCCCCACATACTGAAACCCCTTCCCGACACACTGAAACCCCCTCCCCACTCACTGAATACCCTTCCGCACACAATGAAACACCTTCCCCACACAATGAAACACCTTCACCACACACTGAAACCCCTTCCCCACAAACTGAAACACCTTCCGCACACACAGAAACCCCTTCCGCAAACACTGAAACACCTTCCCCACACACTGAAACCCCTTCCCCAGACACTGAAACCCCTTCCCCACACACTGAAACCACTTCCACACACACTGAAACATCTTCCCCACACACTGAAAACCGTTCCCCAAACACTGAAACACATCCCCACACACTGAAACCCCTTCCCCGCACACTGAAACACATCCCCACACACTGAAACCCCTTCACCACACACTGAAACACATCCCCACACACTGAAACCCCTTCCCCATACACAGAAACACCTTCCCCACACAATGAAACACATCCCCACACACTGAAACCCCTTCCACACACACTGAAACCCCTTCCGCACACAGTGAAACACCTTCCCCACAAACTGAAACCCCTTCCTCACAAACTGAATCCCTTTACGCACTCTTTGAAACACCTGGCGGCACAGTGGCGCAGTGGTTAGCACCGCAGCCTCACAGCTCCAGGGACCCGGGTTCGATTCCGGGTACTGCCTGTGTGGCGTTTGCAAGTTCTCCCTGTGTCTGCGTGGGTTTTCTCCGGGTGCTCCGGTTTCCTCCCACAAGCCAAAAGACTTGCAGGTTGATAGGTAAATTGGCCATTATAAATTGTCACTAGTATAGGTAGGAGGTAGGGAAATATAGGGACAGGTGGGGATGTTTGGTAGGAATATGGGAGAAGTGTAGGATTAGTATAAATGGGTGGTTGATGTTCGGCACAGACTCGGTGGGCAGAAGGGCCTGTTTCAGTGCTGTATCTCTAATCTAATCTAAAAAAAAAACCTTCCGAAACACGCTGAAACACCTTCCCCACACACTGAAACCCCTTCCCCACACACTGAAACCCCTTCCACACACACTGAAACACTTTCCCCACACATTGAAACCCCTTCCGCGCACACTGAAACTCTTCCCCACACACTGAACCAATTCCCCACACACTGAAACCCCTTCCCCACATGCTGAAACAACTTCCCCACACACTGAAACCCTTCGCCACAAACTGAAACCCCTTCCGCACTCAGTGAAACCCTTCCCCACACACTGAAACCCCTTCCCCACACACTGAAACAACTTCCCCACACACTGAAACCCTTCCCCACACACTGAAACCCCTCCGCATACACTGAAACACTTCCCCACAAATTGAAACCCCTTCCGCACACACCGAAACCCCTTCCCCGCAAAGTGTAATCCTTCCCCACACACTGAAACACTTCCCCACACACTGAAACCCCTTCACCACACACTCTGTAACCCCTTCCCCACACACTGAAACCCTGACCCACACAGTGGAACCACTTCCCCACACACTGAAACCCCTTCCCCACACACTGAAACCCCTTCCCCACATACTGAAACCCCTTCCGGACACACTGAAACCCCCTCCCCACACACTGAATACCCGTCCGCACACAATGAAACACCTTCCCCACACAATGAAACACCTTCACCACACACTGAAACCCCTTCCCCACAAACTGAAACCCCTTCCCCATACACAGAAACACCTTCAGCACACACTGTAACACATCCCCACACACTGAAACCCCGTCCCCACCCACTGAAACCCCTTCCCCACACAATGAAACACATCCCCACACACTGAAACCCCTTCCACACACACTGAAACCCCTTCCGCACACAGTGAAACACCTTCCCCACAAACTGAAACCCCTTCCTCACAAACTGAATCCCTTTACGCACTCTTTGAAACACCTTCCGAAACACACTGAAACACCTTCCCCACACACTGAAACCCCTTCCCCACACACTGAAACCCCTTCCACACACACTGAAACACCTTCCCCACACATTGAAACCCCTTCCGCACACACTGAAACTCTTCCCCACACACTGAACCAATTCCCCACACACTGAAACCCCTTCCCCACATGCTGAAACACCTTCCCCACACACTGAAACCCTTCGCCACAAACTGAAACCCCTTCCGCACTCAGTGAAACCCTTCCCCACACACTGAAACCCCTTCCCCACACACTGAAACAACTTCCCCACACACTGAAACCCTTCCCCACACACTGAAACCCCTCCGCATACACTGAAACACTTCCCCACAAATTGAAACCCCTTCTGCACACCCCGAAACCCCTTCCCCGCAAAGTGTAATCCTTCCCCACACACTGAAACACTTCCCCACACACTGAAACCCCTTCACCACACACTCTGTAACCCCTTCCCCACACACTGAAACCCTGACCCACACAGTGGAACCACTTCCCCACACACTGAAACCCCTTCCCCACACACTGAAACCCTTCCCCACACACTGAAACCCCTTCCCCACATACTGAAACCCCTTCCCGACACACTGAAACCCCCTCCCCACTCACTGAATACCCTTCCGCACACAATGAAACACCTTCCCCACACAATGAAACACCTTCACCACACACTGAAACCCCTTCCCCACAAACTGAAACACCTTCCGCACACACAGAAACCCCTTCCGCAAACACTGAAACACCTTCCCCACACACTGAAACCCCTTCCCCAGACACTGAAACCCCTTCCCCACACACTGAAACCACTTCCACACACACTGAAACATCTTCCCCACACACTGAAAACCGTTCCCCAAACACTGAAACACATCCCCACACACTGAAACCCCTTCCCCGCACACTGAAACACATCCCCACACACTGAAACCCCTTCACCACACACTGAAACACATCCCCACACACTGAAACCCCTTCCCCATACACAGAAACACCTTCCCCACACAATGAAACACATCCCCACACACTGAAACCCCTTCCACACACACTGAAACCCCTTCCGCACACAGTGAAACACCTTCCCCACAAACTGAAACCCCTTCCTCACAAACTGAATCCCTTTACGCACTCTTTGAAACACCTGGCGGCACAGTGGCGCAGTGGTTAGCACCGCAGCCTCACAGCTCCAGGGACCCGGGTTCGATTCCGGGTACTGCCTGTGTGGAGTTTGCAAGTTCTCCCTGTGTCTGCGTGGGTTTTCTCCGGGTGCTCCGGTTTCCTCCCACAAGCCAAAAGACTTGCAGGTTGATAGGTAAATTGGCCATTATAAATTGTCACTAGTATAGGTAGGAGGTAGGGAAATATAGGGACAGGTGGGGATGTTTGGTAGGAATATGGGAGAAGTGTAGGATTAGTATAAATGGGTGGTTGATGTTCGGCACAGACTCGGTGGGCAGAAGGGCCTGTTTCAGTGCTGTATCTCTAATCTAATCTAAAAAAAAAACCTTCCGAAACACGCTGAAACACCTTCCCCACACACTGAAACCCCTTCCCCACACACTGAAACCCCTTCCACACACACTGAAACACTTTCCCCACACATTGAAACCCCTTCCGCACACACTGAAACTCTTCCCCACACACTGAACCAATTCCCCACACACTGAAACCCCTTCCCCACATGCTGAAACAACTTCCCCACACACTGAAACCCTTCGCCACAAACTGAAACCCCTTCCGCACTCAGTGAAACCCTTCCCCACACACTGAAACCCCTTCCCCACACACTGAAACAACTTCCCCACACACTGAAACCCTTCCCCACACACTGAAACCCCTCCGCATACACTGAAACACTTCCCCACAAATTGAAACCCCTTCCGCACACACCGAAACCCCTTCCCCGCAAAGTGTAATCCTTCCCCACACACTGAAACACTTCCCCACACACTGAAACCCCTTCACCACACACTCTGTAACCCCTTCCCCACACACTGAAACCCTGACCCACACACTGAAACCCCTTCCCCACACACTGAATACCCGTCCGCACACAATGAAACACCTTCCCCACACAATGAAACACCTTCACCACACACTGAAACCCCTTCCCCACAAACTGAAACACCTTCCGCACACACAGAAACCCCTTCCGCAAACACTGAAACACCTTCCCCACACACTGAAACCCCTTCCCCAGACACTGAAACCCCTTCCCCACACACTGAAACCACTTCCGCACACACTGAAACATCTTCCCCACACACTGAAAACCGTTCCCCAAACACTGAAACACATCCCCACACACTGAAACCCCTTCCCCGCACACTGAAACACATCCCCACACACTGAAACCCCTTCACCACACACTTAAACACATCCCCACACACTGAAACCCCTTCCCCATACACAGAAACACCTTCAGCACACACTGTAACACATCCCCACACACTGAAACCCCGTCCCCACCCACTGAAACCCCTTCCCCACACAATGAAACACATCCCCACACACTGAAACCCCTTCCACACACACTGAAACCCCTTCCGCACACAGTGAAACACCTTCCCCACAAACTGAAACCCCTTCCTCACAATCTGAATCCCTTTACGCACTATTTGAAATACCTTCCGAAACACACTGAAACACCTTCCCCACACACTGAAACCCCTTCCACACACACTGAAACACCTTCCCCACACATTGAAACCCCTTCCGCACACACTGAAACTCTTCCCCACACACTGAACCAATTCCCCACACACTGAAACCCCTTCCCCACATGCTGAAACACCTTCCCCACACACTGAAACCCTTCGCCACAAACTGAAACCCCTTCCGCAGACACTGAAACCCTTCCCCACACACTGAAACCCCTTCCCCACACATTGAAACTCCTCCCCACACACTGTAACCCTTCCCCACACACTGAACCAATTCCCCACACACTGAAACCCCTTCCCCACACACTGATATCCTTCCCGACACACTGAAACCCCTTCCCCACACACTTAAACCCCTTCCCCACACACTGAAACCCCTTCCGCACACAGTTAAACCATTCCCCACACACTGAAACCCCCTCCCCACACTCTGAAACCCCTTCCCCACACACTGAATACCCTTCCGCACACAATTAAACACCTTACCCACACAATGAAACACATTCCACACACACTGAATCCCCTTCCCCACTCACTGAAACCCCTTCCGCACACAATGAAACACCTTCCCCACACACTGAAACCCCTTCCCCACACACTGAAACACCATCCGCACTCACTGAAACCCTTTCTGCACACACTGAAACACCTTTCCCACTCACTGAAACCCCTTTCCAACACACTGAAACCCCTACCACACACACTGAAACACCTTCCCCACACACTGAAACCCCTTCCCCTCACACTGAAACCCCTTCTGCACACAGTGAAACCCTTCCCCACGCACTGAAACCCCTTCCCCCCACACTGAAACCGTTCCCCACACTCTGAAACCCCTTCCCCACTCACTGAAACCACTTCCCCACAAGCTGAAACCCTTCCCCACACACTGAACCCCTTCCGCACACACTGAAACACCTTCCATACACACTGAAGCACCGTCCCCACACACTGAAACCCTTCCCCACACAATGAAACCCCTTCCCCACACACTGAAACATATCCCCACACACTCAAACCCCTTCCCCACACACTGAAACACATCCGCACACACTGTAACCCTTCCCCACACACTGAAATACCTTCCCCACACACTGAAACCCCTTCCCCACACACTGTAACAACTTCCCCACACACTGAAACACCTTCCCCACACACTGAAACCCCTTCCCCACACACTGAAACCACTTCCACACACACTAAAACATCTTCCCCACACACTGAAACCCGTTCCCCAAACACTGAAACACATCCCCACACACTGAAACCCCTTCCCCGCAAACTGAAACACATCCCCACACACTGAAACCCCTTCCCCACACACTGAAACACATCCCCACACACTGAAACACCTTCCCCACACACTGAAATCCCTTCCCCATACACAGAAACACCTTCAGCACACACTGTAATACATCCCCACACAATGAAACCCCGTCCCCTCACACTGAAACCCCTTCCGCACACACTGAAACACCTTCCCCACACACTGAAACCCCTTCCCCACACACTGAAACCCTTCCCCACACACTGAACCAATTCCCCACACACTGAAACCCCTTCCCCACACGCTGAAACACCTTCCCCACACAGTGAAACCCTTCGCCACACACTGAAACCCATTCCGCACACACTGAAACCCTTCCCCACACACTGAAACCCCTTCCCCACACATTGAAACCCCTCCCCACACACTGTAACCCTTCCCCACACACTGAACCAATTCCCCACACACTGAAACACCTTCCCCACACATTGAAAACCTTCCCGACACACTGAAACCTCTTCCCCACACACTGAAACCCCTTCCCCACACCCTGAAACCCCTTCCGCACACAGTTAAACCCTTCCCCACACACTGAAACCCCCTCCCCACACACTGAAACCCCTTCCCCACACACTGAATACCCTTCCGCACACAATGAAACACCTTACCCACACAATGAAAAACATTCCACACACACTGAATCCCCTTCCCCACTCACTGAAACCCCTTCCGCACACAATGAAACCCCATCCCCAGACACTGAAACATATCCCCACACACTGAAACCCCTTCCTCACACACTGAAACACATCCGCACACACTGAAACCCCTTCCCCACACACTGAAACTCATCCCCACACACTGAAACAACCTTCCCCACACACTGAAACCCCTTCCCCACACACTGAAACCGCTTCCGCTCTCAGTGAAACCCTTCCCCACACACTGAAACCCCATCCCCACACACTGAAACAACTTCCCCACACACTGAAACACCTTCCCCACACACTGAAACCCCTCCGCATACACTGAAACCCATCCCCACAAACTGAAACCCCTTCCCCACACACCGAAACCCCTTCCCCACAAAGTGTAATCCTTCCCCACACACTGAAACACTTCCCCACACACTGAAACACCTTCCCCACACACTGAAACCCCTCCGCATACACTGAAACCCATCCCCACAAACTGAAACCCCTTCCCCACACACCGAAACTCCTTCCCCACAAAGTGTAATCCTTCCCCACACACTGAAACACTTCCCCACACACTGAAACCCCTTCCCCACACACTGTAACCCCTTCCCCACACACTGAAACACCTTCCCCACACACTGAAACCCCTTCCGCACACAGTTAAACTCTTCCCCACACACTGAAACCCCCTCCCCACACACTGAATACCTTTCCGCACACAATGAAACACCTTCACCACACAGTGAAACACCTTCCCCACACACTGAATCCCCTTCCCCACAAACTGAAACCCCTTCCGCACACAATGAAACCCCTTCCGCACACACTGAAACCCCTTCCCCACACACTGAAACACCTTCCGCACACACTGAAACCCCTTCCGCAAACACTGAAACACCTTCCCCCCACACTGAAACCCCTTCCCCACACACTGAAAGCCCTTCCCCACACACTGAAACCACTTCCACACACACTGAAACATCTTCCCCACACACTGAAACCCGTTCCCCAAACTCTGAAACACATCCCCACACACTGAAACCCCTGCCCCTCACACTGAAACACATCCCCACACACTGAAACCCCTTTCCCACACACTGAAACACATCCCCACACACTGAAACACCTTCCCCACACACTGAAACCCCTTCCCCATACACAGAAACACCTTCAGCACACACTGTAACACATCCCCACACACTGAAACCCCGTCCCCACACGCTGAAACCCCTTCCCCACACAATGAAACACATCCCCACACACTGAATCCCCTTCCCCACACACTGAAACCCCTACCGCACACACTGAAACACCTTCCCCACAAACTGAAACCCCTTCCCCACACACTGTAACCCTTCCGCACACACTGAACCAATTCTCCACACACTGAAACCCCTTCCCCACACGCTGAAACACCTTCCCCACACACTGAAACCCTTCGCCACACACTGAAACCCCTTCCCCACACACTGAAACCCTACCCCACACACTGAAACCCCTTCCCCACACATCGAAACCACTCCCCACACACTGTAACCCTTCCCCACACACTGAATCAATTCCCCACACACTGAAACCCCTTCCCCACACACTGAAACCCCTTCCCCACACACTGAAAACCTTCCCGACACACTGAAACCCCTTCCCCACACACTGAAACCCCTTCCCCTCTCACTGAAACCTCTTCCGCACACAGTCAAACCCTTCCCCACACTGAAACCCCCTCCCCACACACTGAAACCCCTTCCCCACACATTGAATACCTTCCGCACACAATGAAACACCTGACCCACACAATGAAACACATTCCACACACACTGAATCCCCTTCCCCACTCACTGAAACCCCTTCCGCACACAATGAAACACCTTCCCCACACACTGAAACCCTTCCCCACACACTGAAACACCATCCGCACTCACTGAAACCCTTTCTGCACACACTGAAACACCTTTCCCACACACTGAAACCCCTTCCCAACACACTGAAACCCCTTCCACACACACTGAAACACCTTCCCCCAACACTGAAACCACTTCCCCTCACACTGAAACCCCTTCTGCACACAGTGAAACCCTTCCCCACACACTGAAACCCCTTCCCCCCACACTGAAACCGTTCCCCACGCTCTGAAAACCCTTCCCCACTCACTGAAACCCCTTCCCCACAAGCTGCAACCCTTACCCACACTCTGAATCCCCTTCCCCACACACTGAATCACCTTCCCCACACATTGAAACCCCTTCCCCACACACTGAAACCCCTTCCGCACACACTGAAACCCATTCCACACACACTGAAACCCCTTCCACACACACTGAAACACCGTCCCCACACACTGAAACCCCTTCCCCACACTCTGAAACCCCTTCCGCACACACTGAAACCCCTTCCACACAGAGTGAAACCCTTCCCCACACACTGAAACCCCTTCCCCACACACTGAAACCGCTTCCGCAGTCAGTGAAACCCTTCCCCACACAGTGAAACCCCTTCCCCACACACTGAAACAACTTCCCCACACACTGAAACCCCTCCGCATACACTGAAACACTTCCCCACAAATTGAAACCCCTTCCCCACACACCGAAACCCCTTCCTCACAAAGTGTAATCCTTCCCCACACACTGAAACACTTCCCCACACACTGAAACCCCTTCACCACACACCCTGTAACCCCTTCCCCACACACTGAAACCTTTACCCACACAGTGGAACCACTTCCCCACACACTGAAACCCCTTCCCCACACACTGTAACCGTTCCCCACACACTGCAACCCTTCCCCACACACTGAAACCCCTTCCCCACATCCTGAAACCCCTTCCCCACACACTGAAACACCTTCCCCACACACTGAAACCCCTTCCGCACACAGTTAAACCCTTCCCCACACACTGAAACCCCCTCCCCACACACTGAATACCCTTCCGCACACAATGAAACACCTGCCCCACACAATGAAACACCTTCCCCACACACTGAATCCCCTTCCGCACAAACTGAAACCCCTTCTGCACACAATGAAACACCTTCCCCACACACTGAAACCCCTTCCCCACAAACTGAAACACCTTCCGCACACACTGAAACCCCTTCCGCAAACACTGAAACACCTTCCCCCCACACTGAAACCCCTTCCCCAGACACTGAAACCCCTTCCCCACACACTGAAACCACTTCCACACACACTGAAACATCTTCCCCACACACTGAAACACCTTCCCCACACTCTGAAACCCCTTCCGCACACACTGAAACCCCTTCCACACAGAGTGAAACCCTTCCCCACACACTGAAACCCCTTCCCCACAAACTGAAACCGCTTCCGCAGTCAGTGAAACCCTTCCCCACACAGTGAAACCGCTTCCCCACACACTGAAACAACTTCCCCACACACTGAAACCCCTCCGCATACACTGAAACACTTCCCCACAAATTGAAACCCCTTCCCCACACACCGAAACCCCTTCCCCACAAAGTGTAATCCTTCCCCACACACTGAAACACTTCCCCACACACTGAAACCCCTTCACCACACACTCTGTAACCCCTTCCCCACACACTGAAACCTTTACCCACACAGTGGAACCACTTCCCCACACACTGAAACCCCTTCCCCACACACTGTAACCGTTCCCCACACACTGAAACCCTTCCCCACACACTGAAACCCCTTCCCCACATCCTGAAACCCCTTCCCCACACACTGAAACACCTTCCCCACACACTGAAACCCCTTCCGCACACAGTTAAACCCTTCCCCACACACTGATACCCCCTCCCCACACACTGAATACCCTTCCGCACACAATGAAACACCTGCCCCACACAATGAAACACCTTCCCCACACACTGAATCCCCTTCCGCACAAACTGAAACCCCTTCCGCACACAATGAAACACCTTCCCCACACACTGAAACCCCTTCCCCACAAACTGAAACACCTTCCGCACACACTGAAACCCCTTCCGCAAACACTGAAACACCTTCCCCCCACACTGAAACCCCTTCCCCAGACACTGAAACCCCTTCCCCACACACTGAAACCACTTCCACACACACTGAAACATCTTCCCCACACACTGAAAACCGTTCCCCAAGCACTGAAACACATCCCCACACACTGAAACCCCTTCCCCGCACACTGAAACACATCCCCACACACTGAAACCCCTTCCCCACACACTGAAACACATCCCCACACACTGAAACCCCTTCCCCATACACAGAAACACCTTCAGCACACACTGCAACACATCCCCACACACTGAAACCACGTCCTCACACACTGAAACCCCTTCCCCACACAATGAAACACATCCCCACACACTGAAACCCCTTCCCCACACACTGAAACCCCTTCCGCACACACTGAAACACCTTCCCCACAAACTGAAACCCCTTCCCCACACACTGAAACCCTTTACGCACTCTTTGAAACACCTTCCGAAACACACTGAAACACCTTCCCCACACACTGAAACCCTTCCCCACACACAGAAACCCCTTCCGCACACACTGAAACACCTTCCCCACACACTGAAACCCCTTCCCCACACGTTGAAACACCTTCCCCACACACTGAAACCCTTCGCCACACACTGAAACCCCTTCTGCACAAACTGAAACCTTTCCCCACACACTGAAACCCCTTCCCCACACATTGAAACCTCTCCCCAAACACTGTAACCCTTCCCTACACACAGAACCAATTCCCCACACTGAAACCCCTTCCCCACACACTGAAATCCTTCCCGACACACTGAAACCCCTTCCCCACACACTTAAACCCCTTCCCCACACACTGAAACCCCTTCCGCACACAGTTAAACCCTTCCCCACACACTGAAACCCCCTCCCCACACACCGAAACACCTTCCCCACACACTGAATACCCTTCCGCACACAATTAAACACCTTACCCACACAATGAAACACATTCCACACACACTGAATCCCCTTCCCCACTCACTGAAACCCCTTCCGCACACAATGAAACACCTTCCCCACACACTGAAACCCCTTCCCCACACACTGAAACACCATCCGCACTCACTGAAACCCTTTCTGCACACACTGAAACACCTTTCCCACTCACTGAAACCCCTTCCCAACACACTGAAACCCCTTCCACACACACTGAAACACCTTCCCCACACACTGAATCCCCTTCTCCTCACACTGAAACCCCTTCTGCACACAGTGAAACCCTTCCCCACGCACTGAAACCCCTTCCCCCCACACTGAAACCGTTCCCCACACTCTGAAACACCTTCCCCACTCACTGAAACCCCTTCCGCACACAGTTAAACAATTCCCCACACACTGAAACCCCCTCCCCACACACTGAATACCCTTCCGCACACAATGAAACACCTGCCCCACACAATGAAACACCTTCCCCACACACTGAATCCCCTTCCGCACAAACTGAAACCCCTTCCGCACACAATGAAACACCTTCCCCACACACTGAAACCCCTTCCCCACAAACTGAAACACCTTCCGCACACACTGAAACCCCTTCCGCAAACACTGAAACACCTTCCCCCCACACAGAAACCCCTTCCCCAGTCACTGAAACCCCTTCCCCACACACTGAAACCACTTCCAGACACACTGAAACATCTTCCCCACACACTGAAAACCGTTCCCCAA
The DNA here is from genome assembly GCF_036365525.1 of Heterodontus francisci. Lineage (NCBI taxonomy): Eukaryota > Metazoa > Chordata > Chondrichthyes > Heterodontiformes > Heterodontidae > Heterodontus > Heterodontus francisci. Next base: position 18,390 of record NW_027140527.1, read on the forward strand.
GCACTGAAACACATCCCCACACACTGAAACCCCTTCCCCGCACACTGAAACACATCCCCACACACTGAAACCCCTTCCCCACACACTGAAACACATCCCCACACACTGAAACCCCTTCCCCATACACAGAAACACCTTCAGCACACACTGTAACACATCCCCACACACTGAAACCCCGTCCTCACACACTGAAACCCCTTCCCCACACAATGAAACACATCCCCACACACTGAAACCCCTTCCCCACACACTGAACCCCCTTCCGCACACACTGAAACACCTTCCCCACAAACTGAAACCCCTTCCCCACACACTGAAACCCTTTACGCACTCTTTGAAACACCTTCCGAAACACACTGAAACACCTTCCCCACACACTGAAACCCCTTCCCCACACACTGAAACCCCTTCCGCACACACTGAAACACCTTCCCCACACACTGAAACCCCTTCCCCACACGCTGAAACACCTTCCCCACACACTGAAACCCTTCGCCACACACTGAAACCCCTTCTGCACAAACTGAAACCCTTCCCCACACACTGAAACCCCTTCCCCACACATTGAAACCTCTCCCCAAACACTGTAACCCTTCCCCACACACAGAACCAATTCCCCACACACTGAAACCCCTTCCCCACACACTGAAATCCTTCCCGACACACTGAAACCCCTTCCCCACACACTTAAACCCCTTCCCCACACACTGAAACCCCTTCCGCACACAGTTAAACCCTTTCCCACACACTGAAACACCCTCCCCACACACTGAAACCCCTTCCCCACACACTGAATACCCTTCCGCACACAATTAAACACCTTACCCACACAATGAAACACATTCCACACACACTGAATCCCCTTCCCCACTCACTGAAACCCCTTCCGCACACAATGAAACACCTTCCCCACACACTGAAACCCCTTCCCCACACACTGAAACACCATCCGCACTCACTGAAACCCTTTCTGCACACACTGAAACACCTTTCCCACTCACTGAAACCCCTTCCCAACACACTGAAACCCCTTCCACACACACTGAAACACCTTCCCCACACACTGAAACCCCTTCCCCTCACACTGAAACCCCTTCTGCACACAGTGAAACCCTTCCCCACACACTGAAACCCCTTCCCCCCACACTGAAACCGTTCCCTACACTCTGAAACCCCTTCCCCACTCACTAAAACCACTTCCCCACAAGCTGAAACCCTTCCCCACACACTGAAACCCCTTTCCCACACACTGAAACCCCTTCCATACACACTGAAACTCCATCCCCACACACTGAAACCCCTTCCCCACACTCTGAAACCCCTTCCGCACACACTGAAACCCCTTCCGCACAGAGTGAAACCCTTCCCCACACACTGAAACCCCTTCCCCACACACTGAAACATATCCCCACACACTGAAACCCCTTCCCCACACACTGAAACACATCCGCACACACTGAAACCCCTTCCCCACACACTGAAACCCCTTCCCCACTCACTGAAAACCTTCCCGACACACTGAAACCCCTTCCCCACACACTGTATCCCCTTCCCCACACGCTGAAACACCTTCCCCACACACTGAAACCCTTCGGCACACACTGAAACCCTTTCCGCACACACTGAAACCCTTCCCCACACACTGAAACCCCTTCCCCACACATCGAAACCCCATCCCCACACACTTTAACCCTTCCCCACACACTGAACCAATTCCCCACACACTGAAACCCCTTCCCCACACACTGAAACCCCTTCCCCACACACTGAAAACCTTCCCGACACACTGAAACCCCTTCCCCACACACTGAAACCCCTTCCCCTCACACTGAAACACCTTCCGCACACAGTCAAACCCTTCCCCACACTGAAACCCCCTCCCCACACACTGAAACCCCTTCCCCACACATTGAATACCTTCCGCACACAATGGAACACCTTACCCACACAATTAAACACATTGCACACACACTGAATCCCCTTCCCCAATCACTGAAACCCCTTCCCCACACACTGAAACACCATCCGCACTCACTGAAACCCTTTCTGCACACATTGAAACACCTTTCCCACACACTGAAACCCCTTCCCAACACACTGAAACCCCTTCCACACACACTGAAACACCTTCCCCAAACACTGAAACCCCTTCCCCTCACACTGAATCCCCTTCTGCACACAGTGAAACCCTTCCCCACACACTGAAACCCCTTCCCCCCACACTGAAACCGTTCCCCACGCTCTGAAAACCCTTCCCCACTCACTGAAACCCCTTCCCCACAAGCTGCAACCCTTACCCACACTCTGAATCCCCTTCCCCACACACTGAATCACCTTCCCCACACATTGAAACCCCTTCCCCACACACTGAAACACCTTCCCCACACACTGAAACCCCTTCCCCCCACACTGAAACCGTTCCCCACGCTCTGAAAACCCTTCCCCACTCACTGAAACCCCTTCCCCACAAGCTGCAACCCTTACCCACACTCTGAATCCCCTTCCCCACACACTGAATCACCTTCCCCACACATTGAAACCACTTCCCCACACACTGAAACACCTTCCCCACACACTGAAACCCCTTCCGCACACAGTTAAACCCTTCCCCACACACTGAAACCCCCTCCCCACATACTGAATACCCTTCCGCACACAATGAAACACCTGCCCCACACAATGAAACACCTTCCCCACACACTGAATCCCCTTCCGCACAAACTGAAACCCCTTCCGCACACAATGAAACACCTTCCCCACACACTGAAACCCCTTCCCCACAAACTGAAACACCTTCCGCACACACTGAAACCCCTTCCGCAAACACTGAAACACCTTCCCCCCACACTGAAACCCCTTCCCCAGACACTGAAACCCCTTCCCCACACACTGAAACCACTTCCACACACACTGAAACATCTTCCCCACACACTGAAAACCGTTCCCCAAGCACTGAAACACATCCCCACACACTGAAACCCCTTCCCCGCACACTGAAACACATCCCCACACACTGAAACCCCTTCCCCACACACTGAAACACATCCCCACACACTGAAACCCCTTCCCCATACACAGAAACTCCTTCAGCACACACTGTAACACATCCCCACACACTGAAACCCCGTCCTCACACACTGAAACCCCTTCCCCACACAATGAAACACATCCCCACACACTGAAACCCCTTCCCCACACACTGAAACCCCTTCCGCACACACTGAAACACCTTCCCCACAAACTGAAACCCCTTCCCCACACACTGAAACCCATTACGCACTCTTTGAAACAAAATCCGAAACACACTGAAACCCCTTCCCCACACACTGAAACCCCTTCCCCACACACTGAAACCCCTTCCGCACACACTGAAACACCTTCCCCACACACTGAAACCCCTTCCCCACACGCTGAAACACCTTCCCCACACACTGAAACCCTTCGCCACACACTGAAACCCCTTCTGCACAAACTGAAACCCTTCCCCACACACTGAAACCCCTTCCCCACACATTGAAACCTCTCCCCAAACACTGTAACCCTTCCCCACACACAGAACCAATTCCCCACACACTGAAACCCCTTCCCCACACACTGAAATCCTTCCCGACACACTGAAACCCCTTCCCCACACACTTAAACCCCTTCCCCACACACTGAAACCCCTTCCGCACACAGTTAAACCCTTCCCCACACACTGAAACCCCCTCCCCACACACTGAAACCCCTTCCCCACACACTGAATACCCTTCCGCACACAATTAAACACCTTACCCACACAATGAAACACATTCCACACACACTGAATCCCTTCCCCACTCACTGAAACCCCTTCCACACACAATGAAACACCTTCCCCACACACTGAAACCCCTTCCCCACACACTGAAACCCCATCCGCACTCACTGAAACCCTTTCTGCACACACTGAAACCCCTTCCCAACACACTGAAACTCCTTCCACACACACTGAAACACCTTCCCCACACACTGAATCCCCTTCCCCTCACACTGAAACCCCTTCTGCACACAGTGAAACCCTTCCCCACGCACTGAAACCCCTTCCCCCCACACTGAAACCGTTCCCCACACTCTGAAACACCTTCCCCACTCACTGAAACCCCTTCCGCACACAGTTAAACCCTTCCCCACACACTGAAACCCCCTCCCCACACACTGAATACCCTTCCGCACACAATGAAACACCTGCCCCACACAATGAAACACCTTCCCCACACACTGAATCCCCTTCCGCACAAACTGAAACCCCTTCCGCACACAATGAAACACCTTCCCCACACACTGAAACTCCTTCCCCACCAACTGAAACACCTTCCGCACACACTGAAACCCCTTCCGCAAACACTGAAACACCTTCCCCCCACACTGAAACCCCTTCCCCAGACACTGAAACCCCTTCCCCACACACTGAAACCACTTCCACACACACTGAAACATCTTCCCCGTACACTGAAAACCGTTCCCCAAGCACTGAAACACATCCCCACACACTGAAACCCCTTCCCCGCACACTGAAACACATCCCCACACACTGAAACCCCTTCCCCACACACTGAAACACATCCCCACACACTGAAACCCCTTCCCCATACACAGAAACTCCTTCAGCACACACTGTAACACATCCCCACACACTGAAACCCCTTCCTCACACACTGAAACCCCTTCCCCACACAATGAAACACATCCGCACACACTGAAACCCCTTCCCCACACACTGAAACCCCTTCCGCACACACTGAAACACCTTCCCCACAAACTGAAACCCCTTCCCCACACACTGAAACCCTTTACGCACTCTTTGAAACACCTTCCGAAACACACTGAAACACCTTCCCCACACACTGAAACCCCTTCCCCACACACTGAAACCCCTTCCGCACACACTGAAACACCTTCCCCACACACTGAAACCCCTTCCCCACACGCTGAAACACCTTCCCCACACACTGAAACCCTTCGCCACACACTGAAACCCCTTCTGCACAAACTGAAACCCTTCCCCACACACTGAAACCCCTTCCCCACACATTGAAACCTCTCCCCAAACACTGTAACCCTTCCCCACACACAGAACCAATTCCCCACACACTGAAACCCCTTCCCCACACACTGAAATCCTTCCCGACACACTGAAACCCCTTCCCCACACACTTAAACGCCTTCCCCACACACTGAAACCCCTTCCGCACACTGTTAAACCCTTCCCCACACACTGATACCCCCTCCCCACACACTGAAACCCCTTCCCCACACACTGAATACCCTTCTGCACACAATTAAACACCTTACCCACACAATGAAACACATTCCACACACACTGAATCCCTTCCCCACTCACTGAAACCCCTTCCGCACACAATGAAACACCTTCCCCACACACTGAAACCCCTTCCCCACACACTGAAACACCATCCGCACTCACTGAAACCCTTTCTGCACACACTGAAAAACCTTTCCCACTCACTGAAACCCCTTTCCAACACACTGAAACCCCTTCCACACACACTGAAACACCTTCCCCACACACTGAATCCCCTTCCCCTCACACTGAAACCCCTTCTGCACACAGTGAAACCCTTCCCCACACTCTGAAACCCCTTCCCCACTCACTGAAACCCCTTCCGCACACAGTTAAACCCTTCCCCACACACTGAAACCCCCTCCCCACACACTGAATACCCTTCCGCACACAATGAAACACCTGCCCCACACAATGAAACACCTTCCCCACACACTGAATCCCCTTCCGCACAAACTGAAACCCCTTCCGCACACAATGAAACACCTTCCCCACACACTGAAACCCCTTCCCCACAAACTGAAACACCTTCCGCACACACAGAAACCCCTTCCGCAAACACTGAAACACCTTCCCCCCACACTGAAACCCCTTCCCCAGACACTGAAACCCCTTCCCCACACACTGAAACCACTTCCACACACACTGAAACATCTTCCCCACACACTGAAAACCTTTCCCCAAGCACTGAAACACATCCCCACACACTGAAACACCTTCCCCGCACACTGAAACACATCCCCACACACTGAAACCCCTTCCCCACACACTGAAACACATCCCCACACACTGAAACCCCTTCCCCATACACAGAAACACCTTCAGCACACACTGTAACACTTCCCCACACACTGAAACCCCGTCCTCACACACTGAAACCCCTTCCCCACACAATGAAACACATCCCCACACACTGAAACCCCTTCCCCACACACTGAAACCCCTTCCGCACACACTGAAACACCTTCCCCACAAACTGAAACCCCTTCCCCACACACTGAAACCCTTTACGCACTCTTTGAAACACCTTCCGAAACACACTGAAACACCTTCCCCACACACTGAAACCCCTTCCCCACACACTGAAACCCCTTCCGCACACACTGAAACACCTTCCCCACACACTGAAACCCCATCCCCACACGCTGAAACACCTTCCCCACACACTGAAACCCTTCGCCACACACTGAAACCCCTTCTGCACAAATTGAAACCCTTCCCCACACACTGAAACCCCCTCCCCACACACTGAAACCCCTTCCCCACACACTGAATACCCTTCCGCACACAATTAAACACCTTACCCACACAATGAAACACATTCCACACACACTGAATCCCTTCCCCACTCACTGAAACCCCTTCCACACACAATGAAACACCTTCCCCACACACTGAAACCCCTTCCCCACACACTGAAACCCCATCCGCACTCACTGAAACCCTTTCTGCACACACTGAAACAACTTTCCCACTCACTGAAACCCCTTCCCAACACACTGAAACCCCTTCCACACACACTGAAACACCTTCCCCACTCACTGAATCCCCTTCCCCTCACACTGAAACCGCTTCTGCACACAGTGAAACCCTTCCCCACGCACTGAAACCCCTTCCCCCCACACTGAAACCGTTCCCCACACTCTGAAACACCTTCCCCACTCACTGAAACCCCTTCCGCACACAGTTAAACCCTTCCCCACACACTGAAACCCCCTCCCCACACACTGAATACCCTTCCGCACACAATGAAACACCTGCCCCACACAATGAAACACCTTCCCCACACACTGAATCCCCTTCCGCACAAACTGAAACCCCTTCCGCACACAATGAAACACCTTCCCCACACACTGAAACTCCTTCCCCACCAACTGAAACACCTTCCGCACACACTGAAACCCCTTCCGCAAACACTGAAACACCTTCCCCCCACACTGAAACCCCTTCCCCAGACACTGAAACCCCTTCCCCACACACTGAAACCACTTCCACACACACTGAAACATCTTCCCCGCACACTGAAAACCGTTCCCCAAGCACTGAAACACATCCCCACACACTGAAACCCCTTCCCCGCACACTGAAACACATCCCCACACACTGAAACCCCTTCCCCACACACTGAAACACATCCCCACACACTGAAACCCCTTCCCCATACACAGAAACTCCTTCAGCACACACTGTAACACATCCCCACACACTGAAACCCCGTCCTCACACACTGAAACCCCTTCCCCACACAATGAAACACATCCCCACACACTGAAACCCCTTCCCCACACACTGAAACCCCTTCCGCACACACTGAAAAACCTTCCCCACAAACTGAAACCCCTTCCCCACACACTGAAACCCTTTACGCACTCTTTGAAACACCTCCCGAAACACACTGAAACACCTTCCCCACACACTGAAACCCCTTCCCCACACACTGAAACCCCTTCCGCACACACTGAAACACCTTCCCCACACACTGAAACCCCTTCCCCACACTCTGAAACACCTTCCCCACACACTGAAACCCTTCGCCACACACTGAAACCCCTTCTGCACAAACTGAAACCCTTCCCCACACACTGAAACCCCTTCCCCACACTTTGAAACCTCTCCCCAAACACTGTAACCCTTCCCCACACACAGAACCAATTCCCCACACACTGAAACCCCTTCCCCACACACTGAAATCCTTCCCGACACACTGAAACCCCTTCCCCACACACTTAAACCCCTTCCCCACACACTGAAACCCATTCCGCACACAGTTAAACCCTTCCCCACACACTGAAACCCCCTCCCCACACACTGAAACCCCTTCCCCACACACTGAATACCCTTCCGCACACAATTAAACACCTTACCCACACAATGAAACACATTCCACACACACTGAATCCCTTCCCCACTCACTGAAACCCCTTCCGCACACAATGAAACACCTTCCCCACACACTGAAACCCCTTCCCCACACACTGAAACACCATCCGCACTCACTGAAACCCTTTCTGCACACACTGAAAAACCTTTCCCACTCACTGAAACCCCTTTCCAACACACTGAAACCCCTTCCACACACACTGAAACACCTTCCCCACACACTGAATCCCCTTCCCCTCACACTGAAACCCCTTCTGCACACAGTGAAACCCTTCCCCACGCACTGAAACCCCTTCCCCCCACACTGAAACCTTTCCCCACACTCTGAAACCCCTTCCCCACTCACTGAAACCCCTTCCGCACACAGTTAAACCCTTCCCCACACACTGAAACCCCCTCCCCACACACTGAATACCCTTCCGCACACAATGAAACACCTGCCCCACACAATGAAACACCTTACCCACACACTGAATCCCCTTCCGCACAAACTGAAACCCCTTCCGCACACAATGAAACACCTTCCCCACACACTGAAACCCCTTCCCCACAAACTGAAACACCTTCCGCACACACAGAAACCCCTTCCGCAAACACTGAAACACCTTCCCCCCACACTGAAACCCCTTCCCCAGACACTGAAACCCCTTCCCCACACACTGAAACCACTTCCACACACACTGAAACATCTTCCCCACACACTGAAAACCTTTCCCCAAGCACTGAAACACATCCCCACACACTGAAACCCCTTCCCCGCACACTGAAACACATCCCCACACACTGAAACCCCTTCCCCACACACTGAAACACATCCCCACACACTGAAACCCCTTCCCCATACACAGAAACACCTTCAGCACACACTGTAACACATCCCCACACACTGAAAACCCCGTCCTCACACACTGAAACCCCTTCCCCACACAATGAAACACATCCCCACACACTGAAACCCCTTCCCCACACACTGAAACCCCTTCCGCACACACTGAAACACCTTCCCCACAAACTGAAACCCCTTCCCCACACACTGAAACCCTTTACGCACTCTTTGAAACACCTTCCGAAACACACTGAAACACCTTCCCCACACACTGAAACCCCTTCCCCACACACTGAAACCCCTTCCGCACACACTGAAACACCTTCCCCACACACTGAAACCCCATCCCCACACGCTGAAACACCTTCCCCACACACTGAAACCCTTCGCCACACACTGAAACCCCTTCTGCACAAACTGAAACCCTTCCCCACACACTGAAACCCCTTCCCCACACATTGAAACCTCTCCCCAAACACTGTAACCCTTCCCCACACACAGAACCAATTCCCCACACACTGAAACCCCTTCCCCACACACTGAAATCCTTCCCGACACACTGAAACCCCTTCCCCACACACTTAAACCCCTTCCCCACACACTGAAACCCCTTCCGCACACAGTTAAACCCTTCCCCACACACTGAAACCCCCTCCCCACACACTGAAACCCCTTCCCCACAGACTGAATACCCTTCTGCACACAATTAAACACCTTACCCACACAATGAAACACATTCCACACACACTGAATCCCCTTCCCCACTCACTGAAACCCCTTCCGCACACAATGAAACACCTTCCCCACACAATGAAACCCCTTCCCCACACACTGAAACACCATCCGCACTCACTGAAACCCTTTCTGCACACACTGAAACACCTTTCCCACTCACTGAAACCCCTTCCCAACACACTGAAACCCCTTCCACACACACTGAAACACCTTCCCCACACACTGAAACCCCTTCCCCTCACACTGAAACCCCTTCTGCACACAGTGAAACCCTTCCCCACACACTGAAACCCCTTCCCCCCACACTGAAACCGTTCCCCACACTCTGAAACCCCTTCCCCACTCACTGAAACCCCTTCCCCACAAGCTGAAACCCTTCCCCACACACTGAAACCCCTTCCGCACACACTGAAACCCCTTCCATACACACTGAAACTCCATCCCCACACACTGAAACCCCTTCCCCACACACTGAAACATATCCCCACACACTGAAACCCCTTTCCCACACACTGAAACACATCCGCACACACTGAAACCCCTTCCCCACACACTGAAACCCCTTCCCCACACACTGAAAACCTTCCCGACACACTGAAACCCCTTCCCCACAGACTGTATCCCCTTCCCCACACGCTGAAACACCTTCCCCACACACTGAAACCCTTCGCCACACACTGAAACCCTTTCCGCACACACTGAAACCCTTCCCCACACACTGAAACCCCTTCCCCACACATCGGAACCCCATCCCCACACACTGTAACCCTACCCCACACACTGAACCAATTCCCCACACACTGAAACCCCTTCCCCACACACTGAAACCCCTTCCCCACACACTGAAAACCTTCCCGACACACTGAAACCCCTTCCCCTCACACTGAAACACCTTCCGCACACAGTCAAACCCTTCCCCACACTGAAACCCCCTCCCCACACACTGAAACCCCTTCCCCACACATTGAATACCTTCCGCACACAATGGAACACCTTACCCACACAATTAAACACATTGCAGACACACTGAATCCCCTTCCCCACTCACTGAAACCCCTTCCCCACACACTGAAACACCATCCGCACTCACTGAAACCCTTTCTGCACACACTGAAACACCTTTCCCACACACTGAAACCCCTTCCCAACACACTGAAACCCCTTCCACACACACTGAAACACCTTCCCCAAACACTGAAACCCCTTCCCCTCACACTGAATCCCCTTCTGCACACAGTGAAACCCTTCCCCACACACTGAAACCCCTTCCCCCCACACTGAAACCGTTCCCCACGCTCTGAAAACCCTTCCCCACTCACTGAAACCCCTTCCCCAGAAGCTGCAACCCTTACCCACACTCTGAATCCCCTTCCCCACACACTGAATCACCTTCCCCACACATTGAAACCCCTTCCCCACACACTGAAACCCCTTCCGCACACACTGAAACCCCTTCCACACACACTGAAACACCGTCCCCACACACTGAAACCCCTTCCCCACACTCTGAAACCCCTTCCGCACACACTGAAACCGCTTCCACACAGAGTGAAACCCTTCCCCACACACTGAAACCCCTTCCCCACACACTGAAACAACTTCCCCACACACTGAAACCCCTCCGCATACACTGAAACACTTCCCCACAAATTGAAACCCCTTCCCCACACACCGAAACCCCTTCCCCACAAAGTGTAATCCTTCCCCACACACTGAAACACTTCCCCACAATCTGAAACCCCTTCACCACACACGCTGTAACCCCTTCCCCACACACTGAAACCTTTACCCACACAGTGGAACCACCTCCCCACACACTGAAACCCCTTCCCCACACACTGTAACCGTTCCCCACACACTGAAACCCTTCCCCACACACTGAAACCCCTTCCCCACATACTGAAACCCCTTCCCCACACACGGAAACACCATCCCCACACACTGAAACCCCTTCCGCACACAGTTAATCCCCTTCCCCACACACTGAAACGCCCTCCCCACACACTGAATACACTTCCGCACACAATGAAACACCTGCCCCACACAATGAAACACCTTCCCCACACACTGAATCCCCTTCCGCACAAACTGAAACCCCTTCCGCACACAATGAAACCCCTTCCCCACAAACTGAAACACCTTCCGCACACACTGAAACCCCTTCCGCAAACACTGAAACATCTTCCCCCCACACTGAAACCCCTTCCCCAGACACTGAAACCCCTTCCCCACACACTGAAACCACTTCCACACACACTGAAACATCTTCCCCACACACTGAAAACCGTTCCCCAAGCACTGAAACACATCCCCACACACTGAAACCCCTTCCCCGCACACTGAAACACATCCCCACAAACTGAAACCTCTTCCCCACACACTGAAACACATCCCCACACACTGAAACCCCTTCCCCATACACAGAAACACCTTCAGCACACACTGTAACACATCCCCACACACTGAAACCCCTTCCCCACACACTGAAACCCCTTCCCCACACAATGAAACACATCCCCACACACTGAAACCCCTTCCCCACACACAGAAACCCCTTCCGCACACACTGAAACACCTTCCCCACAAACAGAAACCCCTTCCCCACACACTGAAGCCCCTTCCGCACACACTGAAACCCCTTCCGCACACACTGAAACACCTTCCCCACAAACTGAAACCCCTTCCCCACACACTGAAACCCTTTACGCACTCTTTGAAACACCTTCCGAAGCACACTGAAACACCTTCCCCACACACTGAAACCCCTTCCCCACACACTGAAACCCCTTCCGCACACACTGAAACACCTTCCCCACACACTGAAACCCATTCCCCACACGCTGAAACACCTTCCCCACACACTGAACCCCTTCCCCACACACTGAAACACCATCCCCACACACTGAAACCCCTTCCGCACACACTGAAACACCATCCGCACTCACTGAAACCCTTTCTGCACACACTGAAACACCTTTCAAACTCACTGAAACCCCTTCCCAACACACTGAAACCCCTTCCACACACACTGAAACACCTTCCCCACACACTGAAACCCCTTCCCCTCACACTGAAACCCCTTCTGCACACAGTGAAACCCTTCCCCACACACTGAAACCCCTTCCCCCCACACTGAAACCGTTCCCACACTCTGAAACCCCTTCCCCACTCACTGAAACCCCTTCCCCACAAGCTGAAACCCTTCCCCACACACTGAAACCCCTTCCGCACACACTGAAACCCCTTCCATACACACTGAAACACCATCCCCATACACTGAAACCCCTTCCCCACAGTCTGAAACCCCTTCCGCACACACTGAAACCCCTTCCGCACAGAGTGAAACCCTTCCCCACACACTGAAGCCCCTTCCCCACACACTGAAACATATCCCCACACACTGAAACACATTCCCCACACACTGAAACACATCCGCACACACTGAAACCCCTTCCCCACACACTGAAACCCCTTCCCCACACACTGAAAACCTTCCCGACACACTGAAACCCCTTCCCCACACACTGTAACCCCTTCCCCACACGCTGAAACACCTTCCCCTCACACTGAAACCCTTCGCCACACACTGAAACACCTTCCGCACACACTGAAACCCTTCCCACACACTGAAACGCCTTCCCCACACATCGAAACCCCTCCCCACACACTGTAACCCTTCCCCACACACTGAACCAATTCCCCACACACTGAAACCCCTTCCCCACACACTGAAACCCCTTCCCCACACACTGAAAACCTTCCCGACACACTGAAACCCCTTCCCCACACACTGAAACCCCTTCCCCTCACACTGAAACACCTTCCGCACACAGTCAAACCCTTCCCCACACTGAACCCCCCTCCCCACACACTGAAACCCCTTCCCCACACATTGAATACCTTCCGCACACAATGAAACACCTTACCCACACAATAAACACATTCCACACACACTGAATCCCCTTCCCCACTCACTGAAACCCCTTCCGCACACAATGAAACACCCTCCCCACACACTGAAAATCCTTCCCCACACACTGAAACCCCTTCCCCCCACACTGAAACCGTTCCCCACACTCTGAAACCCCTTCCCCACTCACTGAAACCCCTTCCCCACAAGCTGAAACACTTCCCCACACACTGAAACCCCTTCCGCACACACTGAAACCCCTTCCATACACACTGAAACACCATCCCCATACACTGAAACCCCTTCCCCACACTCTGAAACCCCTTCCGCTCACACTGAAACCCCTTCCGCACAGAGTGAAACCCTTCCCCACACACTGAAACCCCTTCCCCACACACTGAAACATATCCCCACACACTGAAACCCCTTCCGCACACACTGAAACACATGCGCACACACTGAAACCCCTTCCCCACACACTGAAACCCCTTCCCCACACACTGAAAACCTTCCCGACACACTGAAACCCCTTCCCCACACACTGTAACCCCTTCCCCACACGCTGAAACACCTTCCCCTCACACTGAAACCCTTCGCCACACACTGAAACCCCTTCCGCACACACTGAAACCCTTCCCCACACACTGAAACGCATTCCCCACACATCGAAACCCCTCCCCACACACTGTAACCCTTCACCACACACTGAACCAATTCCCCACACACTGAAACCCATTCCCCACACACTGAAACCCCTTCCCCACACACTGAAAACCTTCCCGACACACTGAAACCCCTTCCCCACACACTGAAACCCCTTCCCCTCACACTGAAACATATTCCGCACACAGTCAAACCCTTCCCCACACTGAACCCCCTCCCCACACACTGAAACCCCTTCCCCACACATTGAATACCTTCCGCACACAATGAAACAACTTACCCACACAATGAAACACATTCCACACACACTGAATCCCCTTCCCCACTCACTGAAACCCCTTCCGCACACAATGAAACACCTTCCCCACACACTGAAACCCCTTCCCCACACACTGAAACACCATCCGCACTCACTGAAACCCTTTCTGCACACACTGAAACACCTTTCCCACACACTGAAACCCCTTCGCAACACACTGATACCCCTTCCACACACACTGAAACACCTTCCCCAAACACTGAAACCCCTTCCCCTCACACTGAATCCCCTTCTGCACACAGTGAAACCCTTCCCCACACACTGAAATCCCTTCCCCCCACACTGAAACCGTTCCCCACGCTCTGAAAACCCTTCCCCACTCACTGAAACCCCTTCCCCACAAGCTGCAACCCTTACCCACACTCTGAATCCCCTTCCCCACGCACTGAATCACCTTCCCCACACATTGAAACCCCTTCCCCACACACTGAAACCCCTTCCGGACACACTGAAACCCCTTCCACACACACTGAAACACCGTCCCCACACACAGAAACCCCTTCCCCACAACTGAAACCCCTTCCGCACACACTGAAACCCCTTCCACACAGAGTGAAACCCTTCCCCACACACTGAAACCCCTTCCCCACACTCTGAAACCGCTTCCGCACTCAGTGAAACCCTTCCCCACACACTGAAACCCCTTCCCCACACACTGAAACAACTTCCCCACACACTGAAACCCCTCCGCATACACTGAAACACTTCCCCACAAATTGAAACCCCTTCCCCACACACCGAAACCCCTTCCCCTCAAAGTGTAATCCTTCCCCACACACTGAAACACTTCCCCACACACTGTAACCCCTTCCCCACACACTGAAACCTTTACCCACACAGTGGAACCACTTCCCCACACACTGAAACCCCTTCCCCACACACTGTAACCGTTCCCCACACACTGAAACCCTTCCCCACACACTGAAACCCCTTCCCCACATACTGAAACCCCTTCCCCACACACTGAAACACCTTCCCCACACACTGAAACCCCTTCCGCACACAGTTAAACCCTTCCCCACACACTGAAACCCCCTCCCCACACACTGAATACCCTTCCGCACACAATGAAACACCTGCCCCACACAATGAAACACCTTCCCCACACACTGAATCCCCTTGCGCACAAACTGAAACCCCTTCCGCACACAATGAAACACCTTCCCCACACACTGAAACCCCTTCCCCACAAACTGAAACACCTTCCGCACACACTGAAACCCCTTCTGCATACACTGAAACATCTTCCCCCCACACTGAAACCCCTTCCCCAGACACTGAAACCCCTTTCCCACACACTGAAACCACTTCCACACACACTGAAACATCTTCCCCACACACTGAAAACCGTTCCCCAAGCACTGAGACACATCCCCACACACTGAAACCCCTTCCCCGCACACTGAAATACATCCCCACACACTGAAACCCCTTCCCCACACACTGAAACACATCCCCACACACTGAAACCCCTTCCCCATACACAGAAACACCTTCAGCACACACTGTAACACATCCCCACACACTGAAACCCCGTCCCCACACACTGAAACCCCTTCCCCACACAATGAAACACATCCCCACACACTGAAACCCCTTCCCCACGCACTGAAACCCCTTCCGCACACACTGAAACACCTTCCCGACACACTGAAACCCCTTCCCCACACACTGAAACCCCTTCCCCTCACACTGAAACACCTTCCGCACACAGTCAAACCCTTCCCCACACTGAACCCCCCTCCCCACACACTGAAACCCCTTCCCCACACATTGAATACCTTCCGCACACAATGAAACACCTTACCCACACAATGAAACACATTCCACACACACTGAATCCCCTTCCCCACTCACTGAAACCCCTTCCGCACACAATGAAACACCTTCCCCACACACTGAAACCCCTTCCCCACACACTGAAACACCATCCGCACTCACTGAAACCCTTTCTGCACACACTGAAACACCTTTCCCACACACTGAAACCCCTTCGCAACACACTGATACCCCTTCCACACACACTGAAACACCTTCCCCAAACACTGAAACCCCTTCCCCTCACACTGAATCCCCTTCTGCACACAGTGAAACCCTTCCCCACACACTGAAATCCCTTCCCCCCACACTGAAACCGTTCCCCACGCTCTGAAAACCCTTCCCCACTCACTGAAACCCCTTCCCCACAAGCTGCAACCCTTACCCACACTCTGAATCCCCTTCCCCACACACTGAATCACCTTCCCCACACATTGAAACCCCTTCCCCACACACTGAAACCCCTTCCGGACACACTGAAACCCCTTCCACACACACTGAAACACCGTCCCCACACACAGAAACCCCTTCCCCACACTCTGAAACCCCTTCCGCACACACTGAAACCCCTTCCACACAGAGTGAAACCCTTCCCCACACACTGAAACCCCTTCCCCACACTCTGAAACCGCTTCCGCACTCAGTGAAACCCTTCCCCACACACTGAAACCCCTTCCCCACACACTGAAACAACTTCCCCACACACTGAAACCCCTCCGCATACACTGAAACACTTCCCCACAAATTGAAACCCCTTCCCCACACACCGAAACCCCTTCCCCTCAAAGTGTAATCCTTCCCCACACACTGAAACACTTCCCCACACACTGTAACCCCTTCCCCACACACTGAAACCTTTACCCACACAGTGGAACCACTTCCCCACACACTGAAACCCCTTCCCCACACACTGTAACCGTTCCCCACACACTGAAACCCTTCCCCACACACTGAAACCCCTTCCCCACATACTGAAACCCCTTCCCCACACACTGAAACACCTTCCCCACACACTGAAACCCCTTCCGCACACAGTTAAACCCTTCCCCACACACTGAAACCCCCTCCCCACACACTGAATACCCTTCCGCACACAATGAAACACCTGCCCCACACAATGAAACACCTTCCCCACACACTGAATCCCCTTGCGCACAAACTGAAACCCCTTCCGCACACAATGAAACACCTTCCCCACACACTGAAACCCCTTCCCCACAAACTGAAACACCTTCCGCACACACTGAAACCCCTTCCGCATACACTGAAACATCTTCCCCCCACACTGAAACCCCTTCCCCAGACACTGAAACCCCTTTCCCACACACTGAAACCACTTCCACACACACTGAAACATCTTCCCCACACACTGAAAACCGTTCCCCAAGCACTGAGACACATCCCCACACACTGAAACCCCTTCCCCGCACACTGAAATACATCCCCACACACTGAAACCCCTTCCCCACACGCTGAAACACATCCCCACACACTGAAACCCCTTCCCCATACACAGAAACACCTTCAGCACACACTGTAACACATCCCCACACACTGAAACCCCGTCCCCACACACTGAAACCCCTTCCCCACACAATGAAACACATCCCCACACACTGAAACCCCTTCCCCACGCACTGAAACCCCTTCCGCACACACTGAAACACCTTCCCCACAAACTGAAACCCCTTCCCCACACACTGAAACCCTTTACGCACTCTTTGAAACACCTTCCGAAACACACTGAAACACCTTCCCCACACACTGAAACCCCTTCCCCACACACTGAAACCCCTACCGCACGCACTGAAACACCTTCCCCACACACTGAAACCCATTCCCCACACGCTGAAACACCTTCCCCACACACTGAACCCCTTCGCCACACACTGAAACCCCTTCTGCACAAACTGAAACCCTTCCCCACACACTGAAACCCCTTCCCCACACATTGAAACCCCTCCCCACACACTGTAACCCTTCCCCACACACAGAACCAATTCCCCACACACTGAAACCCCTTCCCCACACACTGAAATCCTTCCCGACACACTGAAACCCCTTCCCCACACACTGAAACCCCTTCCCCTCACACTGAATCCCCTTCTGCACACAGTGAAACCCTTCCCCACACACTGAAACCCATTCCCCCCACACTGAAACCGTTCCCCACGCTCTGAAAACCCTTCCCCACTCACTGAAACACCTTCCCCACAAGCTGCAACCCTTACCCACACTCTGAATCCCCTTCCCCACACACTGAATCACCTTCCCCACACATTGAAACCCCTTCCCCACACACTGAAACCCCTTCCGCACACACTGAAACCCCTTCCACACACACTGAAACACCGTCCCCACACACTGAAACCCCTTCCCCACACTCTGAAACCCCTTCCGCACACACTGAAACCCCTTCCACACAGAGTGAAACCCTTCCCCACACACTGAAACCCCTTCCCCACACACTGAAACCACTTCCGCACTCAGTGAAACCCTTCCCCACACACTGAAACCCCTTCCCCACACACTGAAACAACTTCCCCACACACTGAAACCCCTCCGCATACACTGACAAACTTCCCCACAAATTGAAACCCCTTCCCCACACACCGAAACCCCTTCCCCACAAAGTGAAATCCTTCCCCACACACTGAAACACATCCCCACACACTGAAACACCTTCACCACACACTGAAACCCCTTCCCCAGACACTGAAACCCCTTCCCCACACACTGAAACCACTTCCACACACACTGAAACATCTTCCCCACACACTGAAAACCGTTCCCCAAGCACTGAAACACATCCCCACACACTGAAACCCCTTCCCCGCACACTGAAACACATCCCCACACACTGAAACCCCTTCCCCACACACTGAAACACATCCCCACACACTGAAACCCCTTCCCCATACACAGAAACACCTTCAGCACACACTGTAACACATCCCCACACACTGAAACCCCGTCCCCACACACTGAAACCCCTTCCCCACACAATGAAACACATCCCCACACACTGAAACCCCTTACCCACACACTGAAACCCCTTCCGCACAGACTGAAACACCTTCCCCACAAACTGAAACCCCTTCCCCACACACTGAAACCCTTTACGCACTCTTTGAAACACCTTCCGAAACACACTGAAACACCTTCCCCACACACTGAAACCCCTTCCCCACACACTGAAACCCCTACCGCACACACTGAAACACCTTCCCCACACACTGAAACCCCTTCCCCACACGCTGAAACACCTTCCCCACACACTGAACCCCTTTGCCACACACTGAAACCCCTTCTGCACAAACTGAAACCCTTCCCCACACACTGAAACCCCTTCCCCACACATTGAAACCCCTCCCCACACACTGTAACCCTTCCCCACACACAGAACCAATTCCCCACACACTGAGACCCCTTCCCCACACACTGAAATCCTTCCCGACACACTGAAACCCCTTCCCCACACACTGAAACCCCTTCCCCTCACACTGAATCCCCTTCTGCACACAGTGAAACCCTTCCCCACACACTGAAACCCCTTCCCCCCACACTGAAACCGTTCCCCACGCTCTGAAAACCCTTCCCCACTCACTGAAACACCTTCCCCACAAGCTGCAACCCTTACCCACACTCTGAATCCCCTTCCGCACACACTGAATCACCTTCCCCACACATTGAAACCCGTTCCCCACACACTGAAACCCCTTCCGCACACACTGAAACCCCTTCCACACACACTGAAACACCGTCCCCACACACAGAAACCCCTTCCCCACACTCTGAAACCCCTTCCGCACACACTGAAACGCCTTCCACACAGAGTGAAACCCTTCCCCACACACTGAAACCCCTTCCCCACACACTGAAACCGCTTCCGCACTCAGTGAAACCCTTCCCCACACACTGAAACCCCTTCCCCACACACTGAAACAAATTCCCCACACACTGAAACCCCTCCGCATACACTGAAACACTTCCCCACAAATTGAAACCCCTTCCCCACACACCGAAACCCCTTCCCCACAAAGTGTAATCCTTCCCCACACACTGAAACACATCCCCACACACTGAAACACCTTCACCACTCACTCTGTAACCCCTTCCCCACACACTGAAACCTTTACCCACACAGTGGAACCACTTCCCCACACACTGAAACCCCTTCCCCACACACTGTAAACGTTCCCCACACACTGAAACCCTTCCCCACACACTGAAACACCTTTCCCACTCACTGAAACCCCTTCCTCACACAGTTAAACCCTTCCCCACACACTGAAACCCCCTCCCCACACACTGAATACACTTCCGCACACAATGAAACACCTGCCCCACAGAATGAAACACCTTCCCCACACACTGAATCCCCTTCCGCACAAACTGAAACCCCTTCCGCACACAATGAAACACCTTCCCCACACACTGAAACCCCTTCCCCACAAACTGAAACACCTTCCGCACACACTGAAACCCCTTCCGCAAACACTGAAACATCTTCCCCCCACACTGAAACCCCTTCCCCAGACACTGAAACCCCTTCCCCACACACTGAAACCACTTCCACACACACTGAAACATCTTCCCCACACACTGAAAACCTTTCCCCAAGCACTGAAACACATCCCCACACACTGAAACCCCTTCCCCGCACACTGAAACACATCCCCACACACTGAAACCCCTTCCCCACACACTGAAACACCGTCCCCACACACTGAAACCCCTTCCCCACACAATGAAACACATCCCCACAAACTGAAACCCCTTCCCCACACACTGAAACCCCTTCTGCACACACTGAAACACCTTCCCCACAAACTGAAACCCCTTCCCCACACACAGAAACCCTTTACGCACTCTTTGAAACACCTTCCGAAACACACTGAAACACGTTCCGCACGCACTGAAACCCCTTCCCCACACACTGAAACCCCTTCCGCACACACTGAAACACCTTCCCCACACACTGAAACCCCTTCCGCACACACTGAAACACCTTCCCCACACACTGAAACCCCCTCCCCACACGCTGAAACACCTTCTCCACACACTGAACCCCTTCGCCACACACTGAAACCCCTTCTGCACAAACTGAAACACATCCCCACAAACTGAAACCCCTTCCCCACACACTGAAACCCCTTCTGCACACACTGAAACACCTTCCCCACAAACTGAAACCCCTTCCCCACACACTGAAACCCTTTACGCACTCTTTGAAACACCTTCCGAAACACACTGAAACACCTTCCGCACGCACTGAAACCCCTTCCCCACACACTGAAACCCCTTCCGCACACACTGAAACACCTTCCCCACACACTGAAACCCCTTCCCCACACGCTGAAACACCTTCTCCACACACTGAACCCCTTCGCCACACACTGAAACCCCTTCTGCACAAACTGAAACCCTTCCCCACACACTGAAACCCCTTCCCCACACATTGAAAACACTCCCCACACACTGTAACCCTTCCCCACACACAGAACCAATTCCCCACACACTGAAACCCCTTCCCCACACACTGAAATCCTTCCCGACACACTGAAACCCCTTCCCCACACACTTAAACCCCTTCCCCACACACTGAAACCCCTTCCGCACAAAGTTAAACCCTTCCCCACACACTGAAACCCCCTCCCCACACACTGAAACCCCTTCCCCACACACTGAATACCCTTCCGCACACAATTAAACACCTTACCCACACAATGAAACACATTCCACACACACTGAATCCCCTTCCCCACTCACTGAAACCCCTTCCGCACACAATGAAACACCTTCCCCACACACTGAAACCCCTTCCCCACACACTGAAACAACATCCGCACTCACTGAAACCCTTTCTGCACACACTGAAACACCTTTCCCACTCACTGAAACCCCTTCCCAACACACTGAAACCCCTTCCACACACACTGAAACACCTTCCCCACACACTGAAACCCCTTCCCCTCACACTGAAACCCCTTCTGCACACAGTAAAACCCTTCCCCACACACTGAAACCCCTTCCCCCCACACTGAAACCGTTCCCCACACTCTGAAACCCCTTCCCCACTCACTGAAACCCCTTCCCCACAAGCTGAAACCCTTCCCCACACACTGAAACCCCTTCCGCACACTCTGAAACCCCTTCCATACACACTGAAACACCATCCCCACACACTGAAACCCCTTCCCCACACTCTGTAACCCCTTCCGCAAACACTGAAACCCCTTCCGCACAGAGTGCAACCCTTCCCCACACACTGAAACCCCTTCCCCACACACTGAAACATATCCCCACACACTGAAACCCCTTCCCCACACACTGAAACACATCCGCACACACTGAAACCCCTTCCCCACACACTGAAACCCCTTCCCCACACACTGAAAACCTTCCCGACACACTGAAACCCCTTCCCCACACACTGTAACCCTTCCCCACACACTGAAATACCTTCCCCACACACTGAAACCCCTTCCCCACACACTGAAACCCCTTCCACACACACTGAAACACCGTCCCCACACACTGAAACCCCTTCCTCACACTATGAAACCCCTTCCGCACACACTGAAACCCCTTCCACACAGAGTGAAACCCTTCCCCACACACTGAAACCCCTTCCCCACACATTGAAACTACTTCCGCACTCAGTGAAACCCTTCCCCACACACTGAAACCCCTTCCCCACACACTGAAACAACTTCCCCACACACTGAAACCCTTCCCCACACACTGAAACCCCTCCGCATACACTGAAACACTTCCCCACAAATTGAAACCCCTTCCCCACACACCGAAACCCCTTCCCCACAAAGTGTAATCCTTCCCCACACACTGAAACACTTCCCCACACACTGAAACCCCTTCACCACACACTCTGTAACCCCTTCCCCACACACTGAAACCCTTACCCACACAGTGGAACCACTTCCCCACACACTGAAACCCCTTCCCCACACACTGTAACCGTTCCCCACACACTGAAACCCATCCCCACACACTGAAACCCCTTCCCCACATACTGAAACCCCTTCCCCACACACTGAAACACCTTCCCCACACACTGAAACCCCTTCCGCACACAGTTAAATCCTTCCCCACACACTGAAACCCCCTCCCCACACACTGAATACCCTTCCGCACACAATGAAACACCTTCCCCACACAATGAAACACCTTCCCCACACACTGAATCCCATTCCGCACATACTGAAACCCCTTCCGCACACAATGAAACACCTTCCCCACACACTGAAACCCCTTCCCCACAAACTGAAACACCTTCCGCACACACTGAAACCCCTTCCGCAAACACTGAAACACCTTCCCCCCACACTGAAACCCCTTCCCCAGACACTGAAACCCCTTCCCCACACACTGAAACCACTTCCACACACACTGAAACATCTTCCCCACACATTGAAAACCGTTCCCCAAGCACTGAAACACATCCCCACACACTGAAACCCCTTCCCCGCACACTGAAACACATCCCCACACACTGAAACCCCTTCCCCATAAACTGAAACACATCCCCACACACTGAAACCCCTTCCCCATACACAGAAACACCTTCAGCACACACTGTAACACATCCCCACACACTGAAACCCCGTCCCCACACACTTAAACCCCTTACCCACACACTGAAACCCCTTCTGCACACAGTTAAACCCTTCCCCACACACTGAAACCCCCTCCCCACACACTGAAACACCTTCCCCACAAACTGAAACCCCTTCCCCACACACTGAAACCCTTTACGCACTCTTTGAAACACCTTCCGAAACACACTGAAACACCTTCCCCACACACTGAAACCCCTTCCCCACACACTGAAACCCCTTCCGCACACACTGAAACACCTTCCCCACACACTGAAACCCCTTCCCCACACGCTGAAACACCTTCCCCACACACTGAAACCCTTCGCCACACACTGAAACCCCTTCTGCACAAACTGAAACACTTCCCCACACACTGAAACCCCTTCCCCACACATTGAAACCTCTCCCCACACACTGTAACCCTTCCCCACACACAGAACCAATTCCCCACACACTGAAACCCCTTCCCCACACACTGAAATCCTTCCCGACACTCTGAAACCCCTTCCCCACACACTTAAATCCCTTCCCCACACACTGAAACCCCTTCTGCACACAGTTAAACCCTTCCCCACACACTGAAACCTCCTCCCCACACACTGAAACCCCTTCCCCACACACTGAATACCCTTCCGCACACAATTAAACACCTTACCCACACAATGAAACACATTCCACACACACTGAATCCCCTTCCCCACTCACTGAAACCCCTTCCGCACACAATGAAACACCTTCCCCACACACTGAAACCCCTTCCCCACACACTGAAACACCATCCGCACTCACTGAAACCCTTTCTGCACAATTGAAACACCTTTCCCACTCACTGATACCCCTTCCCAACACACTGAAACCCCTTCCACACACACTGAAACACCTTCCCCACACATTGAAACCCCTTCCCCTCACACTGAAACCCCTTCTGCACACAGTGAAACCCTTCCCCACACACTGAAACCCCTTCCACCCACACTGAAACCGTTCCCCACACTCTGAAACCCCTTCCCCACTCACTGAAACCCCTTCCCCACAAGCTGAAACCCTTCCCCACACACTGAAACCCCTTCCGCACACACTGAAACCCCTTCCATACACACTGAAACACCATCCCCACACACTGAAACCCCTACCCCACACTCTGAAACCCCTTCTGCACACACTGAAACCCCTTCCGCACAGAGTGAAACCCTTCCCCACACACTGAAACCCCTTCCCCACACACTGAAACATATCCCCACACAGTGAAACCCCTTCCCCACACACTGAAACACATCCGCACACACTGAAACCCTTTCCCCACACACTGAAACCCCTTCCCCACACACTGAAAACCTTCCCGACACACTGAAACCCCTTCCCCACACACTGTAACCCTTCCCCACACACTGAAATACCTTCCCCACACACTGAAACCCCTTCCCCACACACTGAAACCACATCCACACACACTGAAACACCGTCCCCACACACTGAAACCCCTTCCCCACACTCTGAAACCCCTTCCGCAAACACTGAAACCCCTTCAACACAGAGTGAAACCCTTCCCCACACACTGAAACCCCTTCCCCACACACTGAAACCGCTTCCGCACTCAGTGAAACCCTTCCCCACACACTGAAACCCCTTCCCCACACACTGAAACAACTTCCCCACACACTGAAACCCTTCCCCACACACTGAAAGCCCTCCGCATACACTGAAACAGTTCCCCACAAATTGAAACCCCTTCCCCACAAACCGAGACCCCTTCCCCATAAAGTGTAATCCTTCCCCACACACTGAAACCCTTACCCACACAGTGGAACCACTTCCCCACACACTGAAACCCCTTCCCCACACACTGTAACCGTTCCCCACACACTGAAACCCTTCCCCAAACACTGAAACCCCTTCCCCACATACTGAAACCCCTTCCCCACACACTGAAACACCTTCCCCACACACTGAAACCCCTTCCGCAACCAGTTAAATCCTTCCCCACACACTGAAACCCCCTCCCCACACACTGAATACCCTTCTGCACACAATGAAACACCTTCCCCACACAATGAAACACCTTCCCCACACACTGAATCCCCTTCCGCACAAACTGAAACCCCTTCCGCTCACAATGAATCACCTTCCCCACACACTGAAACCCCTTCCCCACAAACTGAAACACCTTCCGCACACTCTGAAACCCCTTCCGCAAACACTGAAACACCTTCCCCCCACACTGAAACCCCTTCCCCAGACACTGAAACCCCATCCCCACACACTGAAACCACTTCCACACACACTGAAACATCTTCCCCACACACTGAAAACCGGTCCCCAAACACTGAAACACATCCACACACACTGAAACCCCTTCCCCGCACACTGAAACACATCCCCACACACTGAAACCCCTTCCCCACACACTGAAACATATCCCCACACACTGAAACCCCTTCCCCATACACAGAAACACATTCAGCACACACTGTAACACATCCCCACACACTGAAACCCCGTCCCCACACACTGAAACCCCTTCCCCACACAATGAAACACATCCCCACACACTGAAACACCTTCCCCACAAACTGAAACCCCTTCCGCACACTCTGAAACCCCTTCCGCAAACACTGAAACACCTTCCCCCCACACTGAAACCCCTTCCCCAGACACTGAAACCCCATCCCCACACACTGAAACCACTTCCACACACACTGAAACATCTTCCCAACACACTGAAAACCGGTCCCCAAACACTGAAACACATCCCCACACACTGAAACCCCTTCCCCGCACACTGAAACACATCCCCACACACTGAAACCCCTTCCCCACACACTGAAACATATCCCCACACACTGAAACCCCTTCCCCATACACAGAAACACATTCAGCACACACTGTAACACATCCCCACACACTGAAACCCCGTCCCCACAGATTGAAACCCCTTCCCCACACAATGAAACACATCCCCACACACTGAAACCCCTTCCCCACACACTGAAACCCCTTCCGCACACACTGAAACAGCTTCCCCACAAACTGAAACCCCTTCCCCACACACTGAAACCCTTTACGCACTCTTTGAAACACCTTCCGAAACACACTGAAACACCTTCCCCACACACTGAAACCCCTTCCCCACACACTGAAGCCCCTTCCGCACACACTGAAACACCTTCCCCACACACTGAAACCCCTTCCCCACACACTGAAACTCTTCCCCACACACTGAACCAATTCCCCACACACTGAGACCCCTTCCCCACACGCTGAAACACCTTCCCCACACACTGGAATCCTTCGCCACACACTGAAACCCCTTCCGCACACACTGAAACCCTTCCCCACACACTGAAACCCCTTCCCCACACATTGAAACCCCTCCCCACACACTGTAACCCTTCCCCACACACTGAACCAATTCCCCACACACTGAAACCCCTTACCCACACACTGAAATCCTTCCCGACACACTGAAACCCCTTCCCCACACACTTAAACCCCTTCCCCACACACTGAAACCCCTTCCGCACACAGTTAAACCCTTCCCCACACACTGAAACCCTCTCCCCACACACTGAAACCCCTTCCCCACACACTGAATACCCTTCCGCACACAATTAAACACCTTACCCACACAATGAAACACATTCCACACACACTGAATCCCGTTCGCCACTGACTGAAACCCCTTCCGCACACAATGAAACACCTTTCCCACACACTGAAACCCCTTCCCCACACACTGAAACACCATCCGCACTCACTGAAACCCTTTCTGCACACACTGAAACACCTTTCCCACTCACTGAAACCCCTTCCCAACACACTGAAACCCCTTCCACACACACTGAAACACCTTCCCCACACACTGAAACCCCTTCCGCTCACACTGAAACCCCTTCTGCACACAGTGAAACCC
Source organism: Heterodontus francisci (assembly GCF_036365525.1). Classification (NCBI taxonomy): domain Eukaryota; kingdom Metazoa; phylum Chordata; class Chondrichthyes; order Heterodontiformes; family Heterodontidae; genus Heterodontus; species Heterodontus francisci. The sequence continues at coordinate 46,396 of NW_027140527.1, forward strand.
TTCCCCGCACACTGAAACCCCTTCCCCCCACACTGAAACCGTTCCCCACACTCTGAAACCCCTTCCCCACTCACTGAAACACCTTCCCCACACAGTGAAACCCCTTCTGCACACACTGAAACCCCTTCCATACACACTGAAACACCGTCCCCACACACTGAAACCCCTTCCCCACACTCTGAAACCCCTTCGGCACACACTGAAACCCCTTCCGCACAGAGTGAAACCCTTCCCCACACACTAACATACCTTCCCCACACACTGAAACCCCTTCCCCACACACTGAAACACCTTCCCCACACACTGAAACCCCTTCCCCACACACTGAAACCCTTCCCCACACACTGAACCAATTCCCCACACACTGAAACCCCTTCCCACACGCAGAAACACCTTCCCCACACACTGAAACCCTTCGCCACATACTGAAACCCCTTCCGCACACACTGAAACCCTTCCCCACACACTGAAACCCCTTCCCCACACATTGAAACCCCTCCCCACACACTGTAACCCTTCCCCACACACTGAACCAATTCCCCACACACTGAAACCCCTTCCCCACACACTGAAAACATTCCCGACACACTGAAACCCCTTCCCCACACACTGAAACCCCTTCTCCACACACTGAAACCCCTTCCACACACAGTTAAACCCTTCCCCACACACTGAAACCCCCTCCCCACGCACTGAGACCCCTTCCCCACACACTGAATACCCTACTGCACACAATGAAACACCTTACCACACAATGAAACACATTCCACACACACTGAATCCCCTTCCCATCTCACTGAAACCCCTTCCACACACAATGAAACACCTTCCCCACACAATGAAACCCCTTCCCCACACACTGAAACACCATCCGCACTCACTGAAACCCTTTCTGCACACACTGAAACACCTTTCCCACAGACTGAAACCCCTTCCCAACACACTGAAACCCCTTCCACACACACTGAAACACCTTCCCCACACACTGAAACCCCTTCCCCTCACATTGAAACCCTTCTGCACACAGTGAAACCCTTCCCCACACACTGAAACCCTTCCCCCCACACTGAAACCGTTCCCCACACTCTGAAACCCCTTCCCCACTCACTGAAACCCCTTCCCCACAAGCTGAAACCCTTACCCACACTCTGAATCCCTTCCCCACACACTGAATCACCTTCCCCACACATTGAAACCCCTTCCCCACACACTGAAACCCCTTCTGCACACACTGAAACCCCTTCCATACACACTGAAACACCGTCCCCACACACTGAAAACCCTTCCCCACACTCTAAAACCCCTTCCGCACACACTGAAAACCCTTCCGCACAGAGTGAAACCCTTCCCCACACACTGAAACCCCTTCCCCACACACTGAAACATATCCCCACACACTGAAACCCCATCCCCACACACTGAAACACATCCGCACATACTGAAACCCCTTCCCCACACACTGAAACCCCTTCCCCACACACTGAAAACCTTCCCGACACACTGAAACCCCTTCCCCACACACTGTAACCCTTCCCCGACACACTGAAATACCTTCCCCACACACTGAAACCACTTCCCCACACACTGAAACAACTTCCCCACACACTGAAACACCTTTCCCACACACTGAAACCCCTTCCGCACACGCTGAACCACCTTCCCCACACACTGAAACCCTTCGCCATACACTGAAACCCCTTCCGCACACACTGAAACCCTTCCTCACACACTGAAACCCCTTCCCCACACATTGAAATCCCTCCCCACACACTGTAACCCTTCCCCACACACTGAACCAATTCCCCACACACTGAAACCCCTTCCCCACACGCTGAAAAACCTTCCCCACACACTGAAACCCTTCGCCGCGCACTGAAACCCATTCCGCACACACTGAATCCCTTCCCCACACACTGAAACCCCTTCCCCACATATTGAAACCCCTCCCCACACACTGTAACCCTTCCCCACACACAGAACCAATTCCCCACACACTGAAACCCCTTCCCCACACACTGAAACCCCTTCCCCACACACTGAAAACATTCCCGACACACTGAAACCCCTTCCCCACACACTGAAACCCCTTCCCAACACACTGAAACCCCTTCCGCACGCAGTTAAACCCTTCCCCACACACTGAAACCCCCTCCCCACACACTGAAACCCCTTCCCCACGCACTGAATACCCTTCCGCACACAATGAAACACCTTACCCACACAATGAAACACATTCCACACACACTGAATCCCCTTCCCCACTCACTGAAGCCGCTTCCGCACACAATGAAACACCTTCGCCACACACTGAAACCCCTTCCCCACACACTGAAACACCATCCGCACTCACTGAAACCCTTTCAGCACACATTGAAACACCTTTCCCACACACTGAAACCCCTTCCCAAAACACTGAAACCCCTTCCACACACACTAAAACACCTTCCCCACACATTGAAACCCCTTCCCCTCACACTGAAACCCCTTCTGCACACAGTGAAACCCTTCCCCACACACTGAAACCCCTTCCCCCCACACTGAAACCGTTCCCCACACTCTGAAACCCCTTCCCCACTCACCGAAACCCCTTCCCCACAAGCTGAAACCCTTACCCACACTCTGAATCCCCTTCCCCACACACTGAAACACCTTCCACACACATTGAAACCCCTTCCCCACACACAGAAACCCCTTCCGCACACACTGAAACCCCTACCACACACACTGAAACACCGTCCCCACACACTGAAACCCTCTCCCCAAACTCTCTGAAACCCCTTCCGCACACACTGAAACCCCTTCCGCAAAGAGTGAAACCCCTTTCCCACACACTGAAACCCCTTCCCCACACACTGAAACATATCCCCACACACTGAAACCCCTTCCCCACACACTGAAACACATCCTCACACACTGAAACCCCTTCCCCACACACTGAAACACATCCACGCACACTGAAACACCTTCCCCACACACCGACACCCCTTCCCCACACACTGAAACTGCTTCCGCATTCAGTGAAGCCCTTCCCCACACACTGAAACCCCTTCCCCACACACTGAAACAACTTCCCCACACACTGAAACCCTTCCCCACACACTGAAACCCCTCCGCATACACTGAAACTCTTCCCCACAAACTGAAACCCCTTCCCCACACAACGAAATCCCTTCCCCACAAAGTGTAATCCTTCACCACACACTGAAACACTACCCCACACACTGAAACCCCTTCCCCACACACTGTAACCCCTTCTCCACACACTGAAACCCTTCCCCACACACTGAAACCCCTTCCCCACACACTGAAACCGTTCCCCAGACACTGAAACCCTTCCCCACACACTGAAACCCCTTCCCCACATACTGAAACCCCTTCCCCACACACTGAAACACCTTCCCCACACACTGAAACCCCTTCCCCACACACTGAAACACCGTCCCCACACATTGAAACCCCTTCCCCACACACTGAAACCCCTTCCGCACACACTGAAACCCCTTCCATACACACTGAAACACCGTCCCCACACACTGAAACCCCTTCCCCACACTCTGAAACCCGTTCCGCACACACTGAAACCCCTTCCGCACAGAGTGAATGCCTTCCCCACACACTGAAACCCCTTCCCCACACACTGAAACATATCCCCACACACTGAAACCCCTTCCCCACACACTGAAACCCCTTCCGCACACATTGAAACCCCTCCCCACACACTGTAACCCTTCCCCACACACTGAACCAATTCCCCACACACTGAAACCCCTTCCCCACACACTGAAAACCTTCCCGACACACTGAAACCCCTTCCCCACACACTGAAACCCCTTCTCCACACACTGAAACCCCTTCCACACACAGTTAAACCCTTCCCCACACACTGAAACCCCCTCCCCAAGCACTGAAAACCCTTCCCCACACACTGAATACCCTTCTGCACACAATGAAACACCTTACCCACACAATGAAACACATTCCACACACACTGAATCCCCTTCCCCTCACACTGAAACCCCTTCCGCACACAATGAAACACCTTCCCCACACAATGAAACCCCTTCCCCACACACTGAAACACCATCCGCACTCACTGAAACCCTTTCTGCACACACTGAAACACCTTTCCCACAGACTGAAACCCCTTCCCAACACACTGAAACACCTTCCACACACACTGAAACACCTTCCCCACACACTGAAACCCCTTCCCCTCACACTGAAACCCCTTCTGTACACAGTGAAACCCTTCCCCACACACTGAAACCCCTTCCCCCCACACTGGAACCGTTCCCCACACTCTGAAACCGCTTCCCCACTCACTGAAACCCCTTCCCCACAAGCTGAAACCCTTACCCACACTCTGAATCCCTTCCCCACACACTGAATCACCTTCCCCACACATTGAAACCCCTTCCCCACACACTGAAACCCCTTCCGCACACACTGAAACCCCTTCCATACACACTGAAACACCGTCCCCACACACTGAAACCACTTCCCCACACTCTAAAACCCCTTCCGCTCACACTGAAAACCCTTCCGCACAGAGTGAAACCCTTCCCCACACACTGAAACCCCTTCCCCACACACTGAAACCCCTTCCCCACACACTGAAACCCCATCCCCACACACTGAAACACATCCGCACACGCTGAACCCCCTTCCCCACACTCTGAAACCCCTTCCCCACACACTGAAAACCTTCCCGACACACTGAAACCCCTTCCCCACACACTGTAACCCTTCCCCACACACTGAAATACCTTCCCCACACACTGAAACCACTTCCCCACACACTGAAACAACTTCCCCACACACTGAAACACCTTTCCCACACACTGAAACCCCTTCCGCACACGCTGAACCTCCTTCCCCACACAGTGAAACCCTTCGCCATACACTGAAACCCCTTCCGCACACACTGAAACCCTTCCTCACACACTGAAACCCCTTCCATACACGTTGAAACCCCTCCCCACACACTTTAACCCTTCCACACACACTGAACCAATTCCCCACACACTGAAACCCCTTCCCCACACCCTGAAACACCTTCCCCACACACTGAAACCCTTCGCCGCGCACTGAAACCCATTCCGCACACACTGAAACCCTTCCCCACACACTGAAAGCCCTTCCCCACACATTGAAACCCCTCCCCACACACTGTAACCCTTCCCCACACACTGAACCAATTCCCCACACACTGAAACCCCTTCCCCACACACTGAAACCCCTTCCCCACACACTGAAAACCTTCCCGACACACTGAAACCCCTTCCCCACACACTGAAACCCCTTCCCAACACACTGAAACCCCTTCCGCACGCAGTTAAACCCTTCCCCACACACTGAAACCCCCTCCCCACACACTGAAACCCCTTCCCCACGCACTGAATACCCTTCCGCACACAATGAAACACCTTACCCACACAATGAAACACATTTCACACACACTGAATCCCCTTCCCCACTCACTGAAGCCCCTTCCGCACACAATGAAACACCTTCGCCACACACTGAAACCCCTTTCCCACACACTGAAACACCATCCGCACTCACTGAAACCCTTTCAGCACACACTGAAACACCTTTCCCACACACTAAAACCCCTTCCCAACACACTGAAACCCCTTCCACACACACTGAAACACCTTCCCCACACACTGAAACCCCTTCCCCTCACACTGAAACCATTTCTGCACACAGTGAAACCCTTCCCCACACACTGACACCCCTTCCCCCCACACTGAAACCGTTCCCCACACTCTGAAACCCCTTCCCCACTTACCGAAACCCCTTCCCCACAAGCTGAAACCCTTACCCACACTCTGAATCCCCTTCCCCACACACTGAAACACCTTCCACACACATTGAAACCCCTTCCCCACACACAGAAACCCCTTCCGCACACACTGAAGCCCCTTCCACACACACTGAAACACCGTCCCCACACACTGAAACCCTCTCCCCAAACTCTCTGAAACCCCTTCCGCACACACTGAAACCCCTTCCGCACACACTGAAACACATCCCCGCACACTGAAACACCTTCCCCACACACGGACACCCCTTCCCCACACACTGAAACTGCTTCTGCACTCAGTGAAACCCCTTCCCCACACACTGAAACTGCTTCTGCACTCAGTGAAACCCTTCCCCACACACTGAAACCCTTCCCCACACACTGAAACCCCTCTGCATACACTGAAACTCTTCCCCACAAACTGAAACCCCTTCCCCACACACCGAAACCCCTTCCCACAAAGTGTAATCCTTCCGAACAGACTGAAACACTTCCCCACAAACTGAAACCCCTTCCCCACACACTGTAACCCCTTCCCCACACACTGAAACCCTTACCCACACAGTGGAACCACTTCCCCACACACTGAAACCCCTTCCCCACACACTGAAACCGTTCCCCACACACTGAAACCCTTCCCCACACACTGAAACCCCTTCCCCACATACTGAAACCCCTTCCCCACACACTGAAACACCTTCCCCACACACTGAAACCCCTTCCCCACACACTGAAACACCGTCCCCACACATTGAAACCCCTTCACCACAAACTGAAACCCCTTCCGCACACACTGAAACCCCTTCCATACACACTGAAACACCGTCCCCACACACTGAAACCCCTTCCCCACACTCTGAAACCCGTTCCGCACACACTGAAACCCCTTCCGCACAGAGTGAAAGCCTTCCCCACACACTGAAACCCCTTCCCCACACACTGAAACATATCCCCACACACTGAAACCCCTTCCCCACACACTGAAACACATCCGCACACACTGAAACCCCTTCCCCACACAATGAAACCCCTTCCCCACACACTGAAAACCTTCCCGACACACTGAAACCCCTTCCCCACACACTGTAACCCTTCCCCACACACTGAAATACCTTCCCCACACACTGAAACCCCTTCCCGACACACTGTAACAACTTCCCCACACACTGAAACACCTTTCCCACACACTGAAACACCTTCCGCACACGCTGAACCACCTTCCCCACACACTGAAACCCCTTCCGCACACACTGAAACCCCTTCCGCACACATTGAAACCCCTCCCCACACACTGTAACCCTTCCCCACACACTGAACCAATTCCCCACACACTGAAACCCCTTCCCCACACGCCGAAACACCCTCCCCACACACTGAAACCCTTCGCCACAAACTGAAACCCCTTCCGCACACACTGAAAGCCTTCCCCATACACTGAAACCCCTTCGCCACACATTGAAACCCGTCCCGACACACTGTAACCCTTCCCCACACACTGAACCAATTCCCCACACACTGAAACCCCTTCCCCAAACACTGAAACCCCTTCCACACACAGTTAAACCCTTCCCCACACACTGAAACCCACTCCCCACACTCTGAAACACCTTCCCCACGCACTGAATACCCTTCCGCACACAATGAAACACCGTACCCACACAATGAAACACATTCCACACACACAGAATCCCCTTCCCCACTCACTGAAACCCCTTCCGCGCACAATGAAACACCTTCCCCACACACTGAAACCCCTTCCCCACACACTGAAACACTATCCGCACTCACTGAAACCCTTTCAGCACACACTGAAACACCTTTCCCACACACTGAAACCCCTTCCCAACACATTGAAACCCCTTCCACACACACTAAAACACCTTCCCCACACACTGAAACCCCTTCCCCTCACACTGAAACCCCTTCAGCACACAGTGAAACCCTTCCCCACACACTGAAACCCCTTCCCCCCACACTGAAACCGTTCCCCACACTCTGAAACCCCTTCCCCACTCACCGAAACCCCTTCCCCACAAGCTGAAACCCTTACCCACACTCTGAATCCCCTTCCCCACACACTGAAACACCTTCCCCACATATTCAAACCCCTTCCCCACACACAGAAACCCCTTCTGCACACACTGAAACCCCTTCCACACACACTGAGACACCGTCCCCACACACTGAAACCCTCTCCCCACACTCTGAAACCCCTTCCGCAAAGAGTGAAACCCTTCCCCACACACTGAAACCCCTTCCCCACACACTGAAAAATATCCCCACACACTGAAACCCCTTCCCCACTCACTGAAACACATCCGCACACACTGAAACCCCTTCCCCACACACTGAAACACATCCCCACACACTGAAACCACCTTCCCCACACACTGACACCCCTTCACCACACACTGAAACCGCTTCCGCACTCAGTGAAACCCTTCCCCACACACTGAAACCCCTTCCCCACACACTGAAACAACTTCCCCACACACTGAAACCCTTCCCCACACACTGAAACCCCTCCGCATACACTGAAACCCTTCCCCACAAACTGAAACCCCTTCCCCACACACCAAAACCCCTTCCCCACAAAGTGTAATCCTTCCCCACACACTGAAACACTTCCCCACACACTGAAACCCCTTCCCCACACACTGTAACCCTTTCCCCACACACTGAAACCCTTACTCAGACAGTGGAACCACTTCCCCACACACTGAAACCCCTTCCCCACACACTGAAACCGTTCCCCACACACTGAAACCCTTCCCCACACACTGAAACCCCTTCCCCACATACTGAAACCCCTTCCCCACACACTGAAACACCTTCCCCACACACTGAAACCCCTTCCGCACACAGTTAAACCCTTCCCCACACACTGAAACCCCCTCCCCACACACTGAATACCCTTCTGCACACAATGAAACACCTTCCCCACACACTGAAGTACCTTCCCCACACACTGAATCCCCTTCCCCACAAACTGAAACCCCTTCCGCACACAATGAAACACCTTCCCCACACACTGAAACCCCTTCCCTACACACTGAAACACCTTCCGCACACACTGAAACCCCTTCCGCAAACACTGAAACACCTTCCCCCCACACTGAAACCCCTTCACCAGACACTGAAACCCCTTCCCCACACACTGAAACCACTTCCACACACACTGAAACACATCCCCACACACTGAAACCCCTTCCCCGCACACTGAAACAAATCCCCACACACTGAAACCCCTTCCCCACACACTGAAACACATCCCCACACACTGAAACACCTTCCCCACATACTGAAACCCCTTCCCCATACACAGAAACACCTTCAGCACACACTGTAACACATCCCCATACACTGAAACCCCGTCCCCACACACTGAAACCCCTTCCGCACACAATGAAACACATCCCCACACACAGAAACCCCTTCCCCACACACTGAAACCCCTTCCGCACACACTGAAACACCTTCCACACAAACTGAAACCCCTTCCCCTCACACTGAAACCCTTTACGCACTCTTTGAAACACCTTCCGAAACACACTGAAACCCCTTCCCCACACACTGAAACCCCTTCTGCACACACTGAAACACCTTTCCCACTCACTGAAACCCCTTCCCCACACACTGTAACCCTTCCCCACACACTGAACCAATTCCCCACACACTGAAACCCCTTTCCCACACGCTGAAACACCTTCCCCACACACTGAAACCCTTCGCCACACACTGAAACCCCTTCCGCATACTATGAAACCCTTCCCCACAAACTGAAACCCCTTCCCCACACATTGAAACCCCTCCCCACACACTGCAACCCTTCCCCACACACTGAACCAATTCCCCAAACACTGAAACCCCTTCTCCACTCACTGAAATCCCTTTCCCACACACTGAAACCCCTTCCCCACACACTGGAACCCCTTCCGCACACAGTTAAACCCCTTCCCCACACACTGAAACCCCCTCCCCACACACTGAAACCCCTTCCCCACACACTGAATACCCTTCCGCACTCAATGAAACATCTTACCCACACAATGAAACACATTCCACACACACTGAATCCCCTTCCCCACTCACTGAAACCCCTCTGCACACAATGAAAGACCTTCCCCACACACTGAAACCACTTCCCCACACACTGAAACCGTTCCCCACACTCTGAAACCCCTCCCCACTCACTGAAACCCCTTCCCCCCACACTGAAACCGTTCCCCACACTCTGAAACCCCTTCCCCACTCACTGAAACCCCTTCCCCACAAGCTGAAACCCTTCCCCACACACTGAAACCCCTTCCGCACACACTGAAACCCCTTCCATACACACTGAAACACCATCCCCACACACTGAAACCCCTTCCCCACACTCTGAAACCCCTTCCGCACACACTGAAACACCTTCCGCACAGAGTGAAACCCTTCCCCACACACTGAAACCCCTTCCCCACACACTGAAACATATCACCACACACTGAAACCCCTTCCCCACACACTGAAACACATCCGCACACACTGAAACCCCTTCCCCACACACTGAAACCCCTTCCCCACACACTGAAAACCTTCCCGACACACTGAAACCCCTTCCCCACACACTGTAACCCTTCCCCACACACTGAAATACCTTCCCCACACACTGAAACCCATTCCCCACACACTGAAACCCCTTCAACACACACTGAAACACCGTCCCCACACACTGAAACCCCTTCCCCACACACTGAAACCGCTTCCGCACTCAGTGAAACCCTTCCCCACACACTGAAACCCCTTCCCCACACACTGAAACAACTTCCCCACACACTGAAACCCTTCCCCACACACTGAAACCCCTCCGCATACACTGAAACACTTCCCCACAAATTGAAACCCCTTCCCCACACACCGAAACCCCTTCCCCACAAAGTGTAATCCTTCCCCACACACTGAAACACTTCCCCACACACTGAAACCCCTTCACCACACACTCTGTAACCCCTTCCCCACACACTGAAACCCTTACCCACACAGTGGAACCACTTCCCCACACACTGAAACCCCTTCCCCACACACTGTAACCGTTCCCCACACACTGAAACCCTTCCGCACACACTGAAACCCCTACCTCACATACTGAATCCCCTTCCCCACACACTGAAACACCTTCCCCACGCACTGAAACCACTTCCGCACACAGTTAAATCCTTCCCCACACACTGAAACCCCCTCCCCACACACTCAATACCCTGCCGCACACAATGAAACACCTTCCCCACACAATGAAACACCTTCCCCACACACTGAATCCCCTTCCGCACAAACTGAAACCCCTTCCGCACACAATGAAACACCTTCCCCACACACTGAAACCCCTTCCCCACAAACTGAAACACCTTCCGCAGACACTGAAACCCCTTCCGCAAACACTGAAACACCTTCCCCCCACACTGAAACCCCTTCCCCAGACACTGAAACCCCTTCCCCACACACTGAAATCACTTCCACACACACTGAAACCTCTTCCCCACACACTGCAAACCGTTCCCCAAGCACTGAAACACATCCCCACACACTGAAACCCCTTCCCCGCACACTGAAACACATCCCCACACACTGAAACCCCTTCCCCACAAACTGAAACACATCCCCACACACTGAAACCCCTTCCCCATACACAGAAACACCTTCAGCACACACTGTAACACATCCCCACACACTGAAACCCCGTCCCCACACACTTAAACCCCTTCCCCACACACTGAAACCCCTTCCGCACACAGTTAAACCCTTCCCCACTCACTGAAACCCCCTCCCCACACACTGAAACACCTTCCCCACAAACTGAAACCCCTTCCCCACACACTGAAACCCTTTACGCACTCTTTGAAACACCTTCCGAAACACACTGAAACCCCTTCCCCACACACTGAAACCCCTTCCCCACACACTGAAACCCCTTCCGCACACACTGAAACACCTTCCCCACACACTGAAACCCCTTCCCCACACGCTGAAACACCTTCCCACACACTGAAACCCTTCGCCACACATTGAAACCCCTTCTGCACAAACTGAAATACTTCCCCACACACTGAAACCCCTTCCCCACACATTGAAACCCCTCCCCACACACTGTAACCCTTCCCCACACACAGAACCAATTCCCACACACTGAAACACCTTCCCCAAACACTGAAATCCTTCCCGACACACTGAAACCCCTTCCCCACACACTTAAACCCCTTCCCCACACACTGAAACCCTTCCGCACACAGTTAAACCCTTCCCCACACACTGAAACCCCCTCCCCACACACTGAAACTCCTTCCCACACACTGAATACCCTTCCGCACACAATGAAACACTTCCCCACACACTGAAACCCCTTCCCCACACACTGAAACACCATCCGCACTCACTGAAACCCTTTCTGCACACTTGAAACACCTTTCCACTCACTGATACCCCTTCCCAACACACTGAAACCCCTTCACACACACTGAAACACCTTCCCCACACACTGAAACCCCTTCCCCTCACACTGAAACCCCTTCCCCACACACTGAAACCCCTTCCGCACACAGTTAAACCCTTCCCCACACACTGAAACCCCCTCCCCACACACTGAAACCCCTTCCCCACACACTGAATACCCTTCCGCACACAATTAAACACCTTGCCCACACAATGAAACACATTCCACACACACTGAATCCCCTTCCCACTCACTGAAACCCCTTCCGCACACAATGAAACACCTTCCCCACACACTGAAACCCCTTCCCCACACTCTGAAACCCCTTCCGCACACACTGAAACCCCTTCCATACACACTGAAACACCATCCCCACACACTGAAACCCCTTCCCCACACTCTGAAACCCCTTCCGCACACACTGAAACCCCTTCCGCACAGAGTGAAAACCTTCCCCACACACTGAAACCCCTTCCCCACACACTGAAACATATCTCCACACACTGAAAACCCTTCCCCACACACTGAAACACATCCGCACACACTGAAACCCCTTCCCCACACACTGAAACCCCTTCCCCACACACTGAAAACCTTCCCGAAACACTGAAACCCCTTCCCCACACACTGTAACCCTTCCCCACACACTGAAATACCTTCCCCACACACTGAAACCCCTTCCCCACACACTGAAACCCCTTCCACACACACTAAAACACCGTCCCCACATACTGAAACCCCTTCCCCACACTCTGAAACCCCTTCCGCAAACACTGAAACCCCTTCCACACAGAGTTAAACCCTTCCCCACACACTGAAACCCCTTCCCCACACTCTGAAACCGCTTCCGCACTCAGTGAAACCCTTCCCCACACACTGAAACCCCTTCCCCACACACTGAAACAACTTCCTCACACACTGAAACCCTTCCCCACACACTGAAACCCCTCCGCATACACTGAAACACTTCCCCACAAATTGAAACCCCTTCCCCACACACCGAAACCCCTTCCCCACAAAGTGCAATCCTTCCCCCCACACTGAAACACGTCCCCACACACTGAAACCCCTTCACCACACACTCTGTAACCCCTTCCCCACACACTGAAACCCTTACCCACACAGTGGAACCACTTCCCCACACACTGAAACCCCTTCCCACACACTGTAACCGTTCCCCACAAACTGAAAACCTTCCCCACACACTGAAACCCCTTCCCCACATACTGAAACCCCTTCCCCACACACTGAAACACCTTCCCCACACACTGAAACCCCTTCCGCACACAGTTAAATCCTTCCCCACACACTGAAACCCCCTCCCCACACACTGAATACCCTTCCGCACACAATGAAACACCTTCCCCACACAATGAAACACCTTCCCCACACACTGAATCCCCTTCCGCACAAACTGAAACCCCTTCCACACACAATGAAACACCTTCCCCACACACTGAAACCCCTTCCCCACAAACTAAAACACCTTCCGCACACTCTGAAACCCCTACCGCAAACACTGAAACACCTTCCCCCTACACTGAAACCCCTTCCCCAGACACTGAAACCCCATCCCCACACACTGAAACCACTTCCACACACACTGAAACATCTTCCCCACACACAGAAAACCGTTCCCCAAACACTGAAACACATCCCCACACACTGAAACCCCTTCCCCGCACACTGAAACACATCCCCACACACTGAAACCCCTTCCCCACACACTGAAACATATCCCCACACACTGAAACCCCTTCCCCATACACAGAAACACCTTCAGCACACACTGTAACACATCCCCACACACTGAAACCCCGTCCCCACAGACTGAAACCCCTTCCCCACACAATGAAACACATCCCCACACACTGAAACCCCTTCCCCACACACTGAAACCCCTTCCGCACACACTGAAACACCTTCCCCACAAACTGAAACCCCTTCCCCACACACTGAAACCCTTTACGCACTCTTTGAAACACCCTCCGAAACACAATGAGACACCTTCCCCACACGCTGAAACACCTTCCCCACACACTGGAATCCTTCGCCACACGCTGAAACCCCTTCCGCACACACTGAAACCCTTCCCCACACACTGAAACCCCTTCCCCACACATTGAAACCCCTCCCCACACACTGTAACCCTTCCCCACACACTGAACCAATTCCCCACACACTGAAACCCCTTACCCACACACTGAAATCCTTCCCGACACACTGAAACCCCTTCCCCACACACTTAAACCCCTTCCCCACACACTGAAACCCCTTCTGCACACAGTTAAACACTTCCCCACACACTGAAACCCCCTCCCCACACACTGAAACCCCTTCCCCACACACTGAATACCCTTCCGCACACAATTAAACACCTTACCCACACAATGAAACACATTCCACACACACGGAATCCCCTTCCCCACTCACTGAAACCCCTTCTGCACACAATGAAACACCTTCCCCACACACTGAAACCCCTTCCCCACACATTGAAACACCATCCGCACTCACTGAAACCCTTTCTGCACACACTGAAACACCTTTCCCACTCACTGAAACCCCTTCCCAACACACTGAAACCCCTTCCACACACACTGAAACACCTTCCCCACACACTGAAACCCCTTCCCCTCACACTGAAACCCCTTCTGCACACAGTGAAACCCTTCCCCACACACTGAAACCCCTTCCCCCCACACTGAAACCGTTCCCCACACTCTGAAACCCCTTCCCCACTCACTGAAACCCCTTCCCCACAAGCTGAAACCCTTCCCCACACAGTGAAACCCCTTCCACACACACTGAAACCCCTTCCATACACACTGAAACACCGTCCCCACACACTGAGACCCCTTCCCCACACTCTGAAACCCCTTCCGCACACACTGAAACCCCTTCCGCACAGAGTGAAACCCTTCCCCACACACTAACATACCTTCCCCACACACTGAAACCCCTTCCCCACACACTGTAACAACTTCCCCACAAACTGAAACACCTTCCCCACACACTGAAACCCTTCCCCACACACTGAATACCCTTCCGCACACAATGAAACACCTTCCCCACGCACTGAATCCTCTTCCCCACAAACTGAAACCCCTTCCGCACACAATGAAACACCTTCCCCACACACTGAAACCCCTTCCCCACACACTGAAACACTTTCCGCACACACTGAAACCTCTTCCGCAAACACTGAAACACCTTCCCCCCACACTTAAACCCCTTCCCCACACACTGAAACCCCTTCCCCACACACTGAAACCACTTCCGCACACACTGAAACATCTTCCCCACACACTGAAACCCGTTCCCCAAACACTGAAACACATCCCCACACACTGAAACCCCTTCCCCGCACACTGATACACATCCCCACACACTGAAACCCCTTCCCCACACACTGAAACACATCCCCACATACTGGAACACCTTCCCCACACACTGAAACCCCTTCCCCATACACAGAAACACCTTCAGCACACACTGTAACACATCCCCACACACTGAAACCCCGTCCCCACACACTGAAACCCCTTCCCCACAGAATGAAACACATCCCCACACACTGAAACCCCTTCCCCATACACAGAAACACCTTCAGCACACACTGTAACACATCCCCACACACTGACACCCCGTCCCCACACACTTAAACCTCTTCCCCACACACTGAAACCCCTTCCGCACACAGTTAAACCCTTCCCCACTCACTGAAACCCCCTCCCCACACACTGAAACACCTTCCCCACAAACTGAAACCCCTTCCCCACACACTGAAACCCTTTACGCACTCTTTGAAACACCTTCCGAAACACACTGAAACACCTTCCCCACACACTGAAACCCCTTCCCCACACACTGAAACCCCTTCCGCACACACTGAAACACCTTCCCCACACACTGAAACCCCTTCCCCACACGCTGAAACACCTTCCCCACACACTGAAACCCTTCGCCACACACTGAAACCCCTTCTGCACAAACTGAAACACTTCCCCACACACTGAAACCCCTTCCCCACACATTGAAACCCCTCCCCACACACTGTAACCCTTCCCCACACACAGAACCAATTCCCCACACACTGAAACACCTTCCCCACACACTGAAATCCTTCCCGACACACTGAAACCCCTTCCCCACACACTTAAACCCCTTCCCCACACACTGAAACCCCTTCCGCACACAGTTAAACCCTTCCCCACACACTGAAACCCCCTCCCCACACACTGAAACCCCTTCCCCACACACTGAATACCCTTCCGCACTCAATTAAATACCTTACCCACACAATGAAACACATTCCACACACACTGAATCCCCTTCCCCATTCACTGAAACCCCTTCCGCACACAATGAAACACCTTCCCCACACACTGAAACCCCTTCCCCACACACTGAAACACCATCCGCACTCACTGAAACCCTTTCTGCACACTTGAAACACCTTTCCCACTCACTGATACCCCTTCCCAACACACTGAAACCCCTTCCACACACACTGAAACACCTTCCCCACACACTGAAACCCCTTCCCCTCACACTGAAACCCCTTCCCCACACACTGAAACCCCTTCCGCACACAGTTAAACCCTTCCCCACACACTGAAACCCCCTCCCCACACACTGAAACCCCTTCCCCACACACTGAATACCCTTCCGCACACAATTAAACACCTTACCCACACAATGAAACACATTCCACACACACTGAATCCCCTTCCCCACTCACTGAAACCCCTTCCGCACACAATGAAACACCTTCCCCACACACTGAAACCCCTTCCCCACACACTGAAACACCATCCGCACTCACTGAAACCCTTTCTGCACACTTGAAACACCTTTCCCACTCACTGATACCCCTTCCCAACACACTGAAACCCCTTCCACACACACTGAAACACCTTCCCCACACACTGAAGCCCCTTCCCCTCACACTGAAACCCCTTCTGCACACAGTGAAACCCTTCCCCACACAATGAAACCCCTTCCACCCACACTGAAACCGTTCCTCACACTCTGAAACCCCTTCCCCACTCACTGAAACCCCTTCCCCACAAGCTGAAACCCTTCCCCACACACTGAAACCCCTTCCGCACACACTGAAACCCCTTCCATACACACTGAAACACCATCCCCACACACTGAAACCCCTTCCCCACACTCTGAAACCCCTTCCGCACACACTGAAACCCCTTCCGCACAGAGTGAAAACCTTCCCCACACACTGAAACCCCTTCCCCACACACTGAAACATATCTCCACACACTGAAAACCCTTCCCCACACACTGAAACACATCCGCACACACTGAAACCCCTTCCCCACACACTGAAACCCATTCCCCACACACTGAAATCCTTCCCGACACACTGAAACCCCTTCCCCACACACTGTAACCCTTCCCCACACACTGAAATACCTTCCCCACACACTGAAACCCCTTCCCCACACACTGAAACCCCTTCCACACACACTGAAACACCGTCCCCACACACTGAAACCCCTTCCCCACACTCTGAAACCCCTTCCGCTAACACTGAAACCCCTTCCACACAGAGTTAAACCCTTCCCCACACACTGAAACCCCTTCCCCACACACTGAAACCGCTTCCGCACTCAGTGAAACCCTTCCCCACACACTGAAACCCCTTCCCCACACACTGAAACAACTTCCCCACACACTGAAACCCTTCCCCACACACTGAAACCCCTCCGCATACACTGAAACACTTCCCCACAAATTGAAACCCCTTCCCCACACACCGAAACCCCTTCCCCACAAAGTGCAATCCTTCCCCCCACACTGAAACACGTCCCCACACACTGAAACCCCTTCACCACACACTCTGTAACCCCTTCCCCACACACTGAAACCCTTACCCACACAGTGGAACCACTTCCCCACACACTGAAACCCCTTCCCCACACACTTTATCCGTTCCCCACAAACTGAAAACCTTCCCCACACAATGAAACCCCTTCCCCACATACTGAAACCCCTTCCCCACACACTGAAACACCTTCCCCACACACTGAAACCCCTTCCGCACACAGTTAAATCCTTCCCCACACACTGAAACCCCCTCCCCACACACTGAATACCCTTCCTCACACAATGAAACACCTTCCCCACACAATGAAACACCTTCCCCACACACTGAATCCCCTTCCGCACAAACTGAAACCCCTTCCGCACACAATGAAACACCTTCCCCACACACTGAAACCCCTTCCCCACAAACTGAAACACCTTCCGCACACTCTGAAACCCCTACCGCAAACACTGAAACACCTTCCCCCCACACTGAAACCCCTTCCCCAGACACTGAAACCCCATCCCCACACACTGAAACCACTTCCACACACACTGAAACATCTTCCCCACACACAGAAAACCGTTCCCCAAACACTGAAACACATCCCCACACACTGAAACCCCTTCCCCGCACACTGAAACACATCCCCACACACTGAAACCCCTTCCCCACACACTGAAACATATCCCCACACACTGAAACCCCTTCCCCATACACAGAAACACCTTCAGCACACACTGTAACACATCCCCACACACTGAAACCCCGTCCCCACAGACTGAAACCCCTTCCCCACACACTGAAACACCTTCCCCACACACTGAAACACATCCCCACACACTGAAACCCCTTCCCCACACACTGAAACCCCTTCCGCACACACTGAAACACCTTCCCCACAAACTGAAACCCCTTCCCCACACACTGAAACCCTTTACGCACTCTTTGAAACACCTTCCGAAACACACTGAGACCCCTTCCCCACACGCTGAAACACCTTCCCCACACACTGGAATCCTTCGCCACACACTGAAACCCCTTCCGCACACACTGAAACCCTTCCCCACACACTGAAACCCCTTCCCCACACATTGAAACCCCTCCCCACACACTGTAACCCTTCCCCACACACTGAACCAATTCCCCACACACTGAAACCCCTTACCCACACACTGAAATCCTTCCCGACACACTGAAACCCCTTCCCCACACACTTAAACCCCTTCCACACACACTGAAACCCCTTCCGCACACAGTTAAACACTTCCCCACACACTGAAACCCCCTCCCCACACACTGAAACCCCTTCCCCACACACTGAATACCCTTCCGCACACAATTAAACACCTTACCCACACAATGAAACACATTCCACACACACTGAATCCCCTTCCCCACTCACTGAAACCCCTTCCGCACACAATGAAACACCTTTCCCACACACTGAAACCCCTTCCCCACACACTGAAACACCATCCGCACTCACTGAAACCCTTTCTGCACAAACTGAAACACCTTTCCCACTCACTGAAACCCCTTCCCAACACACTGAAACCCCTTCCACACACACTGAAACACCTTCCCCACACACTGAAACCCCTTCCCCTCACACTGAAACCCCTGCTGCACACAGTGAAACCCTTCCCCACACACTGAAACCCCTTCCCCCCACACTGAAACCGTTCCCCACACTCTGAAACCCCTTCCCCACTCACTGAAACCCCTTCCCCACAAGCTGAAACCCTTCCCCACACAGTGAAACCCCTTCCACACACACTGAAACCCCTTCCATACACACTGAAACACCGTCCCCACACACTGAGACCCCTTCCCCACACTCTGAAACCCCTTCCGCACACACTGAAACCCCTTCCGCACAGAGTGAAACCCTTCCCCACACACTAACATACCTTCCCCACACACTGAAACCCCTTCCCCACACACTGTAACAACTTCCCCACAAACTGAAACACCTTCCCCACACACTGAAACCCCTCCCCACACACTGAATACCCTTCCGCACACAATGAAACACCTTCCCCACGCACTGAATCCTCTTCCCCACAAACTGAAACCCCTTCCGCACACAATGAAACACCTTCCCCACACACTGAAACCCCTTCCCCACACACTGAAACACTTTCCGCACACACTGAAACCTCTTACGCAAACACTGAAACACCTTCCCCCCACACTTAAACCCCTTCCCCACACACTGAAACCCCTTCCCCACACACTGAAACCACTTCCACACACACTTGAACATCTTCCCCACACACTGAAACCCGTTCCCCAAACACTGAAACACATCCCCACACACTGAAACCCCTTCCCCGCACACTGATAAACATCCCCACACACTGAAACCCCTTCCCCACACACTGAAACACATCCCCACATACTGGAACACCTTCCCCACACACTGAAACCCCTTCCCCATACACAGAAACACCTTCAGCACACACTGTAACACATCCCCACACACTGAAACCCCATCCCCACACACTGAAACCCCTTCCCCACACAATGAAACACATCCCCACACACTGAAACACCTTCCCCACAAACTGAAACCCCTTCCCCACAAACTGAAACCCCTTCCCCACACTCTGAAACCCCTTCCGCAAACACTGAAACCCCTTCCACACAGAGTTAAACCCTTCCCCACACACTGAAACCCCTTCCCCACACACTGAAACCGCTTCCGCACTCAGTGAAACCCTTCCCCACACACTGAAACCCCTTCCCCACACACTGAAACAACTTCCCCACACACTGAAACCCTTCCCCACACACTGAAACCCCTCCGCATACACTGAAACACTTCCCCACAAATTGAAACCCCTTCCCCACACACCGAAACCCCTTCCCCTTAAAGTGCAATCCTTCCCCCCACACTGAAACACGTCCCCACACACTGAAACCCCTTCACCACACACTCTGTAACCCCTTCCCCACACACTGAAACCCTTACCCACACAGTGGAACCACTTCCCCACACACTGAAACCCCTTCCCCACACACTGTAACCGTTCCCCACAAAATGAAAACCTTCCCCACACACTGAAACCCCTTCCCCACATACTGAAACCCCTTCCCCACACACTGAAACACCTTCCCCACACACTGAAACCCCTTCCGCACACAGTTAAATCCTTCCCCACACACTGAAACCCCCTCCCCACACACTGAATACCCTTCCGCACACAATGAAACACCTTCCCCACACAATGAAACACCTTCCCCACACACTGAATCCCCTTCCGCACAAACTGAAACCCCTTCCGCACACAATGAAACACCTTCCCCACACACTGAAACCCCTTCCCCACAAACTGAAACACCTTCCGCACACTCTGAAACCACTTCCGCAAACACTGAAACACCTTCCCCCCACACTGAAACCCCTTCCCCAGACACTGAAACCCCATCCCCACACACTGAAACCACTTCCACACACACTGAAACATCTTCCCCACACACAGAAAACCGTTCCCCAAACACTGAAACACATCCCCACACACTGAAACCCCTTCCCCGCACACTGAAACACATCCCCACACACTGAAACCCCTTCCCCACACACTGAAACATATCCCCACACACTGAAACCCCTTCCCCATACACAGAAACACCTTCAGCACACACTGTAACACATCCCCACACACTGAAACCCCGTCCCCACAGACTGAAACCCCTTCCCCACACAATGAAACACATCCCCACACACTGAAACCCCTTCCCCACACACTGAAACCCCTTCCGCACACACTGAAACACCTTCCCCACAAACTGAAACCCCTTCCCCACACAATAAAACCCTTTACGCACTCTTTGAAACACCTTCCGAAACACACTGAGACCCCTTCCCCACACCCTGAAACACCTTCCCCACACACTGGAATCCTTCGCCACACACTGAAACCCCTTCCGCACACACTGAAACCCTTCCCCACACACTGAAACCCCTTTCCCACACATTGAAACCCCTCCCCACACACTGTAACCCTTCCCCACACACTGAACCAATTCCCCACACACTGAAACCCCTTACCCACACACTGAAATCCTTCCCGACACACTGAAACCCCTTCCCCACACACTTAAACCCCTTCCCCACACACTGAAACCCCTTCCGCACACAGTTAAACACTTCCCCACACACTGAAACCCCCTCCCCACACACTGAAACCCCTTCCCCACACACTGAATACCCTTCCGCACACAATTAAACACCTTACCCACACAATGAAACACATTCCACACACACTGAATCCCCTTCCCCACTCACTGAAACCCCTTCCGCACACAATGAAACACCTTCCCCACACACTGAAACCCCTTCCCCACACACTGAAACACCATCCGCACTCACTGAAACCCTTTCTGCACACACTGAAACACCTTTCCCACTCACTGAAACCCCTTCCCAACACACTGTAACCCCTTCCACACACACTGAAACACCTTCCCCACACACTGAAACCCCTTCCCCTCACACTGAAACCCCTTCTGCACACAGTGAAACCCTTCCCCACACACTGAAACCCCTTCCCCCCACACTGAAACCGTTCCCCACACTCTGAAACCCCTTCCCCACTCACTGAAACCCCTTCCCCACAAGCTGAAACCCTTCCCCACACAGTGAAACCCCTTCCACACACACTGAAACCACTTCCATACACACTGAAACACCGTCCCCACACACTGAGACCCCTTCCCCACACTCTGAAACCCCTTCCGCACACACTGAAACCCCTTCCGCACAGAGTGAAACCCTTCCCCACACACTAACATACCTTCCCCACACACTGAAACCCCTTCCCCACACACTGTAACAACTTCCCCACAAACTGAAACACCTTCCCCACACACTGAAACCCCTCCCCACACACTGAATACCCTTCCGCACACAATGAAACACCTTCCCCACGCACTGAATCCTCTTCCCCACAAACTGAAACCCCTTCCGCACACAATGAAACACCTTCCCCACACACTGAAACCCCTTCCCCACACACTGAAACACTTTCCGCACACACTGAAACCTCTTCCGCAAACACTGAAACACCTTCCCCCCACACTTAAACCCCTTCCCCACACACTGAAACCCCTTACCCACACACTGAAACCACTTCCACACACACTGAAACATCTTCCCCACACACTGAAACCCGTTCCCCAAACACTGAAACACATCCCCACACACTGAAACCCCTTCCCCGCACACTGATACATATCCCCACACACTGAAACCCCTTCCCCACACACTGAAACACATCCCCACATACTGGAACACCTTCCCCACACACTGAAACCCCTTCCCCATACACAGAAACACCTTCAGCACACACTGTAACACATCCCCACACACTGAAACCCCGTCCCCACACACTGAAACCCCTTCCCCACACAATGAAACACATCCCCACACACTGAAACACCTTCCCCACAAACTGAAACCCCTTCCCCACACACTGAAACCCTTTACGCACTCTTTGAAACACCTTCCGAAACACACTGAAACACCTTCCCCACACACTGAAACCCCTTCCCCACACACTGAAACCCCTTCCGCACACACTGAAACACCTTCCCCACACACTGAAACCCCTTCCCCACACACTGAAACCCTTCCCCACACACTGAACCAATTCCCCACACACTGAAACCCCTTCCCCACACGCTGAAACACCTTTCCCACACACTGAAACCCTTCGCCACACACTGAAACCCCTTCCGCACACACTGAAACCCTTCCCCACACACTGAAACCCCTTCCCCACACATTGAAACCCCTCCCCACACACTGTAACCCTTCCCCACGCACTGAACCAATTCCCCACACACTGAAACCCCTTCCCCACACACTGAAAACCTTCCCGTCACACTGAAACCCCTTCCCCACACACTGAAACCCCTTCCCCACACACTGAAACCCCTTCCGCACACAGGTAAACCCTTCCCCACACACTGAAACCCCCTCCACACGCACTGAAACCCCTTCCCCACACACTGAATACCCTTCTGCACACAATGAAACACCTTACCCACACAATGAAACACATTCCACACACTCTGAATCCCCTTCCCCTCTCACTGAAACCCCTTCCGCACACAATGAAACACCTTCCCCACACAATGAAACCCCTTCCCCACACACTGAAACACCATCCGCACTCACTGAAACCCTTTCTGCACACACTGATACACCTTTCCCACAGACTGAAAGCCCTTCCCAACACACTGAAACCCCTTCCACACACACTGAACTACCTTCCCCACACACTGAAACCCCTTCCCCTCACACTGAAACCCCTTCTGCACACAGTGAAACCCTTCCCCACACACTGAAACCCTTCCCCCCACACTGAAACCGTTCCCCACACTCTGAAACCCCTTCCCCACTCACTGAAACACCTTCCCCACAAGCTGAAACACTTACCCACACTCTGAATCCCTTCCCCACACACTGAATCACCTTCCCCACACATTGAAACCCCTTCCCCACACACTGAAACCCCTTCCGCACACACTGAAACCCCTTCCATACACACTGAAACACCGTCCCCACACACTGAAACCCCTTCCCCATACTCTAAAACCCCTTCCGCACACACTGAAAACCCTTCCGCACAGAGTGAAACCCTTCCCCACACACTGAAACCCTTCGCCATACACTGAAACCCCTTCCGCACACACTGAAACCCTTCCTCACACACTGAAACCCCTTCCTCACACATTGAAACCCTTCCCCATACACTGTAACCCTTCCCCACACACTGAACCAATTCCCCACACACTGAAACCCCTTCCCCACACCCTGAAACACCTTCCCCACACACTGAAACCCTTCGCCGCGCACTGAAACCCATTCCGCACACACTGAAACCCTGCCCCACACACTGAAACCCCTTCCCCACACATTGAAACCCCTCCCCACACACTGTAACCCTTCCCCACACACTGAACCAATTCCCCACACACTGAAACCCCTTCCTCACACACTGAAACCCCTTCCCCACACACTGAAAACCTTCCCGACACACTGAAACCCCTTCCCCACACACTGAAACCCCTTCCCAACACACTGAAACACCTTCCGCACGCAGTTAAACCCTTCCCCACACACTGAAACCCCCTCCCCACACACTGAAACCCCTTCCCCACGAACTGAATACCCTTCCGCACACAATGAAACACCTTACCCACACAATGAAACACATTCCACACACACTGAATCCCCTTCCCCACTCACTGAAGCCCCTTCCGCACACAATGAAACACCTTCGCCACACACTGAAACCCCTTCCCCACACACTGAAACACCATCCGCACTCACTGAAACCCTTTCAGCACACACTGAAACACCTTTCCCACACACTGAAACCACTTCCCAACACACTGAAACCCCTTCCACACACATTAAAACACCTTCCCCACACACTGAAACCCCTTCCCCTCACACTGAAACCCCTTCTGCACACAGTGAAACCCTTCCCCACACACTGAAACCCCTTCCCCCCACACTGAAACCGTTCCCCACACTCTGAAAACCCTTCCCCACTCACCGAAACCCCTTCCCACAAGCTGAAACCCTTACCCACACTCTGAATCCCCTTCCCCACACACTGAAACACATTCCACACACATTGAAACCCCTTCCCCACACACAGAAACCCCTTCCGCACACACTGAAACCCCTTCCACACACACTGAAACACCGTCCCCACACACTGAAACCCTCTCCCCAAACTCTCTGAAACCCCTTCCGCACACACTGAAACCCCTTCCGCAAAGAGTGAAACCCTTCCCCACACACTGAAACCCCTTCCCCACACACTGAAACATATCCCCACACACTGAAACCCCTTCCCCACACACTGAAACACATCCTCACACACTGAAACCCCTTCCCCACACACTGAAACACATCCCCGCACACTGAAACACCTTCCCCACACACTGACACCCCTTCCCCACACACTGAAACTGCTTCTGCACTCAGTGAAACCCTTCCCCTCACACTGAAACCCCTTCCCCACACACTGAAACCCCTTCCCCACACACTGAAACATATCCCCACACACTGAAACCCCTTCCCCACACACTGAAACACATCCTCACACACTGAAACCCCTTCCCCACACACTGAAACCCCTTCCCCACACACTGTAACAACTTCCCCACAAACTGAAACACCTTCCCCACACACTGAAACCCCTCCCCACACACTGAATACCCTTCCGCACACAATGAAACACCTTCCCCACGCACTGAATCCTCTTCCCCACAAACTGAAACCCCTTCCGCACACAATGAAACACCTTCCCCACACACTGAAACCCCTTCCCCACACACTGAAACACTTTCCGCACACACTGAAACCTCTTCCGCAAACACTGAAACACCTTCCCCCCACACTTAAACCCCTTCCCCACACACTGAAACCCCTTACCCACACACTGAAACCACTTCCACACACACTGAAACATCTTCCCCACACACTGAAACCCGTTCCCCAAACACTGAAACACATCCCCACACACTGAAACCCCTTCCCCGCACACTGATACATATCCCCACACACTGAAACCCCTTCCCCACACACTGAAACACATCCCCACATACTGGAACACCTTCCCCACACACTGAAACCCCTTCCCCATACACAGAAACACCTTCAGCACACACTGTAACACATCCCCACACACTGAAACCCCGTCCCCACACACTGAAACCCCTTCCCCACACAATGAAACACATCCCCACACACTGAAACACCTTCCCCACAAACTGAAACCCCTTCCCCACACACTGAAACCCTTTACGCACTCTTTGAAACACCTTCCGAAACACACTGAAACACCTTCCCCACACACTGAAACCCCTTCCCCACACACTGAAACCCCTTCCGCACACACTGAAACACCTTCCCCACACACTGAAACCCCTTCCCCACACACTGAAACCCTTCCCCACACACTGAACCAATTCCCCACACACTGAAACCCCTTCCCCACACGCTGAAACACCTTTCCCACACACTGAAACCCTTCGCCACACACTGAAACCCCTTCCGCACACACTGAAACCCTTCCCCACACACTGAAACCCCTTCCCCACACATTGAAACCCCTCCCCACACACTGTAACCCTTCCCCACACACTGAACCAATTCCCCACACACTGAAACCCCTTCCCCACACACTGAAAACCTTCCCGTCACACTGAAACCCCTTCCCCACACACTGAAACCCCTTCCCCACACACTGAAACCCCTTCCGCACACAGGTAAACCCTTCCCCACACACTGAAACCCCCTCCACACGCACTGAAACCCCTTCCCCACACACTGAATACCCTTCTGCACACAATGAAACACCTTACCCACACAATGAAACACATTCCACACACTCTGAATCCCCTTCCCCTCTCACTGAAACCCCTTCCGCACACAATGAAACACCTTCCCCACACAATGAAACCCCTTCCCCACACACTGAAACACCATCCGCACTCACTGAAACCCTTTCTGCACACACTGATACACCTTTCCCACAGACTGAAACCCCTTCCCAACACACTGAAACCCCTTCCACACACACTGAACTACCTTCCCCACACACTGAAACCCCTTCCCCTCACACTGAAACCCCTTCTGCACACAGTGAAACCCTTCCCCACACACTGAAACCCTTCCCCCCACACTGAAACCGTTCCCCACACTCTGAAACCCCTTCCCCACTCACTGAAACACCTTCCCCACAAGCTGAAACACTTACCCACACTCTGAATCCCTTCCCCACACACTGAATCACCTTCCCCACACATTGAAACCCCTTCCCCACACACTGAAACCCCTTCCGCACACACTGAAACCCCTTCCATACACACTGAAACACCGTCCCCACACACTGAAACCCCTTCCCCATACTCTAAAACCCCTTCCGCACACACTGAAAACCCTTCCGCACAGAGTGAAACCCTTCCCCACACACTGAAACCCTTCGCCATACACTGAAACCCCTTCCGCACACACTGAAACCCTTCCTCACACACTGAAACCCCTTCCCCACACATTGAAACCCTTCCCCATACACTGTAACCCTTCCCCACACACTGAACCAATTCCCCACACACTGAAACCCCTTCCCCACACCCTGAAACACCTTCCCCACACACTGAAACCCTTCGCCGCGCACTGAAACCCATTCCGCACACACTGAAACCCTGCCCCACACACTGAAACCCCTTCCCCACACATTGAAACCCCTCCCCACACACTGTAACCCTTCCCCACACACTGAACCAATTCCCCACACACTGAAACCCCTTCCTCACACACTGAAACCCCTTCCCCACACACTGAAAACCTTCCCGACACACTGAAACCCCTTCCCCACACACTGAAACCCCTTCCCAACACACTGAAACACCTTCCGCACGCAGTTAAACCCTTCCCCACACACTGAAACCCCCTCCCCACACACTGAAACCCCTTCCCCACGCACTGAATACCCTTCCGCACACAATGAAACACCTTACCCACACAATGAAACACATTCCACACACACTGAATCCCCTTCCCCACTCACTGAAGCCCCTTCCGCACACAATGAAACACCTTCGCCACACACTGAAACCCCTTCCCCACACACTGAAACACCATCCGCATTCACTGAAACCCTTTCAGCACACACTGAAACACCTTTCCCACACACTGAAACCACTTCCCAACACACTGAAACCCCTTCCACACACATTAAAACACCTTCCCCACACACTGAAACCCCTTCCCCTCACACTGAAACCCCTTCTGCACACAGTGAAACCCTTCCCCACACACTGAAACCCCTTCCCCCCACACTGAAACCGTTCCCCACACTCTGAAAACCCTTCCCCACTCACCGAAACCCCTTCCCACAAGCTGAAACCCTTACCCACACTCTGAATCCCCTTCCCCACACACTGAAACACATTCCACACACATTGAAACCCCTTCCCCACACACAGAAACCCCTTCCGCACACACTGAAACCCCTTCCACACACACTGAAACACCGTCCCCACACACTGAAACCCTCTCCCCAAACTCTCTGAAACCCCTTCCGCACACACTGAAACCCCTTCCGCAAAGAGTGAAACCCTTCCCCACACACTGAAACCCCTTCCCCACACACTGAAACATATCCCCACACACTGAAACCCCTTCCCCACACACTGAAACACATCCTCACACACTGAAACCCCTTCCCCACACACTGAAACACATCCCCGCACACTGAAACACCTTCCCCACACACTGACACCCCTTCCCCACACACTGAAACTGCTTCTGCACTCAGTGAAACCCTTCCCCTCACACTGAAACCCCTTCCCCACACACTGAAACAACTTCCCCACACACTGAAACCCTTCCCCACACACTGAAACCCCTCCGCATACACTGAAACTCTTCCCCACAAACTGAAACCCCTTCCCCACACACCGAAACCCCTTCCCCACAAAGTGTAATCCTTCCCCACACACTGAAACACTTCCCCACACACTGAAACCCCTTCCCCACACACTGTAACCCCTTCCCCACACACTGAAACCCTTACCCACACAGTGGAACCACGTCCCCACACACTGAAACCCCTTCCCCACACACTGAAACCGTTCCCCACACACTGAAACCCTTCCCCACACACTGAAACCCCTTCCCCACATACTGAAACCCCTTCCCCACACACTGAAACACCTTCCCCACACACTGAAACCCCTTCCCCACACACTGAAACACCGTCGCCACACATTGAAACCCCTTCCCCACACACTGAAACCCCTTCCGCACATACTGAAGCCCCTTCCATACACACTGAAACACCGTCCCCACGCACTGAAACCCCTTCGCCACACTCTGAAACCCCTTCCGCACACACTGAAACCCCTTCCGCACAGAGTGAAAGCCTTCCCCACACACTGAAACCCCTTCCCCACACACTGAAACATATCCCCACACACTGAAACCCCTTCCCCACACACTGAAACACATCCGCACACACTGAAACCCCTTCCCCACACAATGAAACCCCTTCCCCACACACTGAAAACCTTCCCGACACACTGAAACCCCTTCCCCAAACACTGTAACCCTTCCCCACACACTGAAATACCTTCCCCACACACTGAAACCCCTTCCCCACACACTGTAACAACTTCCCCACACACTGAAACACCTTTCCCACACACTGAAACCCCTTCCGCACACGCTGAACCACCTTCCCCACACACTGAAACCCTTCGCCACACACTGAAACCCCTTCCGCACACACTGAAACCCTTTCTCACACACTGAAACCACTTCCCCACACATTGAAACCCCCTCCCCACACACTGTAACCCTTCCCCACACACTGAACCAATTCCCCACACACTGAAACCACTTCCCCACACGCCGAAACACCTTCCCCACACACTGAAACCCTTCGCCACACACTGAAAGCCCTTCCGCACACACTGAAAATCTTCCCCACACACTGAAACCCCTTCGCCACACATTGAAACCCCTCCCCACACACTGTAACCCTTCCCCACACACTGAACCAATTCCCCACACACTGAAACCCCTTCCCCACACACTGAAACCCCTTCCCCACACACTGATAACCTTCCCAACACACTGAAACCCCTTCCCCACACACTGAAACCCCTTCCCCACACACTGAAACCCCTTCCGCACACAGTTAAACCCTTCCCCACACACTGAAACCCCTTCCCCACACACTGAAACACCGTCCCCACACATTGAAACCCCTTCCCCACACACTGAAACCCCTTCCGCACATACTGAAACCCCTTCCATACACACTGAAACACCGTCCCCACGCACTGAAACCCCTTCCCCACACTCTGAAACCCCTTCCGCACACACTGAAACCCCTTCCGCACAGAGTGAAAGCCTTCCCCACACACTGAAACCCCTTCCCCACACACTGAAACATATCCCCACACACTGAAACCCCTTCCCCACACACTGAAACACATCCGCACACACTGAAACCCCTTCCCCACACAATGAAAGCCCTTCCCCACACACTGAAAACCTTCCCGACACACTGAAACCCCTTCCCCAAACACTGTAACCCTTCCCCACACACTGAAATACCTTCCCCACACACTGAAACCCCTTCCCCACACACTGTAACAACTTCCCCACACACTGAAACACCTTTCCCACACACTGAAACCCCTTCCGCACACGCTGAACCACCTTCCCCACACACTGAAACCCTTCGCCACACACTGAAAGCCCTTCCGCACACACTGAAACCCTTCCCCACACACTGAAACCCCTTCGCCACACATTGAAAGCCCTTCCGCACACACTGAAACCCTTCCCCACACACTGAAACCCCTTCGCCACACATTGAAACCCCTCCCCACACACTGAACCCTTCCCCACACACTGAACCAATTCCCCACACACTGAAACCCCTTCCCCACACACTGAAACCCCTTCCCCACACACTGATAACCTTCCCAACACACTGAAACCCCTTCCCCACACACTGAAACCCTTCCCCACACACTGAAA
This sequence comes from Heterodontus francisci, assembly GCF_036365525.1. Taxonomy (NCBI): domain Eukaryota; kingdom Metazoa; phylum Chordata; class Chondrichthyes; order Heterodontiformes; family Heterodontidae; genus Heterodontus; species Heterodontus francisci. The sequence goes on from NW_027140527.1 coordinate 78,086, forward strand.
CCCCTTCCGCACACAGTTAAACCCTTCCCCACACACTGAAACCCCCTCCCCACACACTGAAACCCCTTCCCCACGCACTGAATATCCTTCCGCACACAATGAAACACCTTACCCACACAATGAAACACATTCCACACACACAGAATCCCCTTCCAGACTCACTGACACCCCTTCCGCGCACAATGAAACACCTTCCCCACACACTGAAACCCCTTCCCCACACACTGAAACACCATCCGCACTCACTGAAAACCTTTCAGCACACACTGAAACACCTTTCCCACACACTGAAACCCCTTCCCAACACATTGAAACCCCTTCCACACACACTCAAACACCTTCCCCACACACTGAAACCCCTTCCCCTCACACTGAAACCCCTTCTGCACACAGTGAAACCCTTCCCCACACACTGAAACCCCTTCCCCCCACACTGAAACCGTTCCCCACACTCTGAAACCCCTTCCCCACTCACCGAAACCCCTTCCCCACAAGCTGAAACCCTTACCCACACTCTGAATCCCCTTCCCCACACACTGAAACACCTTCCCCACACATTCAAACCCCTTCCCCACACACAGAAACCCCTTCTGCACACACTGAAACCCCTTCCACACACACTGAGACACCGTCCCCACACACTGAAACCCTCTCCCCACACTCTGAAACCCTTTCCGCAAAGAGTGAAACCCTTCCCCACACACTGAAACCCCTTCCCCACACACTGAAAAATATCCCCACACACTGAAACCCCTTCCCCACTCACTGAAACACATCCGCACACACTGAAACCCCTTCCCCACACACTGAAACACATCCCCACACACTGAAACAACCTTCCCCACACACTGACACCCCTTCACCACACACTGAAACCGCTTCCGCACTCAGTGAAACCCTTCACCCACACACTGAAACCACTTCCCCACGCACTGAGAAAACTTACCCACACACTGAAACCCTTCCCCACACACTGAAACCCCTCCGCATACACTGAAAACCTTCCCCACAAACTGAAACCCCTTCCCCACACACCAAAACCCCTTCCCCACAAAGTGTAATCCTTCCCCACACACTGAAACACTTCCCCACACACTGAAACCCCTTCCCCTCACACTGAAACCCCTTCTGCACACAGTGAAACCCTTCCCCACACACTGAAACCCCTTCCCCCCGCACTGAAACCGTTCCCCACACTCTGAAACCCCTTCCCCACTCACCGAAACGCCTTCCCCACAAGCTGAAACCCTTACCCACACTCTGAATCCCCTTCCCCACACACTGAAACACCTTCCCCACAAGCTGAAACCCTTACCCACACTCTGAATCCCCTTCCCCACACACTGAAACACCTTCCCCACACATTCAAACCCCTTCCCCACACACAGAAACCCCTTCTGCACACACTGAAACCCCTTCCACACACACTGAAGCACCGTCCCCACACACTGAAACCCTCTCCCCACACTCTGAAACCCCTTCCGCAAAGAGTGAAACCCTTCCCCACACACTGAAACCCCCTCCCCACACACTGAAAAATATCCCCACACACAGAAACCCCTTCCCCACTCACTGAAACACATCCGCACACACTGAAACCCCTTCCCCACACACTGAAACACATCCCCACACACTGAAACAACCTTCCCCACACACTGACACCCCTTCACCACACACTGAAACCGCTTCCGCACTCAGTGAAACCCTTCCCCACACACTGAAACCCCTTCCCCACACACTGAAACAACTTCCCCACACACTGAAACCCTTCCCCACACACTGAAACCCCACCGCATACACTGAAACCCTTCCCCACAAACTGAAACCCCTTCCCCACACACCAAAACCCCTTCCCCACAAAGTGTAATCCTTCCCCACACACTGAAACACTTCCCCACACACTGAAACCCCTTCCCCACACACTGTAACCCTTTCCCCACACACTGAAACCCTTACCCACACAGTGGAACCACTTCCCCACACACTGAAACCCCTTCCCCACACACTGAAACCGTTCCCCACACACTGAAACCCTTCCCCACACACTGAAACCCCTTCCCCACATACTGAAACCCCTTCCCCACACACTGAAACACCTTCCCCACACACTGAAACCCCTTCCGCACACTGTTAAAGCCTTCCCCACAAACTGAAACCCCCTCCCCACACACTGAATACCCTTCCGCACACAATGAAACACCTTCCCCACACAATGAAACACCTTCCCCACACACTGAATCCCCTTCCCCACAAACTGAAACCCCTTCCGCACACAATGAAACACCTTCTCCACACACTGAAACCCCTTCCCCACACACTGAAACACCTTCCGCACACACTGAAACCCCTTCCGCAATCACTGAAACACCTTCCCCCCACACTGAAACCCCTTCCCCACACACTGAAACCCCTTCCCCACACACTGAAACCACTTCCACACACACTGAAACATCTTCCCCACACACTGAAACCCGTTCCCCAAACACTGAAACACATCCCCACACACTGAAACCCCTTCCCCGCACACTGAAACACATCCCCACACACTGAAACCCCTTACCCACACACTGAAACTCATCCCCACACACTGAAACACCTTCCCCACACACTGAAACCCCTTCCCCATACACAGAAACACCTTCAGCACACACTGTAACACATCCCCACACACTGAAACCCCGTCCCCACACACTGAAACCCCTTCCCCACACAATGAAACACATCCGCACACACTGAAGCCCCTTCCCCACACACTGAAACCCCTTCCGCACACACTGAAACACCTTCCACACAAACTGAAACCCCTTCCCCTCACACTGAAACCCTTTACGCACTCTTTGAAACACCTTCCGAAACACACTGAAACCCCTTCCCCACACACTGAAACCCCTTCCCCACACTCTGAAACCCCTTCTGCACACACTGAAACACCTTTCCCACACACTGAAACCCCTTCCCCACACACTGTAACCCTTCCCCACACACTGAACCAATTCCCCACACACTGAAACCCCTTTCCCACACGCTGAAACACCTTCCCCACACACTGAAACCCTTCGCCACACACTGAAACCCCTTCCGCATACTATGAAACTCTTCCCCACACACTGAAACCCCTTCCCCACACATTGAAACCCCTCCCCACACACTGCAACCCTTCCCCACACACTGAACCAATTCCCCACACACTGAAACCCATTCTCCACTCACTGAAACCCCTTCCCCACACACTGAAACCCCTTCCCCACACACTGAAACCCCTTCCGCACACAGTTAAACACTTCCCCACACACTGAAACCCCCTCCCCAAACATTGAAACCCCTTCCCCACACACTGAATACCCTTCCGCACTCAATGAAACACCTTACCCACACAATGAAACACATTCCACACACACTGAATCCCCTTCCCCACTCACTGAAACCCCTCTGCACACAATGAAAGACCTTCCCCACACACTGAAACCCCTTCCCCACACACTGAAACACCATCTGCACTCACTGAAACCCTTTCTGCACACACTGAAACACCTTTCCCACACACTGAAACCCCTTCCCAACACACTGAAACCCCTTCCACACAAACTGAAACACCTTCCCCACACACTGAAACCCCTTCCCCTCACACTGAAACCCCTTCTGCACACAGTGAAACCCTTCCCCACACACTGAAACCCCTTCCCCCCACACTGAAATCGTTCCCCACACTCTGAAACCCCTTCCCCACTCGCTGAAACCCCTTCCCCACAAGCTGAAACCCTTACCCACACTCTGAATCCCCTTCCCCACACACTGAAACACATTCCCCACACATTGAAACCCCTTCCCCACACACTGAAACCCCTTCCGCACACACTGAAACCCCTTCCACACACACTGAAACACCGTCCCCACAAACTGAAACCCCTTCCCCACACTCTGAAATCTTTTCCGCACACACTGAAACCCCTTCCGCACAGAGTGAAACCCTTCCCCACACACTGAAACCCCTTCCCCACACACTGAAACATATCCCCACACTCTGAAACCCCTTCCCCACACACTGAAACACCCCCCCACACACTGAAACCCCTTCCCCACACACTCAAACACATCCCCACACACTGAAGCAACTTCCCCACACACTGAAACACCTTCCCCACACACTGAAACCGCTTCCACACTCAGTGAAACCCTTCCCCCCACACTGAAACCCCTTGCCCACACACTGAAACAACTTCCCCACACACTGAAACCCTTCCCCACACACTGAAACCCCTCCGCATACACTGAAACCCTTCCACTCAAACTGAAACCCCTTCCCCACAGACCGAAACCCCTTCCCCAGAAAGTGTAATCCTTTCCCACAAACTGAAACACTTCCCCACACACTGAAACCCCTTCCCCACACACTGTAACCCCTTCCCCACACACTGAAACCCTTACCCACACAGTGGAACCACTTCCCCACACACTGAAAACCCTTCCCCACACACTGAAACCGTTCCCCACACACTGAAACCCTTCCCCACACACTGAAACCCCTTCCCCACATACTGAATCCCCTTCCCCACACACTGAAACACCTTCCCCCCACACTGAAACCCCTTCCACACACAGTTAAACCCTTCCCTACATACTGAAAACCCCTCCCCACACACTGAATACCCTTCCGCACACAATGAAACACCTTCCCCACACAATGAAACACCTTCCCCACACACTGAAACCCCTTCCCCACAGACTGAAACACCATCCGCACTCACTGAAACCCTTTCTGCACACACTGAAACACCTTTCCCACACACTGAAACCCCTTCCCAACACACTGAAACCCCTTCCACACACACTGAAACACATTCCCCACACACTGTAACCCCTTCCCCTCACACTGAAACCCCTTCTGCACACAGTGAAACCCTTCCCCACACACTGAAACCCCTTCCCCCCACACTGAAACCGTTCCCCACACTCTGAAACCCCTTCCCCACTCACTGAAACCCCTTCCCCACAAGCTGAAACCCTTACCCACACACTGAATCCCCTTCCCCACACACTGAAACACCTTCCCCACACATTGAAACCCCTTCCCGACACAATGAAACCCCTTCCGCACACACTGAAACCCCTTCCACACACACTGAAACACCTTCCCCACACACTGAAACCCCTTCCCCACACACTGAAACCCCTTCCGCACAGAGTGAAACCCTTCCCCACACACTGAAACCCCTTCCCCACACACTGAAACATATCCCCACACACTGAAACCCCTTCCCCACACACTGAAACACATCCGCACACACTGAAACCCCTTCCCCACACACTGAAACACATCCCCACACTCTGAAACAGCTTCCCCACACACTGAAACCCCTTTCCCACACACTGAAACCGCTTCCGCACTCAGTGAAACCCTTCCCCACACACTGATACCCCTTCCCCAAACACAGAAACAACTTCCCCACACACTGAAACCCTTCCCCACACACTGAAACCCCTCCGCATACACTGACACCCTTCCCCACAAACTGAAACCCCTTCCCCACTGACCGAAATCCCTTCCCCACAAAGTGCAATCCTTCCCCACACACTGAAACACTTCCCCACACACTGTAAGCCCTTTCCCACACACTGAAACCCTTACCCACACAGTGGAACCACTTCACCACACACTGAAACCTCTTCCCCACACACTGAAACCGTTCCCCACAAACTGAAACCCTTCCCCACACACTGAAACCCCTTCCCCACATACTGAAACCCCTTCCCCACACACTGAAACACCTTCCCCACACACTGAAACCACTTCCACACACACTGAAACATCTTCCCCACACACTGAAACCCGTTCCACAAACACGGAAACACATCCCCACACACTGAAACCCCTTCCCCGCACACTGTAACACATCCCCACACACTGAAGCCCCGTCCCCACACACTGAAACCCCTTCCCTACACAATGAAACACATCCCCACACACTGAAACCCCTTCCCCACACACTGAAACCCCTTCCGCACACACTGAAACACCTTCCCCACAAACTGAAACCCCTTCCCCACACACTGAAACCCTTTACGCACTCTTTGAAACACATTCCGCACAAACTGAAACCCCTTCCCCACATACTGAAACCCTTTCCGCACAGTTTGAAACACCTTCCGCACACACTGAAACCCCTTCCCCACACACTGAAACCCCATCCACACACACTGAAACACCTTCCCCACACACTGAAACCCCTTCCCCACACACTGAAACACCATCCGCACTCACTGAAACCCTTTCTGCACACACTGAAACACCTTTCCCACTCACTGAAACCCCTTCCCAACACACTGAAACCCCTTCCACACACACTGAAACACCTTCCCCACACACTGAAACCCCTTCCCCTCACACTGAAACCCCTTCTGCACACAGTGAAACCCTTCCCCACACACTGAAACCCCTTCCCCCCACACTGAAACCGTTCCCCACACTCTGAAACCCCTTCCCCACTCACTGAAACCCCTTCCCCACACACTGAAACCCCTTCTGCACACACTGAAACCCCTTCCGCACAGAGTGAAACCCTTCCCCACACACTGAAACCCCTTCCCCACACACTGAAACATATCCCCACACACTGAAACCCCTTCCCCACATACTGAAACACATCCGTACACACTGAAACCCCTTCCCCACACACTGAAACACATCCCCACACTCTGAAGCAGCTTCCCCACACACTGAAACCCCTTCCCCACACACTGATACCCCTTCCCCAAACACAGAAACAACTTCCCCACACACTGAAACCCTTCCCCACACACTGAAACCCCTCCGCATACACTGACACCCTTCCCCACAAACTGAAACACCTTCCCCACTGACCGAAACCCCTTCCCCACAAAGTGCAATCCTTCCCCACACACTGAAACACTTCCCCACACACTGTAAGCCCTTTCCCACACACTGAAACCCTTACCCACACAGTGGAACCACTTCACCACACACTGAAACCTCTTCCCCACACACTGAAACCGTTCCCCACAAACTGAAACCCTTCCCCACACACTGAAACCCCTTCCCCACATACTGAAACCCCTTCCCCACACACTGAAACACCTTCCCCACACACTGAAACCACTTCCACACACACTGAAACATCTTCCCCACACACTGAAACCCGTTCCACAAACACGGAAACACATCCCCACACACTGAAACCCCTTCCCCGCACACTGTAACACATCCCCACACACTGAAGCCCCGTCCCCACACACTGAAACCCCTTCCCTACACAATGAAACACATCCCCACACACTGAAACCCCTTCCCCACACACTGAAACACCTTCCGCACACACTGAAACACCTTCCCCACAAACTGAAACCCCTTCCCCACACACTGAAACCCTTTACGCACTCTTTGAAACACATTCCACACACACTGAAACACATCCCCACACAATGAAACCCCTTCCCCACACACTGAAACCCCTTCCCCACCCAATGATACACATCCCCACACATTGAACCCCCTTCCCCACACACTGAAACCCCTTCCGCACACACTGAAACACCTTCCCCACAAACTGAAACCCCTTCCCCACATACTGAAACCCTTTCCGCACAGTTTGAAACACCTTCCGCACACACTGAAACCCCTTCCCCACACACTGAAACCCCATCCACACACACTGAAACACCTTCCGCACACACTGAAACCCCTTCCCCACACACTGAAACACCATCCGCACTCACTGAAACCCTTTCTGCACACACTGAAACACCTTTCCCACTCACTGAAACCCCTTCCCAACACACTGAAACCCCTTCCACACACTCTGAAACACCTTCCCCACACACTGAAACCCCTTCCCCTCACACTGAAACCCCTTCTGCACACAGTGAAACCCTTCCCCACACACTGAAACCCCTTCCCCCCACACTGAAACCGTTCCACACACTCTGAAACCCCTTCCCCACTCACTGAAACCCCTTCCCCACAAGCTGAAACCCTTACCCACACTCTGAATCCCCTTCCCCACACACTGAAACACATTCCCCACACATTGAAACCCATTCCCCACACACTGAAACCCCTTCCGCACACACTGAAACCCCTTCCACACACACTGAAACACCGTCCCCACAAACTGAAACCCCTTCCCCACACTCTGAAATCTTTTCCGCACATACTGAAACCCCTTCCGCACAGAGTGAAACCCTTCCCCACACACTGAAACCCCTTCCCCACACACTGAAACATATCCCCACACTCTGAAACCCCTTCCCCACACACTGAAACACATCCGCACACACTGAAACCCCTTCCCCACACACTCAAACACATCCCCACACACTGAAGCAACTTCCCCACACACTGAAACACCTTCCCCACACACTGAAACCGCTTCCACACTCAGTGAAACCCTTCCCCCCACACTGAAACCCCTTGCCCACACACTGAAACAACTTCCCCACACACTGAAACCCTTCCCCACACACTGAAACCCCTCCGCATACACTGAAACCCTTCCACTCAAACTGAAACCCCTTCCCCACAGACCGAAACCCCTTCCCCACAAAGTGTAATCCTTCCCCACAAACTGAAACACTTCCCCACACACTGAAACCCCTTCCCCACACACTGTAGCCCCTTCCCCACACACTGAAACCCTTACCCACACAGTGGAACCACTTCCCCACACACTGAAAACCCTTTCCCACACACTGAAACCGTTCCCCACACACTGAAACCCTTCCCCACACACTGAAACCCCTTCCCCACATACTGAAACCCCTTCCCCACACACTGAAACACCTTCCCTCCACACTGAAACCCCTTCCGCACACAGTTAAACCCTTCCCCACATACTGAAACCCCCTCCCCACACACTGAATACCCTTCCGCACACAATGAAACACCTTCCCCACACAATGAAACACCTTCCCCACACACTGAAACCCCTTCCCCACAGACTGAAACACCATCCGCACTCACTGAAACCCTTTCTGCACACACTGAAACACCTTTCCCACACACTGAAACCCCTTCCCAACACACTGAAACCCCTTCCACACACACTGAAACACCTTCCCCACACACTGTGACCCCTTCCCCTCACACTGAAACCCCTTCTGCACACAGTGAAACCCTTCCCCACACACTGAAACCCCTTCCCCCCACACTGAAACCGTTCCCCACACTCTGAAACCCCTTCCCCACTCACTGAAACCCCTTCCCCACAAGCTGAAACCCTTACCCACACACTGAATCCCATTCCCCACACACTGAAACACCTTCCCCACACATTGAAACCCCTTCCCGACACACTGAAACCCCTTCCGCACACACTGAAACCCCTTCCACACACACTGAAACACCTTCCCCACACACTGAAACCCCTTCCCCACACACTGAAACCCCTTCTGCACACACTGAAACCCCTTCCGCACAGAGTGAAACCCTTCCCCACACACTGAAACCCCTTCCCCACACACTGAAACATATCCCCACACACTGAAACCCCTTCCCCACACACTGAAACACATCCGCACACACTGAAACCCCTTCCCCACACACTGAAACACATCCCCACACTCTGAAACAGCTTCCCCACACACTGAAACCCCTTTCCCACACACTGAAACCGCTTCCGCACTCAGTGAAACCCTTCCCCACACACTGATACCCCTTCCCCAAACACAGAAACAACTTCACCACACACTGAAACCCTTCCCCACACACTGAAACCCCTCCGCATACACTGACACCCTTCCCCACAAACTGAAACCCCTTCCCCACTGACCGAAATCCCTTCCCCACAAAGTGCAATCCTTCCCCACACACTGAAACACTTCCCCACACACTGTAAGCCCTTTCCCACACACTGAAACCCTTACCCACACAGTGGAACCACTTCACCACACACTGAAACCTCTTCCCCACACACTGAAACCGTTCCCCACAAACTGAAACCCTTCCCCACACACTGAAACCCCTTCCCCACATACTGAAACCCCTTCCCCACACACTGAAACACCTTCCCCACACACTGAAACCACTTCCACACACACTGAAACATCTTCCCCACACACTGAAACCCGTTCCACAAACACGGAAACACATCCCCACACACTGAAACCCCTTCCCCGCACACTGTAACACATCCCCACACACTGAAGCCCCGTCCCCACACACTGAAACCCCTTCCCTACACAATGAAACACATCCCCACACACTGAAACCCCTTCCCCACACACTGAAACCCCTTCCGCACACACTGAAGCACCTTCCCCACAAACTGAAAACCCTTCCCCACACACTGAAACCCTTTACGCACTCTTTGAAACACATTCCGCACACACTGAAACACATCCCCACACAATGAAACCCCTTCCCCACAGACTGAAACCCCTTCCCCACCCAATGATACACATCCCCACACATTGAAACCCCTTCCCCACACACTGAAACCCCTTCCGCACACACTGAAACACCTTCCCCACAAACTGAAACCCCTTCCCCACATACTGAAACCCTTTCCGCACAGTTTGAAACACCTTCCGCACACACTGAAACCCCTTCCCCACACACTGAAACCCCATCCACACACACTGAAACACCTTCCCCACACATTGAAACCTCTTCCCCTCACACTGAAACCCCTTCTGCACACAGTAAAACCCTTCCCCACACACTGAAACCCCTTCCCCACAAACTGAAACATTTTCCCCACTCTGAAACCGTTCCCCACACTCTGAAACCCCTTCCCCACTCACTGAAACCGCTTCCCCACAAGCTGATACCCTTACCCACACTCTGAATCCCCTTCCCCACACACTGAAACACCTTCCCCTCACATTGCAACCCCTACCCCACACACTGAAACTGCTTCCGCACTCAGTGAAACCCTTCCCCACACACTGAAACCCCTTCCCCACACACTGAAACAACTTCCCCACACACTGAAACCCTTCCCCACACACTGAAACCCCTTCCCCACACACTGAAACCCCTTCCCCACAAAGTGTAATCCTTCCCCACACACTGAAACACTTCCCCACACACTGAAACCCCTTCCCCACACACTGTAACCCCTTCCCCACACACTGAAACCCTTACCCACACAGTGGAACCACTTCCCCGCACACTGAAACCCCTTCCCCACACAATGAAACCGTTCCCCACACACTGAAACCCTTCCCCACACACTGAAACCCCTTCCCCACATACTGAAACCCCTTCCCAACACACTGAAACACCTTCCCCACACACTGAAACCCCTTCCCCACACACTGAAACACCGTCCCCACACATTGAAACCCCTACCCCACCCACTGAAAACCCTTCCGCACACACTGAAACCCCTTCCATACACACTGAAACACAGTCCCCACACACTGAAACCCCTTCCCCACACTCTGAAACCCCTTCCGCACACACTGAAACCCCTTCCCCACACACTGAAACACATCCCCACACTCTGAAACAGCTTCCCCACACACTTAAACCCCTTTCCCACACACTGAAACCGCTTCCGCACTCAGTGAAAGCCTTCCCCACACACTGAAACCCTTTACGCACTCTTTGAAACACATTCCGCACACACTGAAACACATCACCACACAATGAAACCCCTTCCCCACACACTGAAACCCCTTCCCCACCCAATGATACACATCCCCACACATTGAAACCCCTTCCCCACACACTGAAACCCCTTCCGCACACACTGAAACACCTTCCCCACAAACTGATACCCCTTCCCCACATACTGAAACCCTTTCCGCACAGTTTGAAACACCTTCCGCACACACTGAAACCCCTTCCCCACACACTGAACCCCCATCCACACACACTGAAACACCTTCCCCACACACTGAAACCTCTTCCCCTCACACTGAAACCCCTTCTGCACACAGTGAAACCCTTCCTCACACACTGAAACCCCTTCCCCACAAACTGAAACATTTTCCCCACACTGAAACCGTTCGCCACACTCTGAAACCCCTTCCCCACTCACTGAAACCGCTTCCCCACAAGCTGAAACCCTTACCCACACTCTGAATCCCCTTCCCCACACACTGAAACACCTTCCCCTCACATTGAATCCCCTACCCCACACACTGAAACTGCTTCCGCACTCAGTGAAACCCTTCCCCACACACTGAAACCCCTTCCCCACACACTGAAACAACTTCCCCACACACTGAAACCCTTCCCCACACACTGAAACCCCTTCCCCACACACTGAAACCCCTTCCCCACAAAGTGTAATCCTTCCCCACACACTGAAACACTTCCCCACACACTGAAACCCCTTCCCCACACACTGTAACCCCTTCCCCACACACTGAAACCCTTACCCACACAGTGGAACCACTTCCCCACACACTGAAACCCCTTCCCCACACACTGAAACCGTTCCCCACACACTGAAACCCTTCCCCACACACTGAAACCCCTTCCCCACATACTGAAACCCCTTCCCCACACACTGAAACACCTTCCCCACACACTGAAACCCCTTCCCCACACACTGAAACACCGTTCCCACACATTGAAACCCCTTCCCCACACACTGAAACCCCTTCCGCACACACTGAAACCACTTCCATACACACTGAAACACCGTCCCCACACACTGAAACCCCTTCCCCACACTCTGAAACCCCTTCCGCACACACTGAAACCCCTTCCGCACAGAGTGAAAGCCTTCCCCACACACTGAAACCCCTTCCCCACACACTGAAACATATCCCCACACACTGAAACCCCTTCCCCACACACTGAAACACATCCGCACACACTGAAACCCTTTCCCCACACACTGAAAACCTTTCCGCACAGAGTGAAAGCCTTCCCCACACACTGAAACCCCTTCCCCACACACTGAAACATATCCCGACACACTGAAACCCCTTCCCCACACACTGTAACCCTTCCCCACACACTGAAATACCTTCCCCACACACTGAAACCCCTTCCCCACACACTGTAACAACTTCCCCACACACTGAAACACCATACCCACACACTGAAACCCCTTCCGCACACGCTGAACCACCTTCCCCACACACTGAAACCCTTCGCCACACACTGAAACCCCTTCCGCAGACACTGAAAACCTTCCTCACACACTGAAACCCCTTCCCCACACATTGAAACCCCTCCCCACACACGGTAACCCTACCCCACACACTGAACCAATTCCCCACACACTGAAACCCCTTCCCCACACGCCGAAACACCTTCCCCACACAGTGAAACCCTTCGCCACACACTGAAACCCCTTCCGCACACACTGAAACCCTTCCCCACACACTGAAACACCTTCCCCACACACTGAAACCTCTTCCCCTCACACTGAAACCCCTTCTGCACACAGTGAAACCCTTCCTCACACACTGAAACCCCTTCCCCACAAACTGAAACATTTTCCCCACACTGAAACCGTTCGCCACACTCTGAAACCCCTTCCCCACTCACTGAAACCGCTTCCCCACAAGCTGAAACCCTTACCCACACTCTGAATCCCCTTCCCCACACACTGAAACACCTTCCCCTCACATTGAATCCCCTACCCCACACACTGAAACTGCTTCCGCACTCAGTGAAACCCTTCCCCACACACTGAAACCCCTTCCCCACACACTGAAACAACTTCCCCACACACTGAAACCCTTCCCCACACACTGAAACCCCTTCCCCACACACTGAAACCCCTTCCCCACAAAGTGTAATCCTTCCCCACACACTGAAACACTTCCCCACACACTGAAACCCCTTCCCCACACACTGTAACCCCTTCCCCACACACTGAAACCCTTACCCACACAGTGGAACCACTTCCCCACACACTGAAACCCCTTCCCCACACACTGAAACCGTTCCCCACACACTGAAACCCTTCCCCACACACTGAAACCCCTTCCCCACATACTGAAACCCCTTCCCCACACACTGAAACACCTTCCCCACACACTGAAACCCCTTCCCCACACACTGAAACACCGTTCCCACACATTGAAACCCCTTCCCCACACACTGAAACCCCTTCCGCACACACTGAAACCCCTTCCATACACACTGAAACACCGTCCCCACACACTGAAACCCCTTCCCCACACTCTGAAACCCCTTCCGCACACACTGAAACCCCTTCCGCACAGAGTGAAAGCCTTCCCCACACACTGAAACCCCTTCCCCACACACTGAAACATATCCCCACACACTGAAACCCCTTCCCCACACACTGAAACACATCCGCACACACTGAAACCCTTTCCCCACACACTGAAAACATTTCCGCACAGAGTGAAAGCCTTCCCCACACACTGAAACCCCTTCCCCACACACTGAAACATATCCCGACACACTGAAACCCCTTCCCCACACACTGTAACCCTTCCCCACACACTGAAATACCTTCCCCACACACTGAAACCCCTTCCCCACACACTGTAACAACTTCCCCACACACTGAAACACCATACCCACACACTGAAACCCCTTCCGCACACGCTGAACCACCTTCCCCACACACTGAAACCCTTCGCCACACACTGAAACCCCTTCCGCAGACACTGAAAACCTTCCTCACACACTTAAACCCCTTCCCCACACATTGAAACCCCTCCCCACACACGGTAACCCTTCCCCACACACTGAACCAATTCCCCACACACTGAAACCCCTTCCCCACACGCCGAAACACCTTCCCCACACAGTGAAACCCTTCGCCACACACTGAAACCCCTTCCGCACACACTGAAACCCTTCCCCACACACTGAAACCCCTTCCCCACACATTGAAACCCCTCCCCTCACACTGTAACCCTTCCCCACACACTGAACCAATTCCCCACTCACTGAAACCCCTTCCCCACACTCTGAAACCCCTTCCCCACACACTGATAACCTTCCCGACACACTGAAACCCCTTCCCCACACACTGAAACCCCTTCCCCACACACTGAAACCCCTTCCGCACACAGTTAAACCCTTCCCCACACACTGAAACCCCCTCCCCACACACTGAAACCCCTTCCCCAAGCACTGAATACCCTTCCGCACACAATGAAACACCTTACCCACACAATGAAACACATTCCACACACACAGAATCCCCTTCCCCACTCACTGAAACCCCTTCCGCGCACAATGAAACACCTTCCCCACACACTGAAACCCCTTCCCCACACACTGAAACACCATCCGCACTCACTGAAACCCTTTCAGCACACACTGAATCACCTTTCCCACACACTGAAACCGATTCCCAACACATTGAAACCCCTTCCACACACACTAAAACACCTTCCCCACACACTGAAACCCCTTCCCCTCACACTGAAACCCCTTCTGCACACAGTGAATCCCTTCCCCACACACTGAAACCCCTTCCCCCCACACTGAAACCGTTCCCCACACTCTGAAACCCCTTCCCCATTCACCGAAACCCCTTCCCCACACTCTGAATCCCCTTCCCCACACACTGAAACACCTTCCCCACACATTCAAACCCCTTCCTCACACACAGAAACCCCTTCTGCACACACTGAAACCCCTTCCACACACACTGAAACACCGTCCCCACACACTGAAACCCTCTCCCCACACTCTGAAACCCCTTCCGCACACACTGAGACCACTTCCGCAAAGAGTGAAACCCTTCCCCACACACTGAAACCCCTTCCCCACACACTGAAAAATGTCCCCACACACTGAAACCCCTTCCCCACTCACTGAAACACATCCGCACACACTGAAACCCCTTCCCCACACACTGAAACACATCCCCACACACTGAAACAACCTTCCACACACACTGACACCCCTTCACCACACACTGAAACCGCTTCCGCACTCAGTGAAACCCTTCCCCACACACTGAAACCCCTTCCCAACACACTGAAACAACTTCCCCACACACTGAAACCCTTCCCCACACACTGAAACCCCTCCGCATACACTGAAACCCTTCCCCACAAACTGAAACCCCTTCCCCACACACCAAAACCCCTTCCCCACAAAGTGCAATCCTTCCCCACACACTGAAACACTTCCCCACACACTGAAACCCCTTCCCCACACACTGTAACCCTTTCCCCACACACTGAAACCCTTAGCCACACAGTGGAACCACTTCCCCACACACTGAAACCCCTTCCCCACACACTGAAACCGTTCCCCACACACTGAAACCCTTCCCCACACACTGAAACCCCATCCACACACACTGAAACCCCTTCCCCACACACTGAAACCTCTACCCCTCACACTGAAACCCCTTCTGCACACAGTGAAACCCTTCCCCACACACTGAAACCCCTTCCCCACAAACTGAAACATTTTCCCCACACTGAAACCGTTCCCCACACTCTGAAACCCCTTCCCCACTCACTGAAACCGCTTCCCCACAAGCTGAAACCCTTACCCACACTCTGAATCCCCTTCCCCACACACTGAAACACCTTCCCCTCACATTGAAACCCCTACCCCACACACTGAAACTGCTTCCGCACTCAGTGAAACCCTTCCCCACACACTGAAACCCCTTCCCCACACACTGAAACAACTTCCCCACACACTGAAACCCTTCCCCACACACTGAAACCCCTTCCCCACACACTGAAACCCCTTCCCCACAAAGTGTAATCCTTCCCCACACACTGAAACACTTCCCCACACACTGAAACCCCTTCCCCACACACTGTAACCCCTTCCCCACACACTGAAACCCTTACCCACACAATGGAACCACTTCCCCACTCACTGAAACCCCTTCCCCACACAATGAAACCGTTCCCCACATACTGAAACCCTTCCCCACACACTGAAACCCCTTCCCCACATACTGAAACCCCTTCCCCACACACTGAAACACCTTCCCCACACACTGAAACCCCTTCCCCACACACTGAAACACCGTCCCCACACATTGAAACCCCTACCCCACACACTGAAACCCCTTCCGCACACACTGAAACCCCTTCCATACACACTGAAACACAGTCCCCACACACTGAAACCCCTTTGCCACACTCTGTAACCCCTTCCGCACACACTGAAACCCCTTCCGCACAGAGTGAAAGCCTTCCCCACACACTGAAACCCCTTCCCCACACACTGAAACCCTTTACGCACTCTTTGAAACACATTCCGCACACTCTGAAACACATCCCCACACAATGAAACCCCTTCCCCACACACTGAAACCCCTTCCGCACCCAATGATACACATCCCCTCACATTGAAACCCCTTCCCCACACACTGAAACCCCTTCCGCACACACTGAAACACCTTCCCCACAAACTGAGACCCCTTCCCCACATACTGAAACCCTTTCCGCACAGTTTGAAACACCTTCCGCACACACTGAAACCCCTTCCCCACACACTGAAACCCCATCCACACACACTGAAACACCTTCCCCACACACTGAAACCTCTTCCCCTCACACTGAAACCCCTTCTGCACACAGTGAAACCCTTCCTCACACACTGAAACCCCTTCCCCACAAACTGAAACATTTTCCCCACACTGAAACACCTTCCCCACACACTGAAACCCCTTCCCCACACACTGAAACCCCTTCTGCACACAGTTAAACCCTTCCCCACACACTGAAACCCCCTCCCCACACACTGAAACCCCTTCCCCAAGCACTGAATACCCTTCCGCACACAATGAAACACCTTACCCACACAATGAAACACATTCCACACACACAGAATCCCATTCCCCACTCACTGAAACCCCTTCCGCGCACAATGAAACACCTTCCCCACACACTGAAACCCCTTCCCCACACACTGAAACACCATCCGCACTCACTGAAACCCTTTCAGCACACACTGAAACACCTTTCCCACACACTGAAACCGATTCCCAACACATTGAAACCCCTTCCACACATACTAAAGCACCTTCCCCACACACTGAAACCCCTTCCCCTCACACTGAAACCCCTTCTGCACACAGTGAAACCCTTCCCCACACACTGAAACCCCTTCCCCCCACACTGAAACCGTTCCCCACACTCTGAAACCCCTTCCCCATTCACCGAAACCCCTTCCCCACACTCTGAATCCCCTTCCCCACACACTGAAACACCTTCCCCACACATTCAAACCCCTTCCCCACACACAGAAACCCCTTCTGCACACACTGAAACCCCTTCCACACACACTGAAACACCGTCCCCACACACTGAAACCCTCTCCCCACACTCTGAAACCCCTTCCGCACACACTGAGACCACTTCTGCAAAGAATGAAACACCTTCCCCACACACTGAATCCCCTTCCCCACAAACTGAAACCCCTTCCGCACACAATGAAACACCTTCCCCACACACTGAAACCCTTCCCCACACACTGAAACCCCATCCACACACACTGAAACCCCTTCCCCACACACTGAAACCTCTTCCCCTCACACTGAAACCCCTTCTGCACACAGTGAAACCCTTCCCCACACACTGAAACCCCTTCCCCACAAACTGAAACATTTTCCCCACACTGAAACCGTTCCCCACACTCTGAAACCCCTTCCCCACTCACTGAAACCGCTTCCCCACAAGCTGAAACCCTTACCCACACTCTGAATCCCCTTCCCCACACACTGAAACACCTTCCCCTCACATTGAAACCCCTACCCCACACACTGAAACTGCTTCCGCACTCAGTGAATCCCTTCCCCACACACTGAAACCCCTTCCCCACACACTGAAACAACTTCCCCACACACTGAAACCCTTCCCCACACACTGAAACACCTTCCCCACACACTGAAACCCCTTCCCCACAAAGTGTAATCCTTCCCCACACACTGAAACACTTCCCCACACACTGAAACCCCTTCCCCACACACTGTAACCCCTTCCCCACACACTGAAACCCTTACCCACACAATGGAACCACTTCCCCACACACTGAAACCCCTTCCCCACACAATGAAACCGTTCCCCACATACTGAAACCCTTCCCCACACACTGAAACATCTTCCCCACATACTGAAACCCCTACCCCACACACTGAAACCCCTTCCGCACACACTGAAACCCCTTCCATACACACTGAAACACAGTCCCCACACACTGAAACCCCTTCCCCACACTCTGTAACCCCTTCCGCACACACTGAAACCCCTTCCGCACAGAGTGAAAGCCTTCCCCACACACTGAAACCCCTTCCCCACACACTGAAACCCTTTACGCACTCTTTGAAACACATTCCGCACACACTGAAACACATCCCCACACAATGAAACCCCTTCCCCACACACTGAAACCCCTTCCCCACCCAATGATACACATCCCCACACATTGAAACCCCTTCCCCACACACTGAAACCCCTTCCGCACTCACTGAAACACCTTCCCCACAAACTGAAACCCCTTCCCCACATACTGAAACCCTTTCCGCACAGTTTGAAACACCTTCCGCACACACTGAAACCCCTTCCCCACACACTGAAACCCCATCCACACACACTGAAACACCTTCCCCACACACTGAAACCTCTTCCCCTCACACTGAAACCCCTTCTGCACACAGTGAAACACTTCCCCACACACTGAAACCCCTTCCCCACACACTGTAACCCCTTCCCCACACACTGAAACCCTTACCCACACAGTGGAACCACTTCCCCACACACTGAAACCCCTTCCCCACACACTGAAACCGTTCCCCACACACTGAAACCCATCCCCACACACTGAAAGCCCTTCCCCACATACTGAAACCCCTTCCCCACACACTGAAACACCTTCCCCACACACTGAAACCCCTTCCCCACACACTGAAACACCGTCCTCACACATTGAAACCCCTTCCCCACACACTGAAAACCCTTCCGCACACACTGAAACCCCTTCCATACACACTGAAACACCGTCCCCACACACTGAAACCCCTTCCCCACACTCTGAAACCCCTTCCGCACACACTGAAACCCCTTCCGCACAGAGTGAAAGCCTTCCCCACACACTGAAACCCCTTCCCCACACACTGAAACCCCATCCCCACACACTGAAACCCCTTCCCCACACACTGAAACACATCCGCACACACTGAAACCCTTTCCCCACACACTGAAAACCTTCCCGACACACTGAAACCCCTTCCCCACACACTGTAACCCTTCCCCACACACTGAAATACCTTCCCCACACACTGAAACCCCTTCCCCACACACTGTAACAACTTCCCCACACACTGAAACACCTTTCCCACACACTGAAACCCCTTCCGCACACGCTGAACCACCTTCCCCACACACTGAATCCCTTCGCCACACACTGAAACCCCTTCCGCACACACTGAAAACCTTCCTCACACACTGAAACCCCTTCCCCACACATTGAAACCCCTCCCCACACACGGTAACCCTTCCCCACACACTGAACCAATTCCCCACACACTGAAACCCCTTCCCCACACGCCGAAACACCTTCCCCACACAGTGAAACCCTTCGCCACACACTGAAACCCCTTCCGCACACAATGAAACCCTTCCCCACACACTGAAACCCCTTCCCCACACATTGAAACCCCTCCCCACACACTGTAACCCTTCCCCACACACTGAACCAATTCCCCACTCACTGAAACCCCTTCCCCACACACTGAAACCCCTTCCCCACACACTGATAACCTTCCCGACACACTGAAACCCTTTCCCCACACACTGAAACCCCTTCCCCACACACTGAAACCCCTTCCGCACACAGTTAAACCCTTCCCCACACACTGAAACCCCCTCCCCACACACTGAAACCCCTTCCCCAAGCACTGAATACCCTTCCTCACACAATGAAACACCTTACCCACACAATGAAACACATTCCACACACACAGAATCCCCTTCCCCACTCACTGAAACCCCTTCCGCGCACAATGAAACACCTTCCCCACACACTGAAACCCCTTCCCCACACACTGAAACACCATCCGCACTCACTGAAACCCTTTCAGCACACACTGAAACACCTTTCCCACACACTGAAACCGATTCCCAACACATTGAAACCCCTTCCACACACACTAAAACACCTTCCCCACACACTGAAACCCCTTCCCCTCACACTGAAACCCCTTCTGCACACAGTGAAACCCTTCCCCACACACTGAAACCCCTTCCCCCCACACTGAAACCGTTCCCCACACTCTGAAACCCCTTCCCTATTCACCGAAACCCCTTCCCCACACTCTGAATCCCCTTCCCCACACACTGAAACACCTTCCCCACACATTCAAACCCCTTCCCCACACACAGAAACCCCTTCTGCACACACTGAAACCCCTTCCACACACACTGAAACACCGTCCCCACACACTGAAACCCTCTCCCCACACTCTGAAACCCCTTCCGCACACACTGAAACAACCTTCCACACACACTGACACCCCTTCACCACACACTGAAACCGCTTCCGCACTCAGTGAAACCCTTCCCCACACACTGAAACCCCTTCCCCACACACTGAAACAACTTCCCCACACACTGAAACCCTTCCCCACACACTGAAACCCCTCCGCATACACTGAAACCCTTCCCCACAAACTGAAACCCCTTCCCCACACACCAAAACCCCTTCCCCACAAGGTGTAATCCTTCCCCACACACTGAAACACTTCCCCACACACTGAAACCCCTTCCCCACACACTGTAACCCTTTCCCCACACACTGAAACCCTTACCCACACAGTGGAACCACTTCCCCACACACTGAAACCCCTTCCCCACACACTGAAACCGTTCCCCACACACTGAAACCCTTCCCCACAGACTGAAACCCCTTCCCCACATACTGAAACCCCTTCCCCACACACTGAAACACCTTCCCCACACACTGAAACCCCTTCCGCACACAGTTAAACCCTTCCCCACACACTGAAACCCCCTCCCCACACACTGAATACCCTTCCGCACACAATGAAACACCTTCCCCACACAATGAAACACCTTCCCCACACACTGAATCCCCTTCCCCACAAACTGAAACCCCTTCCGCACACAATGAAACACCTTCCCCACACACTGAAACCCCTTCCCCACACACTGAAACACCTTCCGCACAAACTGAAACCCCTTCCGCATACACTGAAACACCTTCCCCCCACACTGAAACCCCTTCCCCACACACTGAAACCCCTTCCCCACACACTGAAACCACTTCCACACACACTGAAACATCTTCCCCACACACTGAAACCCGTTCCCCAAACACTGAAACACATCCCCACACACTGAAACCCCTTCCCCGCACACTGAAACACATCCCCACACACTGAAATCCCTTCCCCACACACTGAAACACATCCCCACACACTGAAACACCTTCCCCACACACTGAAACCCCGTCCCCACACACTGAAACCCCTTCCCCACACAATGAAACACATCCCCACACACTGAAACCCCTTCCCCACACACTGAAACCCCTTCCCCACACACTGAAACCCCTTCCGCACACACTGAAACACCTTTCCCACGCACTGAAACCCCTTCCCCACACACTGTAACCATTCCCCACACACTGAACCAATTCCCCACACACTGAAACCCCTTTCCCACACGCTGAAACACCTTCCCCACACACTGAAACCCTTCGCCACACACTGAAACCCCTTCCGCATACTATGAAACCCTTCCCCACACACTGAAACCCCTTCCCCACACATTGAAACCCCTCCCCACACACTGCAACCCATCCCCACACACTGAACCAATTCCCCACACACTGAAACCCCATCTCCACTCACTGAAACCCCTTCCCCACACATTGAAACCCCTTCCCCACACACTGAAACCCCTTCCGCACACAGTTAAACCCTTCCCCACACACTGAAACCCCCTCCCCACACACTGAAACCCCTTCCCCACACACTGAATACCCTTCCGCACACAATGAAACACCTTACCCACACAATGAAACACATTCCACACACACTGAATCCCCTTCCCCACTCACTGAAACCCCTCTGCACACAATGAAAGACCTTCCCCACACACTGAAACACCATCCACACTCACTGAAACCCTTTCTGCACACACTGAAACACCTTTCCCACACACTGAAACCCCTTCCCAACACACTGAAACCCCTTCCACACACACTGAAACACCTTCCCCACACACTGAAACCCCTTCCCCTCACACTGAAACCCCTTCTGCACACAGTGAAACCCTTCCCCACACACTGAAACCCCTTCCCCCCACACTGAAACCGTTCCCCACACTCTGAAACCCCTTCCCCACTCACTGAAACCCCTTCCCCACAAGCTGAAACCCTTACCCACACTCTGAATCCCCTTCCCCACACACTGAAACACATTCCCCACACATTGAAACCCCTTCCCCACACACTGAAACCCCTTCCGCACACACTGAAACCCCTTCCACACACACTGAAACACCGTCCCCACAAACTGAAACCCCTTCCCCACACTCTGAAATCTTTTCCGCACACACTGAAACCCCTTCCGCACAGAGTGAAACCCTTCCCCACACACTGAAACCCCTTCCCCACACACTGAAACATATCCCCACACACTGAAACCCCTTCCCCACACACTAAAACACATCCGCACACACTGAAACCCCTTCCCCACACACTCAAACACATCCCCACACACTGAAACAACTTCCCCACGCACTGAAACACCTTCCCCACACACTGAAACCGCATCCGCACACACTGAAACAACTTCCCCACACACTGAAACCCTTCCCCACACACTGAAACCCCTCCGCATACACTGAAACCCTTCCACTCAAATTGAAACCCCTTCCCCACACACCGAAACCCCTTCCCCACAAAGTGTAGTCCTTCCCCACAAACTGAAACACTTCCCCAAACACTGAAACCCCTTCCCCACACACTGTAACCCCTTCCCCACACACTGAAACCCTTACCCACACAGTGGAACCACTTCCCCACACACTGAAAACCCTTCCCCACACACTGAAACCGCTCCCCACACACTGAAACCCTTCCCCACACACTGAAACCCCTTCCCCACATACAGAAACCCCTTCCCCACACACTGAAACACCTTCCCCACACACTGAAACCCCTTCCCCACAGACTGAAACACCATCCGCACTCACTGAAACCCTTTCTGCACACACTGAAACACCTTTCCCACACACTGAAACCCCTTCCCAACACACTGAAACCCCTTCCACAAACACTGAAACACCTTCCCCGCACACTGTAACCCCTTCCCCTCACACTGAAACCCCTTCTTCACACAGTGAAACCCTTCCCCACACACTGAAACCCCTTCCCCCCACACTGAAAACGTTCCCCACACTCTGAAACCCCTTCCCCACTCACTGAAACCCCTTCCCCACAAGCTGAAACCCTTACCCACACACTGAATCCCCTTCCCCACACACTGAAACACCTTCCCCACACATTGAAACCCCTTCCCCACACACTGAAACACCTTCCGCACACACTGAAACCCCTTCCACACACACTGAAACACCTTCCCCACACACTGAAACCCCTTCCCCACACACTGAAACCCCTTCCGCAAACACTGAAACCCCTTCTGCACAGAGTGAAAACCTTCCCCACACACTGAAACCCCTTCCCCACACACTGAAACACATCCGCACACACTGAAACTCCTTCCCCACACACTGAAACACATCCCCACACACTGAAACAGCTTCCCCACACACTGAAACCCCTTCCCCACACACTGAAACCGCTTCCGCACTCAGTGAAACCCTTCCCCACACACTGATACCCCTTCCCCACACACAGAAACAACTTCCCCACACACTGAAACCCTTCCCCACACACTGAAACCCCTCCGCATCCACTGACACCCTTCCCCACAAACTGAAACCCCTTCCCCACAGACCGAAACCCCTTCCCCACAAAGTGCAATCCTTCCCCACACACTGAAACACTTCCCCACACACTGTAACCCCTTCCCCACACACTGAAACCCTTACCCACACAGTGGAACCACTTCACCACACACTGAAACCCCTTCCCCACACACTGAAACCGTTCCCCACAAACTGAAACCCTTCCCCACACACTGAAACCCCTTCCCCACATACTGAAACCCCTTCCCCACACACTGAAACACCTTCCCCACACACTGAAACCACTTCCACACACACTGAAACATCTTCCCCACACACTGAAATCCCTTCCCCGCACACTGCAACACATCCCCACACACTGAAGCCCCGTCCCCACACACTGAAACCCCTTCCCTACACAATGAAACACATCCCCACACACTGAAACCCCTTCCCCACACACTGAAACCCCTTCTGCACACACTGAAACACCTTCCCCACAAACTGAAACCCCTTCCCCACACACTGAAACCCTTTACGCACTCCTTGAAACACATTCCGCACACACTGAAACACATCCCCACACAATGAAACCCCTTCCCCACACACTGAAACCCCTTCCCCACCCAATGATACACATCCCCACACATTGAAACCCCTTCCCCACACACTGAAACCCCTTCCGCACACACTGAAACACCTTCCCCACAAACTGAAACCCCTTCCCCACACACTGAAACCCTTTCCGCACAGTTTGAAACACCTTCCGCACACACTGAAATCCCTTCCCCACACACTGAAACCCCATCCACACACACTGAAACACCTTCCCCACACACTGAAACCTCTTCCCCTCACACTGAAACCCCTTCTGCACACAGTGAAACCCTTCCCCACACACTGAAACCCCTTCCCCACAAACTGAAACATTTTCCCCACACTGAAACCGTTCCCCACACTCTGAATCCCCTTCCCCACTCACTGAAACCCCTTCCCCACAAGCTGAAACCCTTACCCACACTCTGAATCCCCTTCCCCACACACTGAAACACCTTCCCCTCACATTGAAACCCCTACCCCACACACTGAAACCCCTTCCGCACACACTGAAACCCCTTCCACACACACTGAAACACCGTCCCCACACACTGAAACACCTTCCCCACACTCTGAAACCCCTTCCCCACACACTGAAAACCCTTCCCCACACACTGAAACACATCCCCACACAATGAAACACCTTCCCCACACACTGAATCCCCTTCCCCACACACTGAAACCCCTCCGCATACACTGAAACCCTTCCACTCAAATTGAAACCCCTTCCCCACACACCGAAACCCCTTCCCCACAAAGTGTAGTCCTTCCCCACAAACTGAAACACTTCCCCACACACTGAAACCCCTTCCCCACACACTGTAACCCCTTCCCCGCACACTGAAACCCTTACCCACACAGTGGAACCACTTCCCCACACACTGAAAACCCTTCCCCACACACTGAAACCGCTCCCCACACACTGAAACCCTTCCCCACACACTGAAACCCCTTCCCCACATACAGAAACCCCTTCCCCACACAATGAAACACCTTCCCCACACACTGAAACCCCTTCCCCACAGACTGAAACACCATCCGCACTCACTGAAACCCTTTCTGCACACACTGAAACACCTTTCCCACACACTGAAACCCCTTCCCAACACACTGAAACCCCTTCCACACACACTGAAACACCTTCCCCGCACACTGTAACCCCTTCCCCTCACACTGAAACCCCTTCTGCACACAGTGAAACCCTTCCCCACACACTGAAACCCCTTCCCCCCACACTGAAACCGTTCCCCACACTCTGAAACCCCTTCCCCACTCACTGAAACCCCTTCCCCACAAGCTGATACCCTTACCCACACACTGAATCCCCTTCCCCACACACTGAAACAACTTCCCCACACATTGAAACCCCTTCCCCACACACTGAAACCCCTTCCGCACACACTGAAACCCCTTCCACACACACTGAAACACCTTCCCCACACACTGAAACCCCTTCCCCACACACTGAAACCCCTTCCGCACACACTGAAACCCCTTCCGCACAGAGTGAAACCCTTCCCCACACACTGAAACCCCTTCCCCACACACTGAAACATATCCCCACACACTGAAACCCCTTCCCCACACACTGAAACACATCCACGCACACTGAAACCCCTTCCCCACACACTGAAACACATCCCCACACACTGAAACAGCTTCCTCACACACTGAAACCCCTTCCCCACACACTGAAACCGCTTCCGCACTCAGTGAAACCCTTCCCCACACACTGATACCCCTTCCCCACACACAGAAACAACTTCCCCACACACCGAAACCCTTCCCCACATACTGAAACCCCTCCGCATCCACTGACACCCTTCCCCACAAACTGAAACCCCTTCCCCACAGACCGAAACCCCTTCCCCACAAAGTACAATCCTTCCCCACACACTGAAACACTTCCCCACACACTGTAACCCCTTCCCCACACACCGAAACCCCTTCCCCACAAAGTGTAGTCCTTCCCCACAAACTGAAACACTTCCCCACACACTGAAACCCCTTCCCCACACACTGTAACCCCTTCCCCGCGCACTGAAACCCTTACCCACACAGTGGAACCACTTCCCCACACACTGAAAACCATT
Organism: Heterodontus francisci; assembly: GCF_036365525.1. Classification (NCBI taxonomy): domain Eukaryota; kingdom Metazoa; phylum Chordata; class Chondrichthyes; order Heterodontiformes; family Heterodontidae; genus Heterodontus; species Heterodontus francisci. The sequence continues at coordinate 105,595 of NW_027140527.1, forward strand.
CCCCACACACTGAAACCGCTCCCCACACACTGAAACCCTTCCCCACACACTGAAACCCCTTCCCCACATACAGAAACCCCTTCCCCACACAATGAAACACCTTCCCCACACACTGAAACCCCTTCCCCACAGACTGAAACACCATCCGCACTCACTGAAACCCTTTCTGCACACACTGAAACACCTTTCCCACACACTGAAACCCCTTCCCAACACACTGAAACCCCTTCCACACACACTGAAACACCTTCCCCGCACACTGTAACCCCTTCCCCTCACACTGAAACCCCTTCTGCACACAGTGAAACCCTTCCCCACACACTGAAACCCCTTCCCCCCACACTGAAACCGTTCCCCACACTCTGAAACCCCTTCCCCACTCACTGAAACCCCTTCCCCACAAGCTGATACCCTTACCCACACACTGAATCCCCTTCCCCACACACTGAAACAACTTCCCCACACATTGAAACCCCTTCCCCACACACTGAAACCCCTTCCGCACACACTGAAACCCCTTCCACACACACTGAAACACCTTCCCCACACACTGAAACCCCTTCCCCACACACTGAAACCCCTTCCGCACACACTGAAACCCCTTCCGCACAGAGTGAAACCCTTCCCCACACACTGAAACCCCTTCCCCACACACTGAAACATATCCCCACACACTGAAACCCCTTCCCCACACACTGAAACACATCCACGCACACTGAAACCCCTTCCCCACACACTGAAACACATCCCCACACACTGAAACAGCTTCCTCACACACTGAAACCCCTTCCCCACACACTGAAACCGCTTCCGCACTCAGTGAAACCCTTCCCCACACACTGATACCCCTTCCCCACACACAGAAACAACTTCCCCACACACCGAAACCCTTCCCCACATACTGAAACCCCTCCGCATCCACTGACACCCTTCCCCACAAACTGAAACCCCTTCCCCACAGACCGAAACCCCTTCCCCACAAAGTACAATCCTTCCCCACACACTGAAACACTTCCCCACACACTGTAACCCCTTCCCCACACACTGAAACCCTTACCCACACAGTGGAACCACTTCACCACACACTGAAACCCCTTCCCCACACACTGAAACCGTTGCCCACAAACTGAAACCCTTCCCCACACACTGAAACCCCTTCCCCACATACTGAAACCCCTTCCCCACACACTGAAACACCTTCCCCACACACTGAAACCACTACCACACACACTGAAACATCTTCCCCACACACTGAAACCCGTTCCCCAAACACGGAAACACATCCCCACACACTGAAATCCCTTCCCCGCACACTGTAACACATCCCCACACACTGAAGCCCCGTCCCCACACACTGAAACCCCTTCCCTACACAATGAAACACATCCCCACACACTGAAACCCCTTCCCCACACACTGAAACCCCTTCCGCACACACTGAAACACCTTCCCCACAAACTGAAACCCCTTCCCCACACGCTGAAACCCTTTACGCACTCTTTGAAACACTTTCCGCACACACTGAAACACATCCCCACACAATGAAACCCCTTCCCCACACACTGAAACCCCTTCCCCACCCAATGATACACATCCCCACACATTGAAACCCCTTCCCCAGACACTGAAACCCTTTACGCACAGTTTGAAACACCTTCCGCACACACTGAAACCCCTTCCCCACACACTGAAACCCCATCCACACACACTGAAACACCTTCCCCACACACTGAAACCTCTTCCCCTCACACTGAAACCCCTTCTGCACACAGTGAAACCCTTCCTCACACACTGAAACCCCTTCCCCACAAACTGAAACATTTTCCCCACACTGAAACCGTTCCCCACACTCTGAAACCCCTTCCCCACTCACTGAAACCCCTTCCCCACAAGCTGAAACCCTTACCCACACTCTGAATCCCCTTCCCCACACACTGAAACACCTTCCCCTCACATTGAAACCCCTACCCCACACACTGAAACCCCTTCCGCACACACTGAAACCCCTTCCACACACACTGAAACACCGTCCCCACACACTGAAACACCTTCCCCACACTCTGAAACCCCTTCCCCACACACTGAAAACCCTTCCCCACACACTGAAACACATCCCCACACAATGAAACACCTTCCCCACACACTGAATCCCCTTCCCCACAAACTGAAACCCCTTCCGCACACACTGAAACCCTTTACGCACTCTTTGAAACACATTCCGCACACACTGAAACACATCCCCACACACTGTAACCCCTTCCCCACTCACTGAAACCCTTACCCACACAGTGGAACCACTTCCCCACACACTGAAAACCCATCCCCACACACTGAAACCCTTCCCCACACACTGAAACCCCTTCCCCCCACACAGAAATCCTTCCCCACACTCTGAAACCCCTTCCCCACTCACTGAAACCCCTTCCCCACATGCTGAAACCCTTACCCACACACTGAATCCCCTTCCCCACACACTGAAACACCTTCCCCACACATTGAAACCCCTTCCCCACACACTGAAACCCCTTCCGCACACACTGAAACCCCTTCCACACACACTGAAACACCTTCCCCACACACTGAAACCCCTTCCCCACACACTGAAACCCCTTCTGCACACACTGAAACCCCTTCCGCACAGAGTGAAACCCTTCCCCACACACTGAAACCCCTTCCCCACACACTGAAACATATCCCCACACACTGAACCCCCTTCCCCACACACTGAAACACATCCGCACACACTGAAACCCCTTCCCCACACACTGAAACACATCCCCACACACTGAAACAGCTTCCCCACACACTGTAACCCCTTCCCCTCACACTGAAACCCCTTCTGCACACAGTGAAACCCTTCCCCACACACTGAAACCCCTTCCCCGCACACTGAAACACCTTCCCCACACATTGAAACCCCTTCCCCACTCACTGAAACCCCTTCCCCACAAGCTGAAACCCTTACCCACACACTGAATCCCCTTCCCCACACACTGAAACACCTTCCCCACACATTGAAACCCCTTCCCCACACACTGAAACCCCTTCCGCACACACTGAAACCCCTTCCACACACACTGAAACACCTTGCCCACACACTGAAACCCCTTCCCCACACACTGAAACACATCCGCACACACTGAAACCCCTTCCCCACACACTGAAACACATCCCCACACACTGAAACTGCTTCCCCACACACTGAAACCCCTTCCCCACACACTGAAACCGCTTCCGCACTCAGTGAAACCCTTCCCCACACACTGATACCCCTTCGCCACACACAGAAACAACTTCCCCACACACTGAAACCCTTCCCCACACACTGAAACCCCTCCGCATACACTGACACCCTTCCCCACAAACTGAAACCCCTTCCCCACACACCGAAACCCCTTCCCCACACACCGAAACCCCTTCCCCACAAAGTGCAATCCTTCCCCACACACTGAAACACTTCCCCACACAGTGTAACCCCTTCCCCACACAATGAAACCCTTATTAGTAGGGGGATCGAGTTTCAGAGCCACGGGGTCATGATGCAGCTGTACAAAACTCTGGTGAGGCCGCACCTGGAGTATTGCGTGCAGTTCTGGTCACCGCATTATAGGAAGGATGTCGAAGCTTTGGAAAGGGTGCAGAGGAGATTTACTAGGATGTTGCCTGGTATGGAAGGAAGGTCTTACGAGGAAAGGCTGAGGGACTTGGGGTTGTTTTCGTTAGAGAGAAGGAGGAGGAGAGGTGACTTAATAGAGACATACAAGATAATCAGAGGGTTAGATAGGGTGGATAGTGAGAGTCTTTTTCCTCGGATGAGGATGGCAAACACGAGGGGACATAGCTTTAAGTTGAGGGGTGAAAGATATAGGACAGATGTCAGAGGTAGTTTCTTTACGCAGACAGTAGTAGGGGCGTGGAACGCCCTGCCTGCAACAGTAGTAGACTCGCCAAGTTTAAGGGCATTTAAGTGGTCATTGGATAGACATATGGATGTAAATGGAATAGTGTAGGTCAGATGATCGGCGCAACATCGAGGGCCGAAGGGCCTGTACTGCGCTGTAATATTCTAATTCTAATTCTAATTCTAATTCTAATTCTAATACCCACACAGTGGAACCACTTCACCACACACTGAAACCCCTTCCCCACACACTGAAACCGTTCCCCACAAACTGAAAACCTTCCCCACACACTGAAACCCCTTCCCCACATACTGAAACCCCTTCCCAACACACTGAAACACCTTCCACACACACTGAAACACCTTCCACACACACTGAAACATCTTCCCCACAAACTGAAACCCGTTCCCCAAACACGGAAACACGTCCCCACACACTGAAACCCCTTCCCCGCACACTGTAACACATCCCCACACACTGAAGCCCCGTCCCCACACACTGAAACCCCTTCCCTACACAATGAAACACATCCCCACACACTGAAACACCTTCCCCACACACTGAAACCCCTTCCGCACACACTGAAAAACCTTCCCCACAAACACAAACCCCTTCCCCACACACTGAAACCCTTTACGCAATCTTTGAAACACATTCCGCACAATCTGAAACACATCCCCACACAATGAAACCCCTTCCCCACACACTGAAACCCTTCCCCACCCAATGATACACATCCCCACACATTGAAACCCCTTCCCCACACACTGAAACCCCTTCCGCACACACTGAAACACCTTCCCCACAAACTGAAACCCCTTCCCCACACACTGAAACCCTTTCCGCACAGTTTGAAACACCTTCCGCACACACTGAAACCCCTTCCCCACACACTGAAACCCCATCCACACACACTGAAACACCTTCCCCACACACTGAAACCTCTTCCCCTCACACTGAAATCCCTTCTGCACACAGTGAAACCCTTCCCCACACACTGAAACCCCTTCCCCACAAACTGAAACATTTTCCCCACACTGAAACCGTTCCCCACACTCTGAAACCCCTTCCCCACTCACTGAAACCCCTTCCCCACAAGCTGAAACCCTTACCCACACTCTGAAGCACCTTCCCCACACACTGAAACACCTTCCCCTCACATTGAAACCCCTACCCCACACACTGAAACCCCTTCCGCACACACTGAACCCCCTTCCACGCACACTGAAACACCGTCCCCACACACTGAAACACCTTCCCCACACTCTGAAACCCCTTCCCCACACACTGAAAACCCTTCCCCACACACTGAAACACATCCCCACACAATGAAACACCTTCCCCACACACTGAAACCCCTTCCGCAAAGACTGAAACACCTTACCCCTAACTGAAGCCAATTCCCCACACACTGAAACACCTTCCCCACACACTGAAACATCTTCCACACACACTGAAACACGTTCAACAAACACTGAAACACATCCCCACACACTGAAACCCCTTCCCCGCACACTGAAACACATCCCCACACACTGAAACACCTTCCCCACACACTGAAACACATTCCCACACTCTGAAACACCTTCCCCACACACTGAAACCCCTTCCCCAAACACAGAAACACTTTCAGCACACACTGTAACACATCCCCACACACTGAAACCCCTTCCCCGCACACTGAAACACATCCCCACACACTGAAACACCTTCCCCACACACTGAAACACATCCCCACACACTGGAACCCCTTCCCCACACACTGAAACCCCTTCCCCACACAATGATACACATCCCCACACACTGAAACCCCTTCCGCAGACACTGAAACCCCTTCTGCACACACTGAAACACTTTCCCCACAAACTGAAACCCCTTTCCCACACACTGAAACCCTTTCCGCACTCTTTGAAACACCTTCCGAAACACACTGAAACACCTTCCCCACACACTGAAACCCCTTCCCCACACACTGAAACCCCTTGCACACACACTGGAACACCTTCCCCACACACTGAAACCCCTTCCCCACACACTGAAACCCCTTCCGCACACAGTGAAACCCGTCCCCAGACACTGAAACCCCTTCCCCACACAATGAAACCCCTTTCACGCACACAGAAACACATCCGCACACACTGAAACCAATTCCCCACACACTGAAACCCCTTCCTCACACACTGAAAACACTTCCCCCCACACTGCAACCCTTCCCCACACACTGAAACACCTTCCCCACACACTGAACCCCCATCCCCACACACTGAAACACCTTCCCCACACAATGAAACACATTCCGCACACACTGAAACACCATCCCCACACACTGAAACCCATCCCCACAGACTGAAACACCTTCCCCACACACTGAAACCCTTCCCCACACACTGAAACACATCCCACACACTGAAACACATCCCCACAGACGGAAACACCTTCCCCACACACTGAAACCCCTTTCCCACACACTGAAACACCTTCCCCACACACTGTAACCCTTTCCCCACACACTGAAACAGCTTCCCCACACACTGAAACCCCTTCTGCACAGTGTTAAACCCTTCCCCACACACTGAAGCCCCCTCCCCACACACTGAAACTCCTTCCCCACACACTGAATACCTTCCGCACACAATGAAACACCTTCCCCACACAATGAAACACCTTCCCCACACACTGAATCCCCTTCCCCACACACTGAAACCCCTTCCGCACACAATGAAACACCTTCCCCACACACAGAAACCCCTTCCCCACACACTGATACCCCTTCCCCACACACTGATACACCTGCACCACGCACTGAAACACCTTCCCCACACACTGAAACACCTTCCGCACACACTGCAACCCTTCCCCACTCACTGAAACCCCTTCCCCACACAATGATATACATCCCCACACACTGAAACCCCTCACCCACACACTGAAACCCCTTCCGCACACACTGAAACACCTTCCCCACAAACTGAAACCCCTTCCGCACACACTGAAACCCTTTCCGCACTCTTTGAAACACCTTCCGAAACATACTGAAACCCCTTCCCCACACACTGAAACCCCTTCCCCACACACTGAAACCCCTTGCGCACACACTGGAACACCTTCCCCACACACTGAAACCCCTTCCCCACACACTGAAAACCCTTCCGCACACAGTGAAACCCGTCCGCACACACTGAAACCCCTTCCCCACACAATGAAACCCCTCTCACACACACTGAAACACATCTGCACACACGGAAACCAATTCCCCACACACTGAAACCCCTTCCCCACACACTGAAACCCCTTCCGCACACAATGAAACACCTTCCCCACACACAGAAACCCCTTCCCCACACACTGAAACCCCTTCCCCACACACTGATACACCTACCCCACGCACTGAAACACCTTCCCCACACACTGAAACCCCTTCCGCACACACTGAAACCCTTCCCCACACACTGAAACCCCTTCCCCACACATTGAAACCCCGCCCCACACACTGTCACCCTTCCCCACACACTGAACCAATTCCCCACACACAGAAACCCCAACCCACACACTGAAACCCCTTCCCCATATACTGAAAACCTTCCCGACACACTGAAACCCCTTCCCCACACAATGAAACCCATTCCCCACACACTGAAACCCATTCCGCACACAGTTAAACACTTCCCCACAAACAGAAACCCCCTCCCCACACACTGAAACCCCTTCCCCACACACTTAACACCCTTCCGCACACAATGAAACAGCTCCCCCACACAATGAAGCACATTCCACACACATTGAATCCCCTTCCCCACACACTGAAACCCCTTCCACACACAATGAAACACCTTCCCCACACACTGAAACCCCTTCCCCACACACTGAAACACCATCCACAGTCACTGAAACACCTTCCGCACACACTGAAACACCTTTCCCACACACTGAAACACCTTCCGCTCACACTGTAACACCTTCCGCACACAGTAAAACCCTTCCCCACACAATGAAACCCCTTCCCCACAAACTGAAACACTTCCCCCACACTGAAACCCTTCCCCACACTCTGAAACCCCTTCCCCACACACTGAAACCCCTTCCCCACAAGCTGAAACCCTTACCCACACTCTGAATCCCCTTCCCCACAGACTGAAACACCTTCCCCACACATTGAAACCCCTTTCCCACACACTGAAACCCCTTCCGCACACACTGAAACACATTCCACACACACTGTAACACCGTCCCCACAAACTGAAACCCCTTCCCCACACAGTGAAACCCCTTCCGCACAGAGCGAAACCCTTCCCCACACACTGAAACCCCTTCCCCACACACTGAAACACATCCCCACACACTGAAACCCCTTCCACACAAACTGAAACTCATCCCCACACACTGAAACCCCTTCCCCACACACTGAAACACATCCCCAAACACTGAAACACCTTCCCCACAAACTGAAACAACTTCCCCATACACTGAAATCCCTTCCCCAATCACTGAAACCCCATCCGCACTCAGTGAAACCCTTCCCCACACACTGAAACCCCTTCCCCACACACTGAAACAACTTCCCCATACACTGAAACCCTTCCCCACACACTGAAACCCCTCCGCATACACTGAAACACTTCCCCACAAACTGAAACGCCTTCTCCACACACTGAAACCCCGTCCCCACACAGTGTAATCCTTCCCCACACACTGAAACACTTCCCCACTGACTGAATCCCCTTCCCCACACAATGTAACCCCTTCCGCACACACTGAAACCCTTACCCACACAGTGAAGCCGCTTCCCCACACCTTGAAACCGTTCCCCACAAACTGAAACCCTTCCCAAACACTGAAAAACATTCCCCACATACTGAAACCCCTTCCCCACACACTGAAACACCTTCCCCACACAATGAAACCCCTTCCGCACACAGTTAAACCCTTCTCCACACACTGAAACCCCGTCCCCACACACTGAATACCCTTCCCCACAAACTGAAACGCCTTCCGCACACAATGAAACACCTTCCCCACACACTGAAACCCCTTCCCCACACACTGAAACACCTTCCGCACGCACTGAAACCCCTTCCGCTAACACTGAAACACCTTCCCCACACACTGAAACCCCTTCCCCACACACTGAAACCACATCCACACACACTGAAACATCTTCTCCACACACTGAAACCTGTTCACCAAACACTGAAACACATCCCCACACACTGAAACCCCTTCCCCACAAACTAAAACACATCCCCACACACTGAAACCCCTTCCCCACACACTGAAACACATCCCCACACACTGAAACGCCTTCCCCACACACTGAAACCCCTTCCCCACACAATGAAAGCCCTTCCCCACACCATGATACACATCCCCACACACTGAAACCCCTTCCCCACACACTGAAACCCCTTCTACACACACTGAAACCCCTTCCCCACACACTGAAACCCTTTCCGCACACTTTGAAACACCTTCCCCACAGACTGAAACCCCTTCCCCACACAATGAAACCCCTTTCTCACACACTGAAACACATCCGCACACACTGAAACCACTTCCCCACACACTGAAACCCCATCCCCACACACTGAAAACACTTCCCCCCACACTGAAACCCTTCCCCACACACTGAAACCCCTTCACCACTCACTGAAAAACATTCCCCACACACTGAAAGCCTTACCCACACTCTGAAACCCCATCCCCACACACTGAAACACCTTCCCCACACACTGAATCCCCATCCCCACACACTGAACAACCTTCCCCACACAATTAAACGCCTTCCGCACACACTGAAACCCATCCCCACAAACTGAAACCCTTCAGCACACACTGAAACCCCTTCCCCACACACAGAAATCCCTTCCGCACACAATGAAACACTTCCCCACACACAGAAATACCTTCCCCACACACTGAAATCCCTTCCGCATCCACTGAAACCCATCCACACACACTGAAACCCATCCCCACATACTGAAACCCCTTCCCCACAAGCTGAAACCCTTACCCACACTCTGAATCCCCTTCCCCACAGACTGAAACACCTTCCCCACACATTGAAACCCCTTTCCCACACACTGAAACCCCTTCCGCACACACTGAAACACATTCCACACACACTGTAACACCGTCCCCACAAACTGAAACCCCTTCCCCACACAGTGAAACCCCTTCCGCACAGAGGGAAACCCTTCCCCACACACTGAAACCCCTTCCCCACACACTGAAACACATCCCCACACACTGAAACCCCTTCCACACAAACTGAAACTCATCCCCACACACTGAAACCCCTTCCCCACACACTGAAACACATCCCCAAACACTGAAACACCTTCCCCACAAACTGAAACAACTTCCCCATACACTGAAATCCCTTCCCCAATCACTGAAACCCCATCCGCACTCAGTGAAACCCTTCCCCACACACTGAAACCCCTTCCCCACACACTGAAACAACTTCCCCATACACTGAAACCCTTCCCCACACACTGAAACCCCTCCGCATACACTGAAACACTTCCCCACAAACTGAAACGCCTTCTCCACACACTGAAACCCCGTCCCCACACAGTGTAATCCTTCCCCACACACTGAAACACTTCCCCACTGACTGAATCCCCTTCCACACACAATGTAACCCCTTCCGCACACACTGAAACCCTTACCCACACAGTGAAGCCGCTTCCCCACACCTTGAAACCGTTCCCCACAAACTGAAACCCTTCCCCACACACTGAAAAACATTCCCCACATACTGAAACCCCTTCCCCACACACTGAAACACCTTCCCCACACAATGAAACCCCTTCCGCACACAGTTAAACCCTTCTCCACACACTGAAACCCCGTCCCCACACACTGAATACCCTTCCCCACAAACTGAAACGCCTTCCGCACACAATGAAACACCTTCCCCACACACTGAAACCCCTTCCCCACACACTGAAACACCTTCCGCACGCACTGAAACCCCTTCCGCTAACACTGAAACACCTTCCCCACACACTGAAGCCCCTTCCCCACACACTGAAACCCCTTCCCCACACACTGAAACCACATCCACACACACTGAAACATCTTCTCCACACACTGAAACCTGTTCACCAAACACTGAAACACATCCCCACACACTGAAACCCCTTCCCCACAAACTGAAACACATCCCCACACACTGAAACCCCTTCCCCACACACTGAAACACATCCCCACACACTGAAACGCCTTCCCCACACACTGAAACCCCTTCCCCACACAATGAAAGCCCTTCCCCACTCCATGATACACATCCCCTCACACTGAAACCCCTTCCCCACACACTGAAACCCCTTCTACACACACTGAAACCCCTTCCCCACACACTGAAACCCTTTCCGCACACTTTGAAACACCTTCCCCACAGACTGAAACCCCTTCCCCACACAATGAAACCCCTTTCTCACACACTGAAACACATCCGCACACACTGAAACCACTTCCCCACACACTGAAACCCCATCCCCACACACTGAAAACACTTCCCCCCACACTGAAACCCTTCCCCACACTCTGAAACCCCTTCACCACTCACTGAAAAACCTTCCCCACACACTGAAAGCCTTACCCACACTCTGAAACCCCATCCCCACACACTGAAACACCTTCCCCACACACTGAATCCCCATCCCCACACACTGAACAACCTTCCCCACACAATTAAACGCCTTCCGCACACACTGAAACCCATCCCCACAAACTGAAACCCTTCAGCACACACTGAAACCCCTTCCCCACACACAGAAATCCCTTCCGCACACAATGAAACACTTCCCCACACACAGAAATACCTTCCCCACACACTGAAATCCCTTCCGCATCCACTGAAACCCATCCACACACACTGAAACCCATCCCCACATACTGAAACACCTTCCCCACACACTGAAACCCTTCCCCACACACTGAAACACATCCCCACACACTGAAACACATCCCCACACACGGAAACACCTTCCCCCACACTGAAACCCTTTCCGCACACTCTGAAACACCTTCCCCACACACTGAAACCCATTTGAACACACATGATACACCTTCCCCACACACTGAAACCCTTCCCCACACACTAAAACACATCGCCACACACTGAAGCACATCCCCACGCACTGAAACACCCTCTCCACACACTGAAACCCTTCCCCACACACTGAAACCCCTTCCGCACACACTGGAATCCTTCCCCACACGCTGAAACCCCTTCCCCACACACAGAAACCCCGTCCCCACAAACTGAAACCCTTCGGCACACACTGAAACCCCTTCCCCACACACTGAAATCCCTTCCCCACACAATGAAACACTTCGCCACACACAGAAATACCTTCCCCACACACTGAAACCCCCTGAACACACACTGAAACCCATCCCCACACACTGAAACCCATCCCCACATACTGAAACACCTTCCCCACACACTGAAACCCTTCCCAACACACTGAAACACATCCCCACACACTGAAACACATCCCCACACACGGAAATACCTTCCCCACACACTGAAACCCCTTCCCCACAATTTGAAACACCTTCCCCACACACTGAAACCCATTTCCACACACATGATATACCTTCCCCACACACTGAAACCCTTCCCCACACACTAAAACACATCCCCACACACTGAAACACATCCCCACGCACTGAAACACCTTCCCCACACACTGAAACCCCTTCCCCACACACTGAAACACCTTTCCCACACATTGATACTCCTTCCCCACACACTGAAACCGTTCCCCACACAATGAAGCTCTTTCCCCACACACTGAAACCCCTTCCCCAAACACTATAACAACATCCCCACACACTGAAACACTTCCCCACACACTGAAACCCTTTCTGCACACACTGAAACACCTTCCCCACACACTGAAACCCTTCCCCACACACTGAAACCCCTTCCGCACACACTGAAATCCTTCCCCACACGCTGAAACCCCTTCCCCACACACTGAAACCCCGTTCCCACACACTGTAACCCTTCCCCACACACTGAAAAACATCTCCATACACTGAAACCCCTTCCCCACACACTGAAACCCCTTCCCCACACACTGAAACCCTTCCCGACACACTGAAACACATCCCCAAACACTGAAACACCTTCCCCACACACTGAAACACCTTCCCCACACACTAAAACACATCCCCATAAACTGAAACACATCCCCACACACTGAAACACCTTCCCCATAAACTGAAACCCCTTCCCCACACACTGAAACACCTTCCCCACACACAGGAACACAACCACACACACTGAAACACCTTCCCCACACTTTGAAACCCGTCCCCACACACTGAAAAACATCGCCACACACTGAAGCGCATCCCCACCGACTGAAAGACCTTCCCCACACACTGAGACCCCTTCACCACACACTGAAGCAGCTTCCCCACACACTGAAACACCTTCCCCACACCCTGATGTCCCATCCCCACACACTGAAACACTTCCCCACACTCTGAGCCCCCTTCCCCACACACTGAATCACCTTCCCCACATACTGAATCACCTACCCCACACACTGAGACACCTTCGCCACACACTGATACCCCTTCCCCACACACTGAAACACCTTCCCCACACACTGAAACCCTTCCCCACACACTGAAACCCCTTCCCCACACACTCAAACAGCTGCACCACACTCTGAAACAACGTCCCCACACACTGAAACCCTTCCCCACACACTGAAACCCTTCCCCACACACTGAAACACATCCCCACACACTGAAACACATCCCCACACACGGAAACACCTTCCCCCACACTGAAACCCTTTCCGCACACTCTGAAACACCTTCCCCACACACTGAAACCCATTTCCACAAACATGATACACCTTCCCCACACACTGAAACCCTTCCCCACACACTAAAACACATCGCCACACACTGAAGCACATCCCCACGCACTGAAACACCTTCCCCACACACTGAAACCCCTTCCCCACACACTGAAACACCTTTCCCAAACATTGATACTCCTTCCCCACACACTGAAACCGTTCCCCACACAATGAAACACTTTCCCCGCACACTGAAACCCCTTCCACAAACACTGTAACAACATCCCCACACACTGAAACAACTTCCCCACACACTGAAAACCCTTCCGCACACACTGAAACACCCTCTCCACACACTGAAACCCTTCCCCACACACTGAAACCCCTTCCGCACACACTGGAATTCTTCCCCACACGCTGAAACCCCTTCCCCACACACTGAAACCCCGCTCCCACAAACTGAAACCCTTCGGCACACACTGAAACCCCTTCCCCACACACTGAAATCCCTTCCCCACACAATGAAACACTTCCCCACACACAGAAATACCTTCCCCACACACTGAAACCCCCTGAACACACACTGAAACCCATCCCCACACACTGAAACCCATCCCCACATACAGAAACACCTTCCCCACACACTGAAACACATCCCCACACACTGAAACACATCCCCACACACGGAAACACCTTCCCCACACACTGAAACCCCTTCCCCACACTCTGAAACACCGTCCCCACACACTGAAACCCATTTCCACACACATGATATACCTTCCCCACACACTGAAACCCTTCCCCACACACTAAAACACATCCCCACACACTGAAGCACATCCCCACGCACTGAAACACCTTCCCCACACACTGAAACCCCTTCCCCACACACTGAAACACCTTTCCCACACATTGATACTCCTTCCCCACACACTGAAACCGTTCCCCACACAATGAAACTCTTTCCCCACACACTGAAACCCCTTCCCCAAACACTGTAACAACATCCTCACACACTGAAACACCTTCCCCACACACTGAAAACCCTTCCGCACACACTGAAACACCTTCCCCACACACTGAAACCCTTCCCCACACGCTGAAACCCCTTCCGCACACACTGAAATCCTTCCCCACACGCTGAAACCCCTTCCCCACACACTGAAACCCCGTTCCCACACACTGTTACCCTTCCCCACACACTGAAAAACATCTCCATACACTGAAACCCCTTCCCCGCACACTGAAACCCCTTCCCCACACACTGAAACCCTTCCCGACACACTGAAACACATCCCCAAACACTGAAACACCTTCCCCACACACTGAAACACCTTCCCCACACACTAAAACACATCCCCATAAACTGAAACACATCCCCACACACTGAAACACCTTCCCCATAAACTGAAACCCCTTCCCCACACACTGAAACACCTTCCCCACACACAGGAACCCAAGCCCACACACTGAAACACCTTCCCCACACTTTGAAACCCGTCCGCACACACTGAAAAACATCGCCACACACTGAAGCGCATCCCCACCGACTGAAAGACCTTCCCCACACACTGAGACCACTTCCCCACACACTGAAGCAGCTTCCCCACACACTGAAACACCTTCCCCACACCCTGAAGTCCCATCTCCACATCCTGAAACACTTCCCCACACTCTGAGCCCCCTTCCCCACACACTGAATCACCTTTCCCACATACTGAATCACCTTCCCCACACACTGAGACACCTTCGCTACACACTGAAACCCTTCCCCACACACTGAAACCCCTTCCCCACACACTCAAACAGCTGCACCACACTCTGAAACAACGTCCCCACACACTGAAACCCCTTTGCCACAAACTGAAACATCTTCCCCACACCCGGAAACACCATCCCCACACAATGAAACTCCTTCCGCACACACAGAAACATCTTCCCCACACACTGAAACAGCTTCCCCACACACTGAAACCGCTTCCGCACACACTGAAACACCTTCCGCACACACTGAAACCCCTTCTGCTGCCACTGAAACACCTTCGCCACACACTGAAACCGCTTCCCCACACACTGAAACCCCACCCCCACCCACTGAAACCACTTCCACACACACTGTAACATCTTCCCGACACACTGAAACCCGTTCCCCAAACACTGAAACACATCCCCACACACTGAAACCCCTTCCCCACACACTGAAGCACATCCCCACACACTGAAACCCCTTCCCCAAACACTGAAACCCCTTCCCCATACACAGAAACAACTTCCGCACACAATGAAACACTTCCCAACACACTGAAACCAATTCCCCACACACTGAAACCCCTTCCCCACACAATGATACACATCCCCACACACTGAAAACCCTGCCCACACACTGAAACCCCTTCCGCACACACTGAAACACCTTCCCCACAAACAGAAACCCCTTCCCCACACACTGAAACCCTTTCCGCACACTTTGAAACACCTTCCGCACACACTGAAACACCTTCCCCACACATTGAAACCCCTTCCCCACACACTGAAACCCCTTCCGCACACACTGAAACACCTTCCCCACACACTGAAACCCCTTCCGCACGCACTGAAATCACTTCCGCACACAGTGAAACCCGTCCCCACACACTGAAACCCCGATCCTACACAATGAAACCCCTTTCTCACACGCTGAAACACATCCGCTCACATTGAAACCACTTCGCCACACACTGAAACCCCTTCCCCACACAGTGAAAACACTTCCCCCCACACTGAAACCCTTCCCCACACTCTGAAACCCCTTCCCCACTCACTGAAACACCTTCTCCACACACTGAAACCCTTACCCACACTCTGAAACCCCTTCCCCACACACTGAAACACCTTCCCCACAAACTGAATCCCCATCCCCACACACTGAAACACCTTCCCCACACAATGAAACACCTTCCACACACACTGAAACCCATCCCCACAAACTGAAACCCTTGAGCACACACTGAAACCCCTACCCCACAAACTAGAAATCCCTTCCCCACACAATGAAACACATCCCCACACACAGAAAGACCTTCCCCACACACTGAAACCCCTTCCGCACACACTGAACCCCATCCCCACACGCTGAAACCCTTCCCCACACACTGAAACACATCCCCACACACTGAAACACATCCCCACACACGGAAGCATCTTCCCCACACACTGAATCCCCTTCCCCACACACTGAAACACCTTCCCCACACACTGAAACCCATTCCCACACACTGAAACCACTTCCGCACACAGTGAAACCCATCCGCACACACTGAAACCCCTTCCCCACACACTGAAACCCATTCTCACACACTGAAACCACTTCCGCACACAGTGAAACCCATCCCCACACACAAAAACCCCTTCCTCACAAACTTAAACCCTTTCCGCAATCACTGCAACACCTTCTACACACACTGAACCACTTCCGCACACACTGAAACACCTTCCCTACACACTGAAACCCCTTCCCCACACACTGAAACCACTTCCGCACACAATGAAACCCCTTTCTGACACACTGAAACACTTCCCCACACACTGAAACCCCTTCCCCACACATGAAACCCCTTCCCCACACACTGAAAACACTTTCCCCCACACTGAACCCTTCCCCACACTCTGAAACCCCTTCCCCACTCACAGAAACACCTTCCCCACACACTGAAACCCTTACCCACACTCTGCAACACAATCCCCACCCACTGAAACACCTTCCCCACACACTGAAACCCCTTCCCCACACACTGAATCCCATTCCCCACTCACTGAAACACCTTCCCCACACAACGAAACCCCTTCCGCCCACACTGAAACCCATCCCCACAAACTGAAACCCATCCCCACACACTGAAACCCCTTCCCCGCACACTGAAATCCCTTCCCCACACACTGAAACACATCCCCACACACAGAAAGCCCTTCGCCAAACACTGAAACCCCTTCCGCACACACTGAAACCCAACCCCACACACAGAAACCCATCCCCACAAACTGAAACCCATCCCCACACACTGAAACACCTTCCCCACACACTGAAACCCTTCCCCACACACTGAAACTCATCCCCACACACTGAAACACATCCCCACACACGGAAACACCATCCCCACACACTGAAACCCCTTCCCCACACACTGAAACCCCTTCCGCACACACTGAAACACCTTCCCCACAAACTGAAACCCCTTCCCCACACACTGAAACCCTTTAAGCACTCTTTGAAACACATTCCGCACACACTGAAACACATCCCCACACAATGAAACCCCTTCCCCACACACTGAAACCTCTTACCCATCCAATGATACACATCCCCACACACTGAAACCCCTTCCCCACACAATGAAACCCCTTCCGCACACACTGAAAAATCTTCCCCACAAACTGAAACCCCTTCCCCACACACTGAAACACATCCCCACACACTGAAACACATCCCCACACACGGAAGCATCTTCCCCACACACTGAAACCTCTTCCACACACACTGAAACAACGTCCCCACACACTGAAACACCTTCCCCACACTCTGAAACCCCTTCCGTTCACACTGAAACCCCTTCCGCACAGAGTGAAACCCTTCCCCACACCCTGAAAACCCTTCCCCACACAGTGAAACACATCCCCACACAATGAAACACCTTCCCCACACACTGAATCCCCTTCCCCACAAACTGAAACCCCTTCCGCACACAATGAAACACCTTCCCCACATACTGAAACCCCTTCCCCACACACTGAAACACCTTCCGCACACACTGAAACACCTTCCGCACACACTAAAACATATTCCGCAAACACTGAAACACCTTCCCCCACACTGAAACCCCTTCCACACACACTGAAACCCCTTCCCCACACACTGAAACATCTTCCACACACACTGAAACCCGTTCACCAAACACTGAAACACATCCCCACACACTGAAACCCCTTCCCCACACACTGAAACCCCATCCGCACTCAGTGAAACCCTTCCCCACACACTGAAACCCCTTCCCCACACACTGAAACAACTTCCCCATACACTGAAACCCTTCCCCACACACTGAAACCCATCCCCACACACTGAACCCCATCCCCACACACTGAAACCAATCCCCACACACTGATACACTTTCTCCACACATTGAAACACTTCCCCACACACTGAAACCCTTCCCCACAAACTAAAACACCTTCCCCACACACTGAAGCCCCTTCCCCACACACTGTTACACCTTCCCCACGCACTGAAACACATTTCCCACACTCTGAAATCCCTTCCCCACATACAGAAATACCTTCCCCACACACTGAAACACCTTCCCCACACACTGGTACCCCTTCCCCAAACACTGAAACCCTTCCCCCACACTGAAACACCTTCTCCACACACGGAAACACCATCCCCACACACTGAAACCCCTTCCCCACACACTGAAACACCTTCCCCACACACTGAAACCCATTCCCACAAACTGAAACACCTTCCTCACACACTGAAACCCTTCCGCACACACTGAAACACATCCCCACACACTGAAGCACATCCCCATGCACTGAAACACCTTCACCACACACTGAAACCCCTTCCCCACCCACTGAAACACCTTCCCCACACACTGGTATCCCATCCCCACACACTGAAACCCTTCCCCACACTCTGAAACCCCTTCCCCACACACTTAAACACCTTCCCCAAACACTGAAACCCATCCCCACACACTGAAACCCACCCCCACACACTGAAACCCATCCTCACACTCGGAAACACCTTCCGAACACACTGAAACACTTCCCCACACACTGAAACACCTTCCCCACACACTGAAACTCCTTCCACACACACTGAAACCCCTTCCCCACACACTGAAACACCTTTCCCACACATTGATACTCCTTCCCCACACACTGAAACCGTTCCCCACACAATGAAACACCTTCCCCACTCACTGAAACCCTTCCCCACACACTGTAACCCCTTCCGCACACACTGAAATCCTTCCCCACACGCTGAAACCCCTTCCCCACACACTGAAACCCCGTTCCCACACACTGTCACCCTTCCCCACACACTGAAAAACATCCCCATACACTGAAACTCCTTCCCCATACACTAAAACCACTTCCGCACAGACTGAAACACATTCCCACACACTGTTACCCATCCCGACACACTGAAACACCTTCCCCACACACTGAAACACCTTCCCCACACACTGAAACACATCCCCATAAACTGAAACACATCCCCACACACTGAAACACCTTCCCCATAAACTGAAACCCCTTCCCCACACACTGAAACACCTTCCCCACACACAGGAACCCAACCCCACACACTGAAACACCTTCCCCACACTTTGAAACCCTTCCCCACACACTGAAAAACATCGCCACACACTCAAGCGCATCCCCACCGACTGAAACACCTTCCCCACACACTGAGACCCCTTCCCCACTCACTGAAGCACCTTCCCCACACACTGAAACACCTTCCCCACACACTGAAGTCCCATCCCCACACACTGAAACACTTCCCCACACTCTGTGCCCCCTTCCCCACACACTGAAACACCTTCCCCACATACTGAATCACCTTCCCCACACACTGAGACACCTTCCCCACACACTGATACCCCTTCCCCACACACTGAAACACCTTCCCCACACACTGAAAACCTTCCCCACGCACAGAAACCCCTTCCCCACACACTCAAACAGCTGCACCACACTCTGCAACAACGTCCCCACACACTGAAACCCCTTTGCCACACACTGAAACACCTTCCCCACACCCGGAAACACCTTCCCCACACAATGAAACCCCTTCCGCACACACAGAAACATCTTCCCCACACACTGAAACAGCTTCCCCACATACTGAAACCCCTTCCGCCCACACTGAAACACCTTCCGCACACACTGAAACCCCTTCCGCAAACACTGAAACACCTTCGCCCGCACTGAAACCCCTTCCCCACACACTGAAACCCCTTCCCCACACACTGAAACATCTTCCACACACACTGAAACCCGTTCACCAAACACTGAAACACATCCCCACACACTGAAACCCCTTCTGCACACAGTTAAACCCTTCCCCATACACTGAAGCCCCCTCCCCACACACTGAAACTCCTTCGCCACACACTGAAACCGCTTCCCCACACACTGAAACCCCTCCCCCACGCACTGAAACCACTTCCACACACACTGAACCATCTTCCCCACACACTGAAACCCGTTCTCCAAACACGGAAACACATCCCCACACACTGAAATCCCTTCCCCACACACTGAAGCACATCCCCACACACTGAAACCCCTTCCCCAAACACTGAAACCCCTTCCCCATACACAGAAACAACTTCCGCACACACTGAAACACTTCCCAACACACTGAAACCCCTTCCCCACACAATGATACACATCCCCACATTTTGAAAAACCTGCCCTCACACTAAAACCCCTTCCGCACACACTGAAACACCTTCCCCACAAACTGAAACCCCTTCCCCACACAGTGAAACCCTTTCTGCACACTTTGAAACACCGTCCGCACACACTGAAACACCTTCCCCACACATTGAAGCCCCTTCCCCACTCACTGAAACCCCTTCCGCACACACTGAAACACCTTCCCCACACACTGAAACCCCTTCCGCACACACTGAAATCACTTCCGCACACAGTGAAACCCGTCCCCACACACTGAAACCCCTATCCCACACAATGAAACCCCTTTCTCACACGCTGAAACACATCCGCACACTTTGAAACCCTTCCCCACACACTGAAACCCCTTCCCCACACACTCAAACAGCTGCACCACACTCTGCAACAACGTCCCCACACACTGAAACCCCTTTGCCACACACTGAAACACCTTCCCCACACCCGGAAACACCTTCCCCACACAATGAAACCCCTTCCGCACACACAGAAACATCTTCCCCACACACTGAAACAGCTTCCCCACATACTGAAACCCCTTCCGCACACAGTGAAAACACTTCCCCCCACACTGAAACCCTTCCCCACACTCTGAAACCCCTTCCCCACTCACTGAAACAACTTCTCCACACACTGAAAACCTTACCCACACTCTGAAACCCCTTCCCCACACACTGAAACACCTTCCCCACACACTGAATCCCCATCCCCACACACTGAAACACCTTCCCCACACAATGAAACACCTTCCGCACACACTGAAACCCATCCCCACAAACTGAAACCCTTGAGCACACACTGAAACCCCTACCCCACAAACTGAAATCCCTTCCCCACACAATGAAACACATCCCCACACACAGAAAGACCTTCCCCACACACTGAAACCCCTTCCGCACACACTGAAACCCATCCCCACACACTGAAACCCATCCCCACATACTGAAACACCTTCCCCACACGCTGAAACCCTTCCCCACACACTGAAACACATCCCCACACACTGAAACACATCCCCACACACGGAAGCATCTTCCCCACACATTGAAACCCCTTCCCCACACACTGAAACCCCTTCCCCACACACTGAAACACATTCCCACACACTGAAACCACTTCCGAACACAGTGAAACCCATCCCCACACACAGAAACCCCTTCCTCACAAACTTAAACCTTTTCCGCACTCACTGAAATACCTTCCGCACACACTGCAACACCTTCCCCACACACTGAAACCCCTTCCGCACACACTGAAACACCTTCCCCACACACTGAAACCCCTTCCCCACACACTGAAACCACTTCCGCACACAGTGAAACCCATCCCCACACACTGAAACCCCTTCCCCACACAATGAAAGCCCTTTCTCACACACTGAAACACATCCCCACACACTGAAACCCCTTCCCCACACACCGAAACCCCATCCCCACACACTGAAAACACTTTCCCCCACACTGAACCCTTCCCCACACTCTGAAACCCCTTCCCCACTCACAGAAACACCTTCCCCACACACTGAAACACCTTCCCCACACAACGAAACCCCTTCCGCCCACACTGAAACCCATCCCCACAAACTGAAACCCATCCCCACACACTGAAACCCCTTCCCCGCACACTGAAATCCCTTCCCCACACACTGAAACACATCCCCACCCACAGAAAGCCCTTCGCCACACACTGAAACCCCTTCCACACACACTGAAACCCATCCCCACACACAGAAACCCATCCCCACAAACTGAAACCCATCCCCACACACTGAAACACCTTCCCCACACACTGAAACCCTTCCCCACACACTGAAACTTATCCCCACACAATGAAACACATCCCCACACACGGAAACACCATCCCCACACGCTGAAACCCCTTCCCCACACACTGAAACCCCTTCCGCACACACTGAAACACCTTCCCCACAAACTGAAACCCCTTCCCCACACACTGAAACCCTTTACTCACTCTTTGAAACACATTCCGCACACACTGAAACACATCCCCACACAATGAAACCCCTTCCTCACACACTGAAACCCCTTCCCCACCCAATGATACACATCCCCACACACTGAAAGCCCTTCCGCACACACTGAAACACCTTCCCCACAAACTGAAACCCCTTCCCCACCCACTGAAACCCTTTCCGCACAGTTTGAAACACCTTCCGCACACACTGAAACACCTTCCCCACACACTGAAACCCCATCCACACACACTGAAACACATTCCCCACACACTGAAACCTCTTCCCCTCACACTGAAACCCCTTCTGCACACAGTGAAACCCTTCCCCACACACTGAAACCCCTTCCCCACAAACTGAAACATTTTCCCCACACTGAAACCGTTCCCCGCACTCTGAAACCCCTTCCCCACTCACTGAAACCCCTTCCCCACAAGCTGAAACCCTCACCCACACTCTGAATCCCCTTCCCCACACACTGAAACAACTTCCCCACACATTGAAACCCCTACCCCACACACTGAAACCCCTTCCGCACACACTGAAACCCCTTCCACACACACTGAAACACCGTCCCCACACACTGAAACACCTTCCCCACACTCTGAAACCCCTTCCGCACACACTGAAACCCCTTCCGTACAGAGTGAAACCCTTCCCCACACACTGAAAACCCTTCCCCACACACTGAAACACATCCCCACACAATGAAACACCTTCCCCACACACTGAATCCCCTTCCCCACAAAGTGAAACCCCTTCCGCACACAATGAAACACCTTCCCCACATACTGAAACCCCTTCCCCACACACTGAAACACCTTCCGCACACACTGAAACCCCTTCCGCAAACACTGAAACACCTTCCCCCACACTGAAACCCCTTCCCCACACACTGAAACCCCTTCCCCACACACTGAAACATCTTCCACACACACTGAAACCCGTACACCAAACACTGAAACACATCCCCGCAAACTGAAACCCCTTCCCCACACACTGAAACCCCATCCGCACTCAGTGAAACCCTTCCCCACACACTGAAACCCCTTCCCCACACACTGAAACAACTTCCCCATGCAGGGAAACCCTTCCCCACACACTGAAAGCCATCCCCACACACTGAACCCCATCCCCACACACTGAAACCAATCCCCACACACTGAAACACTTTCCCCACACACTGAAACACTTCCCCACACACTGAAACCCTTCCCCACAAACTAAAACACCTTCCCCACACACTGATACCCCTTCCCCACACACTGATACACCTTCCCCATGCACTGAAACACCTTCCCCACACACTGAAATCCCTTCCCCACATCCAGAAATACCTTCCCCACACACTGAAACACCTTCCCCACACACTGGTACCCCTTCCCCACACACTGAAACCCTTCCCCCACACTGAAACTCCTTCCCCACACACGGACACACCATCCCCACACACTGAAACCCCTTCGCCACACACTGAAACACATCCCCACACACTGAAGCACATCCCCATGCACAGAAACACCTTCACCACACACTGAAACCCCTACCCCACCCACTGAAACACCTTCCCCACACACTGGTACCCATCACCACACACTGAAACCCTTCCCCACACTCTGAAACCCCTTCCCCACACCCTGAAACACCTTCCCCACACACTGAAACCCATCCCCACACACTGAAACCCACCCCCACACACTGAATCCCATCCTCACACTCGGAAACACCTTCCGAACACACTGAAACACTTCCCCACACACTGAAACACCTTCCCCATACACTGAAAATCCTTCTGCACACACTGAAACCCCTTCCCCACACACTGAAACACCTTTCCCACACATTGATACTCCTTCCCCACACACTGAAACCGTTCCCCACACAATGAAACACTTTCCCCACACATTGAAACACCTTCCCCAAACACTGTAACAACATCCCCACACACTGAAACACCTTCCCCACACACCGAAAACCCTTCCGCACACACTGAAACACCTTCCCCACACACTGAAACACTTCCCCACACACTGAAACCCCTTCCGCACACACTGAAATCCTTCCCCACACGCTGAAACCCCTTCCCCACACACTGAAACCCCGTTCCCACACACTGTAACCCTTCCCCACACACTGAAAAACATCCCCAGACACTGAAACCCCTTCCCCACACACTGAAACCCCTTCCCCACACACTGAAACACTTCCCGACACACTGAAACACATTCCCAAACACAGAAACACCTTCCGAACACACTAAAACCCCTTCCGCACAGACTGAAACACATTCCCACACACTGTAACCCATCCCCACACACAGAAACACCTTCCCCACACACTGAAACACATCCCCATAAACTGAAACACATCCCCACACACTGAAAAACCTTCCCCATAAACTGAAACCCCTTCCCCACACACTGAAACACCTTCCCCAAACACAGGAACCCAACCCCACACACTGAAACACCTTCCCCACACTTTGAAACCCTTCCCCGCACACTGAAAAACTCCGCCACACACTGAAGCGCATCCCCACAGACTGAAACACCTTGCCCACACACTGAGACCCCTTCCCCACACACTGAAGCACCTACCCCACACACTGAAACACCTTCCCCACACACTGAAGTCCCATCCCCACACACTGAAACACTTCCCCACACTCTGAGCCCCCTTCCCCACACACTGAAACACCTTCCCCACATACTGAATCACCTTCCCCACACACTGAGACACCTTCCCCACACACTGATACCCCTTCCCCACACACTGAAACACCTTCCGCACACACTGAAACCCCTTCCGCTAACAATGAAACACCTTCGCCACACACTGAAACCGCTTCCCCACACATTGAAACCCCTCCCGCACACACTGAAACCACTTCCACACACACTGAAACATCTTGCCCACACACTGAAACCAGTTCCCCAAACACTGAAACACATCCCCACACACAGAAACCCCTTCCCCACACACTGAAGCACATCCCCACACACTGAAACCACTTCCCCAAACACTGAAACCCCTTCCCCATACACAGAAACAACTTCCGCACACACTGAAACACTTCCCAACACACTGAAACCAATTCCCCACACACTGAAACCCCTTCCCCAAACAATGATACACATCCCCACACACTGAAAACCCTGCCCACACACTGAAACCCCTTCCGCACACACTGAAACACCTTCCCCACAAACTGAAACCCCTTCCCCACACACTGAAACCCTTTCCGCACACTTTGAAACACCGTCCGCACACACCGAAACACCTTCCCCACACATTGAAACCCCTTCCCCACACACTGAAACCCCTTCCGCACACACTGAAACACCTTCACCACACACTGAAACACCTTCCCCACACACTGAAACCCCTTCCGCACACACTGAAATCACTTCCGCACACAGTGAAACCCGTCCCCACACACTGAAACCCCTTCCCCACACAATGAAACCCCTTTTTCACACGCTGAAACACATCCGCACACATTGAAACCACTTCGCCACACACTGAAACCCCTTCCCCACACAGTGAAAACACTTCCCCCACACTGAAACCCTTCCCCACACTCTGAAACCCCTTCCCCACTCACTGAAACCCCTTCCCCATACACTGAAACACCTTCCCCACACACTGAATCCCCATCCCCACACACTGAAACACCTTCCCCACACAATGAAACACCTTCCGCACACACTGAAACCCATCCCCACAAACTGAAACCCTTGAGCACACACTGAAACCCCTACCCCACAAACTGAAATCCCTTCCCCACACAATGAAACACATCCCCACACACAGAAATACCTTCCCCACACACTGAAACCCCTTCCGCACACACTGAAACCCATCCCCACACACTGAAACCCATCCCCACATACCGAAACACCTTCCCCACACGCTCAAACCCTTCCCCACACACTGAAACACATCCCCACAGACGGAAGCATCTTCCCCACACACTGAAACCCCTTCCCCACACACTGAAACACCTTCCCCACACAGTGAAACCCATTCCCACACACTGAAACCACTTACGCGCACAGTGAAACCCATCCCCACACACTGAAACCCCTTCCACACACTGAAACCCATTCCCACACACTGAAACCACTTCCGCACACAGTGAAACCCATCACCACACACAGAAACCCCTTCCTCACAAACTTAAACCCTTTCCGCACTCACTGAAATACCTTCCGCACACACTGAAACACCTTCCCCACTCACTGAAACCCCTTCCGCACACACTGAAACACCTTCCCCACACACTGAAACACCTTCCCCACACACTGAAACCCCTTCCGCACACACTGAAATCACTTCCGCACACAGTGAAACCCGTCCCCACACACTGAAACCCCTTCCCCACACAATGAAACCCCTTTCTCACACGCTGAAACACATCCGCACACATTGAAACCACTTCGCCACACACTGAAACCCCTTCCCCACACAGTGAAAACACTTCCCCCCACACTGAAACCCTTCCCCACACTCTGAAACCCCTTCCCCACTCACTGAAACACCTTCTCCACACACTGAAACCCTTACCCACACTCTGAAACCCCTTCCCCACACACTGAAACACCTTCCCCACACACTGAATCCCCATCCCCACACACTGAAACACTTCCCCACACTCTGAGCCCCCTTCCCCACACACTGAAACACCTTCCCCACATACTGAATCACCTTCCCCAGACACTGAGACACCTTCCCCACACACTGATACCCCTTCCCTACACAATGAAACACCTTCGCCACACACTGAAACCGCTTCCCCACACACTGAAACCCCTTCCGCACACACTGAAACCACTTCCACACACACTGAAACATCTTGCCCACACACTGAAACCAGTTCCCCAAACACTGAAACACATCCCCACGCACAGAAACCCCTTCCCCACACACTGAAGCACATCCCCACACACTGAAACACTTACCAACACACTGAATCCAATTCCCCACACACTGAAACCCCTTCCCCAAACAATGATACACATCCCCACACACTGAAAACCCTGCCCACACACTGAAACCCCTTCCGCACACACTGAAACACCTTCCCCACAAACTGTAACCCCTTCCCCACACACTGAAACCCTTTCCGCACACTTTGAAACACCGTCCGCACACACTGAAACACCTTCCCCACACATTGAAACCCCTTCCCCACACACTGAAACCCCTTCTGCACACACTGAAACACATTCACCACACACTGAAACACCTTCCCCACACACTGAAACCCCTTCCGCACACACTGAAATCACTTCCGCACACAGTGAAACCCGTCCCCACACACTGAAACCCCTTCCCCACACAATGAAACCCCTTTCTCACACGCTGAAACACATCTGCACACATTGAAACCACTTCGCCACACACTGAAACCCCTTCCCCACACAGTGAAAACACTTCCCCCACACTGAAACCCTTCCCCACACTCAGAAACCCCTTCCCCACTCACTGAAACCCCTTCCCCACACACTGAAACACCTTCCCCACACACTGAATCCCCATCCCCACACACTGAAACACCTTCCCCACACAATGAAACACCTTCCGCACACACTGAAACCCATCCCCGCAAAATGAAACCCTTGAGCACACACTGAAACCCCTACCCCACAAACTGAAATCCCTTCCCCACACAATGAAACACATCCCCACACACAGAAAGACCTTCCCCACACACTGAAACCCCTTCCGCACACACTGAAACCCATCCCCACACACTGAAACCCATCCCCACATACTGAAACACCTTCCCCACACGCTCAAACCCTTCCCCACACACTGAAACACATCCCCACACACTGAAACACATCCCCACAGACGGAAGCATCTTCCCCACACACTGAAACCCCTTCCCCACACACTGAAACACCTTCCCCACACACTGAAACCCATTCCCACACACTGAAACCACTTCCGCACACAGTGAAACCCATCCCCACACACTAAAACCCCTTCCACACACTGAAACCCATTCCCACACACTGAAACCACTTCCGCACACAGTGAAACCCATCCCCACACACAGAAACCCCTTCCTCACAAACTTAAACCCTTTCCGCACTCACTGAAATACCTTCCGCACACACTGAAACACCTTCCCCACTCACTGAAACCCCTTCCGCACACACTGAAACACCTTCCCCACACACTGAAACACCTTCCCCACACACTGAAACCCCTTCCGCACACACTGAAATCACTTCCGCACACAGTGAAACCCGTCCCCACACACTGAAACCCCTTCCCCACACAATGAAACCCCTTTCTCACACGCTGAAACACATCCGCACACATTGAAACAACTTCGCCACACACTGAAACCCCTTCCCCACACAGTGAAAACACTTCCCCCCACACTGAAACCCTTCCCCACACTCTGAAACCCCTTCCCCACTCACTGAAACACCTTCTCCACACACTGAAACCCTTACCCACACTCTGAAACCCCTTCCCCACACACTGAAACACCTTCCCCACACACTGAATCCCCATCCCCACACACTGAAACACCTTCCCCACACAATGAAACACCTTCCGCACACACTGAAACCCATCCCCACAAACTGAAACCCTTGAGCACACACTGAAACCCCTACCCCACAAACTGAAATCCCTTCCCCACACAATGAAACACATCCCCACACACAGAAAGACCTTCCCCACGCACTGAAACCCCTTCCGCACACACTGAAACCCATCCCCACACACTGAAACCCATCCCCACATACTGAAACACCTTCCCCACACGCTGAAACCCTTCCCCACACACTGAAACACATCCCCACACACTGAAACACATCCCCACACACGGAAGCATCTTCCCCACACACTGAAACCCCTTCCCCACACACTGAAACACCTTCCCCACACACTGAAACCCATTCCCACACACTGAAACCACTTCCGCACACAGTGTAACCCATCCCCACACACTGAAACCCCTTCCCCACACACTGAAACCCATTCCCACACACTGAAACCACATCCGCACACAGTGAAACCCCTTCCCCACACAAAGAAACCCCTTCCTCACAAACGTAAACCCTTTCCGCACTCACTGAAATACCTTCCGCACACACTGAAACACCTTCCCCACACACTGAAACCCCTTCCGCACACACCGAAACACCTTCCCCACACACTGAAACCCCTTCCCAACACACTGAAACCACTTCCGCACACAGTGAAACCCATCCCCACACACTGAAACCCCTTCCACACACAATGAAACCCCTTTCTCACACACCGAAACACATCCCCACACACTGAAACCCCTTCCCCACACACCAAAACCCCTTCCCCACACACTGAAAACACTTTCCCCCACACTGAACCCTTCCCCACACTCTGAAACCCCTTCCCCACTCACAGAAACCCCTTCCCCACACACTGAAACCCTTACCCACACTCTGCAACCTAATCCCCACCCACTGAAACACCTTCCCCACACACTGAAACCCCTTCCCCACACACTGAATCCCCTTCCCCACTAACTGAAACAACTTCCCAACACAACGAAACCCCTTCCGCCCACACTGAAACCCATCCCCACAAACTGAAACCCATCCCCACACACTGAAACCCTTTCCCCGCACACTGAAATCACTTCCCCACACTCTGAAACACATCCCCACACACAGAAAGCCCTTCGCTGCACACTGAAACCCCTTCCGCACACACTGAAACCCATCCCCACACTCAGAAATCCATCCCCACAAACTGAAACCCATCCCCACACACTGAAACACCTTCCCCACACACTGAAACCCTTCCCCACACACTGAAACTCATCCCCACACACTGAAACACATCCCCACACACGTAAGCACCATCCCCACACACTGAAACCCCTTCCCCACACACTGAAACACCTTCCCCACACACTGAAACCCATTCCCACAAACTGAAAGACATCCCTACACACTGAAGCACATCCCCATGCACTGAAGCACATCCCCATGCACTGAAACACCTTCCTCACACACTGAAACCCTTCCGCACACACTGAAACACATTCCCACACACTGAAGCACATCCCCATGCACTGAAACACCTTCACCACTCACTGAAACCCCTTCCCCACCCACTGAAACACCTTCCCCACACACTGGTATCCCATCCCCACACACTGATTCCCTTCCCCACACTCTGAAACCCCTTCCCCACACACTGAAACACCTTCCCCACACACTGAAACCCATCCCCACACACTGAAACCCACCCCCACACACTGAAACCCATCCTCACACTCGGAAACACCTTCCGAACACACTGAAACACTTCCCCACACACTGAAACACCTTCCCCACATACTGAAACTCCTTCTGCACACACTGAAACCCATCCCCACACACTGAAACCCATCCCCAAACACTGAAACACCTTCCCCACACACTGAAACCCTTCCCCAGACACTAAAACACATCCCCACACACTGAAACAAATCCCCACACACTGAAACACCTTCCCCACACACTGAATCCCCTTCCCCACACACTAAAACACCTTCCCCAGACACTGAAACACCTTCCCCGCACACTGAAATACCATCCCCACACACTGAAACACCTTTCCCACACACTGAATCCCCTTCCCCACACACAGGAACCCTTCCCCACACACTGAAACAACTTCCCCAAACACTGAAACCCCTTCCCCAGACACTGAAGCAGCTTCCCCACACACTGAATCCCCATCCCCACACACTGAAGCTCCTTTCCCACACACTGAAACACCTTCCCCACACACTGAAACCCATCCCCACACACTGAACCCCATCTTCACACACTGAAACCAATCCCCACACACTGAAACACTTTCCCCACACACTGAAACACTTCCCCACACACTGAAACCCCTTCCCCACACACTGATACACCTTCCCCACACACTGAAACGCCTTCCCCACACACTGAAATCCCTTCCCCACATACAGAAATACATTCCAAAAACACTGAAACACCTTCCCCACACACTGGTACCCCTTCCCCACCCACTGAAACCCTTCCCCCACACTGAAACACCTTCCCCACACACGGAAACACCATCCCCACACACTGAAACCCCTTCCCCACACACTGAAACTCCTTCCCCACACACTGAAACCCATTCCCACAAACTGAAACACCTTCCTCACACACTGAAACCCTTCCGCACACACTGAAACACATCCCCACACACTGAAGCACATCCCCATGCACTGAAACACCTTCACCACACACTGAAACCCCTTCCCCACCCACTGAAACACCTTCCCCACACACTGGTATCCATCCCCACACACTGAAACTCTTCCCCACACTCTGAAACCCCTTCCCCACACACTGAAACACCTTCCCCACACACTGAAACCCATCCCCACACACTGAAACCCACCCCCACACACTGAAACACATCCTCACACTCGGAAACACCTTCCGAACACACTGAAACACTTCCCCACACACTGAAACACCTTCCCCACACACTGAAACCCATCCCCACACACTGAAAATCCTTCCCCACACACTGAAACCCTTCCCCAGACACTAAAACACATCCCCACACACTGAAAGACCTACCCCACACACTGAATCCCCATCCCCACACACTGAAACACCTTCCCCACACAATGAAACACCTTCCGCACACACTGAAACCCATTACCACAAACTGAAACCCTTGAGCACACACTGAAACCCCTACCCCACAAACTGAAATCCCTTCCCCACACACTGAAACCCATCCCCACACACTGAAAATCCTTCCCCACACACTGAAACCCATCCCCACACACTGAAACCCATCCCCACATACTGAAACACCTTCCCCACACGCTGACACCCTTCCCCACACACTGAAACACATCCCCTCACACTGAAACACATCCCCACACACGGAAGCATCTTCCCCACACACTGAAACCCCTTCCCCACACACTGAAACACCTTCCGCACACACTGAAACCCATTCCCACACACTGAAACCACTTCCGCACACAGTGAAACCCATCCCCACACACTGAAACCCCATCCCCACACACTGAAACCCATTCCCACACACTGAAACCACTTCCGCACACAGTGAAACCCATCCCCACACACAGAAACCCCTTCCTCACAAACTTAAACCCTTTCCGCACTCACTGAAATACCTTCCGCACACACTGAAACACCTTCCCCACACACTGAAACCCCTTCCGCACACACAGAAACACCTGCCCCACACACTGAAACCCCTTCCCCACACACTGAAACCACTTCCGCACACAGTGAAACCCATCCCCACACACTGAAACCCCTTCCCCACACAATGAAACCCCTTTCTCACACACCGAAACACATCCCCACACACTGAAACCCCTTCCCCACACACCGAGACCCCTTCCCCACACACTGAAAACACTTTCCCCCACACTGAACCCTTCCCCACACTCTGAAACCCCTTCCCCACTCACAGAAACACCTTCCCCACACACTGAAACCCTTACCCACACTCTGCAACCCAATCCCCACCCACTGAAACACCTTCCCCACACACTGAAACCCCTTCCCCACACACTGAATCCCCTTCCCCACTCACTGAAACACCTTCCCCACACAACGAAACCCCTTCCGCCCACACTGAAACCCATTCCGCCCACATTGAAACCCATCCCCACAAACTGAAACCCATCCCCACACACTGAAACCCCTTCCCCGCACACTGAAATCCCTTCCCCATACACTGAAACACATCCCCACACACAGAAAGCCCTTCGCTACACACTGAAACCCCTTCCGCACACACTGAAACCCATCCCCACACTCAGAAACCCATCCCCACAAACTGAAACCCATCCCCACACACTGAAACACATTCCCCACATACTGAAACCCTTCCCCACACACTGAAACTCATCCCCACACACTGAAACACATCCCCACACACGTAAACACCATCCCCACACACTGAAACCCCTTCCCCACACACTGAAACACCTTCCCCACACACTGAAACCCATTCCCACAAACTGAAACACATCCACACACACTGAAGCACATCCCCATGCACTGAAGCACATCCCCATGCACTGAAACACCTTCCCCACACGCTGACGCCCTTCCCCACACACTGAAACACATCCCCACAAACTGAAACACATCCCCACACACGGAAGCATCTTCCCCACACACTGAAACCACTTCCCCACACACTGAAACACCTTGCCACACACTGAAACCCATTCCCACACACTGAAACCACTTCCGCACACAGTGAAACCCATCCCCACACACTGAAACTCATCCCCACACACTGAAACACATCCCCACACACGTAAGCACCATCCCCACACACTGAAACCCCTTCCCCACACACTGAAACACCTTCCCCACACACTGAAACCCATTCCCACAAACTGAAAGACATCCCCACACACTGAAGCACATCCCCATGCACTGAAGCACATCCCCATGCACTGAAACACCTTCCTCACACACTGAAACCCTTCCGCACACACTGAAACACATCCCCACACACTGAAGCACATCCCCATGCACTGAAACACCTTCACCACACACTGAAACCCCTTCCCCACCCACTGAAACACCTTCCCCACACACTGGTATCCCATCCCCACACACTGATTCCCTTCCCCACACTCTGAAACCCCTTCCCCACACACTGAAACACCTTCCCCACACACTGAAACCCATCCCCACACACTGAAACCCCTCCCCACACACTGAAACCCATCCTCACACTCGGAAACACCTTCCGAACACACTGAAACACTTCCCCACACACTGAAACACCTTCCCCACATACTGAAACTCCTTCTGCACACACTGAACCCATCCCCACACACTGAAACCCATCCCCAAACACTGAAACACCTTCCCCACACACTGAAACCCTTCCCCAGACACTAAAACACATCCCCACACACTGAAACAGATCCCCACACACTGAAACACCTTCCCCACACACTGAAACCCCTTCCCCACACACTAAAACACCTTCCCCAGACACTGAAACACCTTCCCCGCACACTGAAATACCATCCCCACACAATGAAACACCTTTCCCACACACTGAAACCCCTTCCCCACACACAGGAACCCTACCCCACACACTGAAACAACTTCCCCAAACACTGAAACCCCTTCCCCAGACACTGAAGCAGCTTCCCCACACACTGAATCCCCATCCCCACACACTGAAGCTCCTTTCCCACACACTGAAACACCTTCCCCACACACTGAAACCCATCCCCACACACTGAACCCCATCCTCACACACTGAAACCAATCCCCACACACTGAAACACTTTCCCCACACACTGAAACACTTCCCCACACACTGAAACCCTTCCCCACAAACTAAAACACCTTCCCCACACACTGAAACCCCTTCCCCACACACTGATACACCTTCCCCACACACTGAAACACCTTCCCCACACACTGAAATCCCTTCCCCACATACAGAAATACATTCCAAAAACACTGAAACACCTTCCCCACACACTGAAACCCTTTCCCCACACTGAAACACCTTCCCCACACACGGAAACACCATCCCCACACACTGAAACCCCTTCCCCACACACTGAAACACCTTCCCCACACACTGAAACCCATTCCCACAAACTCAAACACCTTCCTCACACACTGAAACCCTTCCGCACACACAGAAACACATCCCCACACACTGAAGCACATCCCCATGCACTGAAACACCTTCACCACACACTGAAACCCCTTCCCCACCCACTGAAACACCTTCCCCACACACTGGTATCCATCCCCACACACTGAAACTCTTCCCCACACTCTGAAACCCCTTCCCCACACACTGAAACACCTTCCCCACACACTGAAACCCATCCCCACACACTGAAACCCACACCCACACACTAAAACACATCCTCACACTCGGAAACACCTTCCGAACACACTGAAACACTTCCCCACACACTGAAACACCTTCCCCACACACTGAAACCCATCCCCACACACTGAAAAACCTTCCCCACACACTGAAACCCTTCCCCAGACACTAAAACACATCCCCACACACTGAAAGACCTTCCCCACACACTGAATCCCCATCCCCACACACTGAAACACCTTCCCCACACTATGAAACACCTTCCGCACACACTGAAACCCATTACCACAAACTGAAACCCTTGAGCACACACTGAAACCCCTACCCCACAAACTGAAATCCCTTCCCCACACAATGAAACACATCCCCACACACAGAAAGACCTTCCCCACACACTGAAACACCTTCCGCACACACTGAAACCCATCCCCACACACTGAAACCCATCCCCACATACTGAAACACCTTCCCCACACGCTGACACCCTTCCCCACACACTGAAACACATCCCCACACACTGAAACACATCCCCACACACGGAAGCATCTTCCCCACACACTGACACCCCTTCCCCACACACTGAAACACCTTCCCCACACACTGAAACCCATTCCCACACACTGAAACCACTTCCGCACACAGTGAAACCCATCCCCACACACTGAAACCCCTTCCCCACACACTGAAACCCATTCCCACACACTGAAACCACTTCCGCACACAGTGAAACCCATCCCCACACACAGAAACCCCTTCCTCACAAACTTAAACCCTTTCCGCACTCACTGAAATACCTTCCGCACACACTGAAACACCTTCCCCACACACTGAAACCCCTTCCCCACACACTGAAACCACTTCCGCACACAGTGAAACCAATCCCCACACACTGAAACCCCTTCCCCACACAATGAAACCCCTTTCTCACACACCGAAACACATCCCCACACACTGAAACCCCTTCCCCACACACCGAAACCCCTTCCCCACACACTGAAAACACTTTCCCCCACACTGAACCCTTCCCCACAC
Source organism: Heterodontus francisci (assembly GCF_036365525.1). NCBI lineage: Eukaryota > Metazoa > Chordata > Chondrichthyes > Heterodontiformes > Heterodontidae > Heterodontus > Heterodontus francisci. Next base: position 142,686 of record NW_027140527.1, read on the forward strand.
TCTGAAACCCCTTCCCCACTCACAGAAACACCTTCCCCACACACTGAAACCCTTACCCACACTCTGCAACCCAATCCCCACACACTGAAACACCTTCCCCACACACTGAAACCCCTTCCCCACACACTGAATCCCCTTCCCCACTCACTGAAACACCTTCCCCACACAACGAAACCCCTTCCGCCCACACTGAAACCCCTTCCGCCCACACTGAAACCCATCCCCACAAACTGAAACCCATCCCCACACACTGAAACCCCTTCCCCGCACACTGAAATCCCTTCCCCATACACTGAAACACATCCCCCCACACAGAAAGCCCTTCGCTACACACTGAAACCCCTTCCGCACACACTGAAACCCATCCCCACACTCAGAAACCCATCCCCACAAACTGAAACCCATCCCCACACACTGAAACACATTCCCCACATACTGAAACCCTTCCCCACACACTGAAAATCATCCCCACACACTGAAACACATCCCCACACACGTACACACCATCCCCACACACTGAAACCCCTTCCCCACACACTGAAACACCTTCCCCACACACTGAAACCCATTCCCACAAACTGAAACACATCCACACACACTGAAGCACATCCCCATGCACTGAAGCACATCCCCATGCACTGAAACACCTTCCCCACACGCTGACGCCCTTCCCCACACACTGAAACACATCCCCACACACTGAAACACATCCCCACACACGGAAGCATCTTCGCCACACACTGAAACCCCTTCCCCACACACTGAAACACCTTCCCCACACACTGAAACCCATTCCCACACACTGAAACCACTTCCGCACACAGTGAAACCCATCCCCACACACTGAAACCTCTTCCCCACACACTGAAACCCATTCCCACACACTGAAACCACTTCCGCACACAGTGAAACCCATCCCCACACACAGAAACCCCTTCCTCACAAACTTAAACCCCTTCCGCACTCACTGAAATACCTTCCGCACACACTGAAACACCTTCCCCACACACTGAAACCCCTTCCGCACACACTGAAACACCTTCCCCACACACTGAAACCCCTTCCCCACACACTGAAACCACTTCCGCACACAGTGAAACCCATCCTCACACACTGAAACCCCTTCCCCACACAATGAAACCCCTTTCTCACACACTGTAACAACTTCCACACACACTGAAACACCATCCCCACATACTGAAACACCTTCCCCACACAATGAAACCCTTCCTCACACACTGAAACCCCTTCCACATACACTGAAACCCTTTCCCACACACTGAAACCCCTTCCCCACACACAGAAACACCTTCCCCACACACTGTAACCCTTCCCCACACACTGAACAACTTCCCCACACACTGAAACCCCTTCCCCTCACACTGAAACCCCTACCCAACACACTGAAACCCTTCCCGACGCACTGAAACACCTTCCCCGCACACTGAAACCCCTTCCCCACACACTGAAACCCTTCCCCACACACTGAAAAACCTTCCCCACACACTGAAACACCTTCCCAACACACTGAAACGCCTTCCACACACACTGAATACCCTTCCGCACACAATGAAGCACCTTCCCCACACAATGAAACAACTTCCCCACAAACTGAATCCCCTTCCCCACACACTGAAACGCCTTCACACACAAGGAAACACCTTCCCCACATACTGAAACCCCTTCCCCACACACTGAAACACCTTCCCCACAAACTGAAACCCTTTCTGCACACAGGGAAACCTTTGCCCACACACTGAAACCCCTTCCCCACACACTGTAACACATCCCCACACACTGAAACCTCTTCCCCACACACTGAAACCCATTCCCACACACTGAAACCACTTCCGCACACAGTGAAACCCATCCCCACACACAGAAACCCCTTCCTCACAAACTTAAACCCTTTCCGCACTCACTGAAATACCTTCCGCACACACTGAAACACCTTCCCCACACACTGAAACCCCTTCCGCACACACTGAAACACCTTCCCCACACACTGAAACCCCTTCCCCACACACTGAAACCACTTCCGCACACAGTGAAACCCATCCCCACACACTGAAACCCCTTCACCACACAATGAAACCCCTTTCTTACACACCGAAACACATCCCCACACACTGAAACCCCTTCCCCACACACCGAAATCCCTTCCCCTCACACTGAAAACACTTTCCCCCACACTGAACCCTTCCCCACACTCTGAAACCCCTTCCCCACTCACAGAAACACCTTCCCCACACACTGAAACCCTTACCCACACTCTGCAACACAATCCCCACCCACTGAAACACCTTCCCCACACACTGAAACACCTTCCCCACAGACTGAATCCCCTTCCCCACTCACTGAAACACCTTCCCCACACAACGAAACCCCTTCCGCCCACACTGAAACCCATCCCCACAAACTGAAACCCATCCCCACACACTGAAACCCCTTCCCCGCACACTGAAATCCCTTCCCCACACACTGAAACACATCCCCACACACAGAAAGCCCTTCGCTACACACTGAAACCCCTTCCGCACACACTGAAACCCATCCCCACACTCAGAAACCCATCCCCACAAACTGAAACCCTTCCCCACACACTGAAACACCTTCCCCACACACTGAAACCCTTCCCCACACACTGAAACTCATCCCCACACACTGAAACACATCCCCACACACGTAAACACCATCCCCACACACTGAAACCCCTTCCCCACACACTGAAACACCTTCCCCACACACTGAAACCCATTCCCACAAACTGAAGCACATCCCCACACACTGAAGCACATCCCCATGCACTGAAGCACATCCCCATGCACTGAAACACCTTCCTCACACACTGAAACCCTTCCGCACACACTGAAACACATCCCCACACACTGAAGCACATCCCCATGCACTGAAACACCTTCACCACACACTGAAACCCCTTCCCCACCCACTGAAACACCTTCCCCACACACTGGTATCCCATCCCCACACACTGAAACCCTTCCCCACACTCTGAAACCCCTTCCTCACACACTGAAACACCTTCCCCACACACTGAAACCCATCCCCACACACTGAAACCCACCCCCACACACTGAAACCCATCCTCACACTCGGAAACACCTTCCGAACACACTGAACAACTTCCCCACACACTGCAACACCTTCCCCACACACTGAAACTCCTTCGACACACACTGAAACCCATCCCCACACACTCAAACCCATCCCCAAACACTGAAACACCTTACCCACACACTGTTACCCTTCCCCAGACACTAAAACACATCCCCACACACTGAAACAAATCCCCACACACTGAAACACCTTCCCCACACACTGAAACCCCTTCCCCACACACTAAAACACCTTCCCCAGACACTGAAACACCTTTCCCGCACACTGAAATACCATCACCACACACTGAAACACCTTTCCCACACACTGAAACCCCTTCCCCACACACAGGAACCCTTCCACACACACTGAAACAACTTCCCCAAACACTGAAACCCCTTCCCCAGACACTGAAGCAGCTTCCCCACACACTGAATCCCCATCCCCACACACTGAAACTCCTTTCCCACACACTGAAACACCTTCCCCACACACTGAAACCCATCCCCACACACTGAACCCCATCCTCACACACTGAAACCAATCCCCACACACTGAAACACTTTCCCCACACACTGAAACACTTCCCCACACACTGAAACCCTTCCCCACAAACTAAAACACCTTCCCCACACACTGAAACCCCTTCCCCACACACTGATACACCTTCCCCACGCACTGAAACACCTTCCCCACACACTGAAATCCCTTCCCCACATACAGAAATACCTTCCCCACACACTGAAACACCTTCCCCACACACTGGTACCCCTTCCCAACCCACTGAAACCCTTCCCCCACACTGAAACACCTTCCCCACACACGGAAACACCATCCCCACACACTGAAACCCCTTCCCCACACACTGAAACACCTTCCCCACACACTGAAACCCATTCCCACAAACTGAAACACCTTCCTCACACACTGAAACCCTTCCGCACACACTGAAACACATCCCCACACACTGAAGCACATCCCCATGCACTGAAACACCTTCACCACACACTGAAACCCCTTCCCCACCCACTGAAACACCTTCCCCACACACTGGTATCCCATCCCCACACACTGAAACTCTTCCCCACACTCTGAAACCCCTTCCCCACACACTGAAACCCATTCCCCACACACTGAAACCCATCCCCACACACTGAAACCCACCCCCACACACTGAAACCCATCCTCACACTCGGAAACACCTTCCGAACACACTGAAACACTTCCCCACACACTGAAACACCTTCCCCACACACTGAAACTCCTTCCGCACACACTGAAACCCATCCCCACACACTGAAAGCCATCCCCACACACTGAAACCCATCCCCACACACTGAAACACCTTGCCCACACACTGAAATCCTTCCCCAGACACTAAAACACATCCCCACACACTGAACCCCATCCCCACACACTGAAACCAATCCCCACACACTGAAACACTTTCCCCACACACTGAAACACTTCCCCACACACTGAAACCCTTCCCCATAAACAAAAACACATTCCCCACACACTGAAACCCCATCCCCACACACTGATACACCTTCCCCACGCACTGAAACACCTTCCCCACACACTGAAATCCCTTTCCCACATACAGAAACACCTTCCCCACACACTGAAACACCTTCCCCACACACTGGTACCCCTTCCCCACAAACTGAAACCCTTCCCCCACACTGAAACACCTTCCCCACACACGGAAACACCATCCCCACACACTGAAACCCCTTCCCCACACACTGAAACACTTTCCCCACGCACTGAAACCCATTCCCACAAACTGAAACACCTTCCTCACACACTGAAACCCTTCCGCACACACTGAAACACATCCCCACACACTGAAGCACATCCCCATGCACCTAAACACCTTCACCACACACTGAAACCCCTTCCCCACCCACTGAAACACCTTCCCCACACACTGGTATCCCATCCCCACACACTGAAACTCTTCCCCACACTCTGAAACCCCTTCCCCACACACTGAAACACCTTCCCCACACACTGAAACCCATCCCCACACACTGAAACCCCCCCCCCCACACACTGAAACACATCCTCACACTCGGAAACACATTCGGAACACACTGAAACACTTCCCCACACACTGAAACACCTTCCCCACACACTGAAACTCCTTCCGCACACACTGAAACCCATCCCCACACACTGAAAGCCATCCCCACACACTGAAACCCATCCCCACACACTGAAACACCTTCCCCACACACTGAAACCCTTCCCCAGACACTAAAACACATCCCCACACACTGAACCCCATCCCCACACACTGAAACCAATCCCCACACACTGAAACACTTTCCCCACACACTGAAACACTTCCCCACACACTGAAACCCTTTCCCACAAACTAAAACACCTTCCCCGCACACTGAAACCCCTCCCCACACACTGATACACCTTCCCCACGCACTGAAACACCTTCCCCACACACTGAAATCCCTTCCCCACATACAGAAATACCTTCCCCAAACACTGAAAAACCTTCCCCACACACTGGCACCCCTTCCTCACACACTGAAACACTTCCCCCACACTGAAACACCTTCCCCACACACTGAAACCCCTTTCCCACACACTGTAACAACTTCCACAAAGACTGAAACACCTTCCCCACACACTGAAACACCTTCCCCACACAATGAAACCCTTCCTCACACACTGAAACCCCTTCCACACACACTGAAACCCTTTCCCACACACTGAAACCCCTTCCCCACACACTGAAACACCTTCCCCACACACTGTAACCCTTCCCCACACACTGAACCACTTCCCCACACACTGAAACCCCTTCCCCTCACACTGAAACCCCTTCCCCACACACTGAAACCCTTCCCGACGCACTGAAACCCCTTCCCCGCACACTGAAACCCCTTCCCCACACACTGAAACCCTTCCCCATTCACTGAAAAACCTTCCCCATACACTGAAACATCTTCGGCACACACTGAAACACCTTCCCCACACACTGAAACGCCTTCCCCACACACAGAATACCCTTCCGCACACAATGAAACAAATTCCCCACAAACTGAATCCCCTCCCCCCCACACACTGAAACCCGTTCCACACACAATGAAACACCTTCCCCACACACTGAAACCCCTTCCCCACACACTGAAACACCTTCCCCACACACTGAAACCCCTTCCACACACAAGGAAACACTTTGCCCACACACTGAAACCCCTTCCCCACACACTGAAACACCTTCCCCACAAACTGAAACCCTTTCTGCACACAGTGAAACCTCTGCCCACACACTGAAACCCCTTCCCCACACACTGAAACACATCCCCACACACTGAAACCCCTTCCGCACAAACTGAAACCCCTTCCGCACACACTGAAACGTCTTCCCACACACTGAAACCCCTTCCTCACACACTTTAACCCTTTCCGCACTCACTGAAACACCTTCCGCACACACTGAAACAAGTTCCCCACACACTGAAACCCCTTCCGCACACACTGAAACACCTACGCCACACACTGAAACCCCTTCCCCACACACTGAAACCCCTTCCGCACACAGTGAAACCCATCCCCACACACTGAAACCCCTTTCCCACACAATGAAACCCCTTTCTCACACACTGAAACACATCCCCACACACTGAAACGCCTTCCCCACACACTGAACCCTTCCCCACACTCTGAAACCCCTTCCCCACTCAGAGAAACACCTTCCCCACATACTAAAACCCTTACACAAACTCTGCAACCCCATCCCCACACACTGAAACACCTTCCCCACACACTGAAACCCCTTCCCCACATACTGAATCCCCTTCCCCACACACTGAAACACCTTCCCCACACAATGAAACCCCTTCCGCACACACTGAAACCCATCCCCACAAACTGAAACCCATCCCCACACACTGAAATCCCTTCCCCGCACACTGAAATCCATTCCCCACACACTGAAACACATCCCCACACACAGAAAGCCCTTCCGTACAAACTGAAACCCCTTCCGCACACACTGAAACGTCTTCCCACACACTGAAACCCCTTCCTCACACACTTAAACCCTTTCCGCACTCACTGAAACACCTTCTGCACACACTGAAACAAGTTCCCCACACACTGAAACCCCTTCCGCACACACTGAAACACCTACGCCACACACTGAAACCCCTTCCCCACACACTGAAACCCCTTCCGCACACAGTGAAACCCATCCCCACACACTGAAACCCCTTCCCCACACACTGAAACCACTTGCGCACACAGTGAAACCCCTTTCTCACACACTGAAACACATCCCCACACACTGAAACCCCTTCCCCACACACCGAAACCTCTTCCCCACACACTGAAAAATCTTTCCCCCACACTGAACCCTTCACCACACTCTGAAACCCCTTCCCCACTCAGAGAAACCCTTCCCCATACACTGACACCCCTTCCTCACAGACTGAAACCATTCGCCACACACTGAAACCCCTTCCCCACACACTGAAACCCCGTCCCCACACATTGTAATACTTCCCCACACACTGAAACACTTCCCCACACACTGGAACACCTTCCCCACACACTGAAACCCCTTCCCCACACACTGAAACCCATTCCCCACACACAGAAACACCCTCCCCACACACTGAAACCCCTTTCCCACACACTGAAACCTCTTCCCCACACACTGAAATCCCTTCCCCACACATTGAAACACCTTCCCCACACACTGAAACACCTTCATTACTGACTGAAACCCCTTCCCCAAACACTGAAACCCCTTCCGCTCACACAGAAACACCTTCCCCACACAGTGAAACCCTTCCCCACACACTGAAACACCTTCCCCACACACTGAAACACTTCCCAACACACTGAAGCACCTTCCACACACACTGAAACCCCTTCCACACACACTGAAACCCCTTCCCCACAGACTGAAACACCTTTCCAACACACTGAAACCCCTTGCGCACACAAACAAACACCTTCCCCACACACTGAAACACCTTCCCCACACACTGAAACACCTTCCGCACACACTGAAACCCATTCCGCTCACACTGAAACCCCTTCCCCACACACTGAAACCACTTGCGCACACAGTGAAACCCCTTTCTCACACACTGAAACACATCCCCACACACTGAAACCCCTTCCCCACACACCAAAACCTCTTCCCCACACACTGAAAAATCTTTCCCCCACACTGAACCCTTCACCAAACTCTGAAACCCCTTCCCCACTCAGAGAAACACCTTCCCCACACACTTAAACCCTTACCCACACTCTGCAACCCAATCCCCACCCACTGCAACACCGTCCCCACACACTGAAAGCCCTTCCCCACAAACTGAATCCTCTTCCCCACACACTGAAACCTCTTCCACACACAAGGAAACACCTTCCCCACACAGTGAAACCCCTTCCCCACACACTGAAACACCTTCCCCACAAACTGAAACCCTTTCTGCACACTGTGAAACCCTTCACCACACACTGAAACCCCTTCCCCAAACACTGAAACACATTCCTCACATACACTGAAACCCCTTCCCCACACACTGAAACACTTCCCCCACACTGAAACACCTTCCCCACACACTGAAACACATTCCTCACATACACTGAAACCCCTTCCCCACACACTGAAACACCTTCCCCACACACTGAAACACCTTTACCACACACTGAAACACCTTCCCCAAACAGTGAAACCCCTTCCGCTCACACTGAAACACCTTCTGCACACACTGAAACCCTTCCCCACAAACTGAAACACCTTCCCCACACACTGAAACACTTCCCAGCACACTAAAACCCCTTCCCCACACACTGAAACACACCCCCACACACTGAAACCCCTTTCACACACACTGAAACACATCCCCACACAAAGAAACACCTTCCCCACACACTGTAACCCCTTCCCCACACACTGAAACCCCTTCCGCACACAGTGAAACCCTTCCCCACACACTGAAAACCCTTCCCCACACACTGAAACCCTTCCCCATACACTGACACCCCTTCCTCACAGACTGAAACCCTTCCCCACACACTGAAACCCCTTCCCCACACACTGAAACCCCGTCCCCACACATGGTAAGACTTCCCCACACACTGAAACACTTCCCCACACACTGAAACACCTTCCCCACACACTGAAACACTTCCCAGCACACTGAAACCCCTTCCCCACACACTGAAACACACCCCCACACACCGAAACCCCTTTCCCACACACTGAAACACATCCCCACACAAAGAAACACCTTCCCCACACACTGTAACCCCTTCCCCACACACTGAAACCCCTTCCGCACACAGTGAAACACTTCCCCACACACTGAAAACCCTTCCCCACACACTGAAACCCTTCCCCATACACTGACACCCCTTCCTCACAGACTGAAACCCTTCCCCACACACTGAAACCCCTTCCCCACACACTGAAACCCCGTCCCGACACATTGTAATACTTCCCCACACACTGAAACACTTCCCCACACACTGAAACACCTTCCCCACACACTGAAACCCCTTCCCCACACACTGAAACCCATTCCCCACACACAGAAACACCCTCCCCACACACTGAAACCCCTTTCCCACACACTGAAACCTCTTCCCCACACACTGAAATCACTTCCCCACACATTGAAACACCTTCCCCACACACTGAAACACCTTCATTACTCACTGAAACCCCTTCCCCAAACACTGAAACCCCTTCCGCTCACACAGAAACACCTTCCCCACACAGTGAAACCCTTCCCCACACACTGAAACACCTTCCCCACACACTGAAACACATCCCAACACACTGAAGCACCATCCACACACACTGAAACCCCTTCCACACACACTGAAACCCCTTCCCCACACACTGAAACACCTTCCCAACACACTGAAACCCCTTGCGCACACAAACAAACACCTTCCCCACACACTGAAACACCTTCCCCACACACTGAAACACCTTCCGCACACACTGAAACCCATTCCGCCCACACACTGAAACACCTTCCCCACACACTGAAACCCCTTCCCCACGCACTGAAACCCCTTCCCCACACACTGTAACCCCTTCCCCACACACTGAAAACCCTGCCCCACACAGTGAAACCCTTCCGCATACACTGACACCCCTTCCTCACCGACTGAAACCCTTCCCCACATACTGAAACCCCTTCCCCACACACTGAAACACCGTCCCCACACACTGTAATACTTCACCACACACTGAAACACTTCCCCACACACTGAAACCCCTTCCCCACACACTGAAACCCCTTCCCCACACACTGAAACTCCTTCCCCACACACTGAAACCCTTCCCCAGACACTGAAACCCATTCCCCACACACTGAAACCCCTTCCCCACACACTGAAAAACCTTCCCCACACACAGAAACACCTTCCACACACACTGTAACCCCTTCCCCGCACACTGAAACCCCTTCCGCACACAGTGAAACGCTTCCCCACACACTGAAAACCCTTCCCCACACACTGAAACCCTTCCCCATACACTGACACCCCTTCCTCACAGACTGAAACCCTTCCCCACACACTGAAACCCCTTCCCCACACACTGAAACCCCGTCCCCACACACTGTAATACTTCCCCACACACTGAAACACTTCCCCACACACTGAAACGCCTTCCCCACACACTGAAACCCCTTCCCCACACACTGAAACCCATTCCCCACACACAGAAACACCTTCCCCACACACTGAAACCCCTTTCCCAGACACTGAAACCCCTTCCCCAAACACTGAAATCCCTTCCCCACTCACTGAAACACCTTCCCCACACACTGAAACACCTTCACCAAACACTGAAACCCCTTCCCCAAACACTGAAACCCCTTCCGCTCACACTGAAACACCTTCCCCACACACTGAAACCCTTCCCCACACACAGAAACACCTTCCCCACACACTGAAACCCTTCCCAACACACTGACGGACCTTCCACACACACTGAAACCACTTCCACACACACTGGAACCCCTTCCCCACACACTGAAACACCTTCCCAACACACTGAAACCCCTTCCGCACACAAACAAACACCTTCCCCACACACTGAAACCCCTTCACCACACACTGAAAGCCATTCCCCAGACACTGAAACCTTTCCCCACACACTGAAACCCCTTTCCCACACACTGAAAGCCATTCCCCAGACACTGAAACCCTTCCCCACACACTGAAACACTTCCCAACACACTGAAACCCCTTCCGCACACAATCAAACACCTTCCCCACACACTGAAACCCCTTCCCCACACACTGAAACACATTCCGCACACACTGAAACCCCTTCCACTCACACTGAAACACCTTCCCCACACACTGAAACCCCTTCCCCACGCACTGAAACCCCTTCCCCACACACTGAAACCCCTTCCACACACACTGAAACACCTTCCCCACACACTGAAACCCCTTCCGCTCACAATGAAACTCTACCCCACACACTGAAACAACTTCCCAACACACTGAAACCCTTCCCCACACACTGAAACACCTTCCCCACACACTGAAACACTTTCCAACACACTGAAACACCTTCCACACACACTGAATCCCCTTCCACACACACTGAAACCCCTTCCCCACACACTGAAACCCCTTCCGCACACAATCAAACACATTCCCCACACACTGAAACCCCTTCCCCACACACTGAAACACCTTCCGCACACACTGAATCCCCTTCCGCGCACACTGAAACACCTTCCCCACACAGTGAAACACCTTCCCCACGCACTGAAACCCCTTCCCCACACACTGAAAGCCATTCCACACACACTGAAACACCTTCCCCACACACTGAAACCCCTTCCGCACACAGTGAAACTCTACCCCACACACTAAAACCACTTCCCCACACACTGAAACACATCCCCACACACTGAAACCCCTTCCCCACACACTGAAACACACCCCCACACACTGAAACCCCTTTCCCACACACTGAAACACATCCCCACACACAGAAACACCTTCCACACACACTGTAACCCCTTCCCCACACACTGAAACCCCTTCCGCACACAGGGAAACCCTTCCCCACACACTGAAAACCCCTCCCCACACACTGAAACCCTTCCCCATACACTGACACACCTTCCTCACAGACTGAAACCCTTCCCCACACACTGAAACCCCTTCCCCACACACTGAAACCCCGTCCCCACACACTGTAATACTTCCCCACACACTGAAACACTTCGCCACACACTGAAACCCCTTCCCCACACACTGAAACACCTTCCCCACACACTGAAACCCCTTCCGCTCACAGTGAAACTCTACCCCACACACTGAAACACCTTCCCAACACACTGAAACCCTTCCCCACACACTGGAACACCTTCCCCACACACTGAAACACTTCCCAACACACTGAAACACCTTCCACACACACTGAAACCCCTTCCACACACACTGAAACCCCTTCCCCACACACTGAAACCCCTTCCGCACACAATCAAACACCTTCCCCACACACTGAAACCCCTTCCCCACACACTGAAACACCTTCCGCACACACTGAAACCCCTTCCGCGCACACTGAAACACCTTCCCCACACACTGAAACACCTTCCCCACGCACTGAAACCCCTTCCACACACACTGAAACACCTTCCCTACACAGTGAAACTCTACCCCACACTCTGAAACCACTTCCCCACACACTGAAACACATCCCCACACACTGAAACCCCTTCCCCACACACTGAAACACACCCCCACACACTGAAACCCCTTTCCCACACACTGAAACACATCCCCACACACAGAAACACCTTCCACACACACTGTAACCCCTTCCCCACACACTGAAACCCCTTCTGCACACAGTGAAACCCTTCCCCACACACTGAAAACCCTTCCCCACACACTGAAACCCTTCCCCATACACTGACACCCCTTCCTCACAGTCTGAAACCCTTCCCCACACACTGAAACCCCTTCCCCACACACTGAAACCCCGTCCCCACACACTGTAATACTTCCCCACACACTGAAACACTTCCCCACACACTGAAACCCCTTCCCCACACACTGAAACACCTTCCCCACACACTGAAACCCATTCCCCACACACATAAACACCTTCCCCACACACTGAAACCCCTTTCCCACACACTGAAACCCCTTCCCCAAACACTGAAATCCCTTCCCCACACACTGAAACACCTTCCCCACACACTGAAACACCTTCACCACACACTGAAACCCCTTCCCCAAACACTGAAACCCCTTCCGCTCACACTGAAACACCTTCCCCACACACTGAAACCCTTCCCCATACACTGAAACACCTTCCCCACACACTGAAACCCTTCCAACACACTGAAGCACCTTCCACACACACTGAAACCCCTTCCACACACACTGGAACCCCTTCCCCACAGACTGAAACACCTTCCCAACACACTGAAACCCCTTCCGCACACAAACAAACACCTTCCCCACACACTGAAACCCCTTCCCCACACACTGAAACACCTTCCGCACACACTGAAACCCCTTCCGCTCACACTGAAACACCTTCCCCACACACTGAAACCCCTTCCACACGCACTGAAACCCCTTCCCCACACACTGTAACCCCTTCCCCACACACTGAAACCCTTCCCCATACACTGACACCCCTTCCTCACAGACTGAAACCCTTCCCCGCATACTGAAACCCCTTCCCCACACACTGAAACCCCGTCCCCACACACTGTAATACTTCCCACCACACTGAAAAACTTCCCCACACACTGAAACCCCTTCCCCACACACTGAAACCCATTCCCCACACACTGAAACTCCTTCCCCACACACAGAAACCCATCCCCAGACACTGAAACCCCTTCCCCACACACTTAAACCCCTTCCCCACAAACTATAAAACATTCCCCACACACTGAAACCCCTATCTCACACACTGAAAACCCTTCCCCACACACTGAAACCCATCCCCATACACTGACACACCTTCCTCACAGACTGAAACCCTTCCCCACACACTGAAACCCCTTCCCCACACACTGAAACCCCGCCCCCACACACTTTAATACTTTCCCACACACTGAAACACTTCCCCACACACTGAAACCCCTTCCCCACACACTGAAACACCTTCCCCACACACTGAAACCCATTCCCCACACACAGAATCACCTTCCCCACACACTGAAACCCCTTTCCCAGACACTGAAACCCCTTCCCCAAACACTGAAATCCGTTCCGCACACACTGAAACACCTTCCCCACACACTGAAACACCTTCACCACACACTGAAACCCCTTCCCCAAACACTGAAACTCCTTCCGCTCTCACTGAAACACCTTCCCCACACACTGAAACCCTTCCCCACACACTGAAACACCTTCCCCACACAGTGAAACTCTTCCAACACACTGAAGCACCTTACACACACTGAAACCCCTTCCACACACACTGGAACCCCTTCCCCACACACTGAAACACCTTCCCAACACACTGAAACCCCTTCCGCACACAAACAAACACCTTCCCCACACACTGAAACCCCTTCCCCACACACTGAAACACCTTCCGCACACACTGAAACCCCTTCCGCTCACACTGAAACACCTTCCCCACACACTGAAACCCCTTCCCCACGCACTGAAACCCCTTCCCCACACACTGTAACCCCTTCCCCACACACTGAACCCCTTCCCCATACACTGACACCCCTTCCTCACAGACTGAAACCCTTCCCCACATACTGAAACCCCTTCCCCACATACTGAAACCCCTTCCCCACACACTGAAACCCCGTCCCCACACACTCTAATACTTCCCCACACACTGAAAAACTTCCCCACACACTGAAACCCCTTCCCCACACACTGAAACCCCTTCCCCACACACTGAAACTCCTTCCCCACACACTGAAACCCTCCCCAGACACTGAAACCCCTTCCCCACACACTGAAACCACTTCCCCACAAACTGAAAAACCTTCCCCACACACTGAAACCCCTATCTCACACACTGAAAAACCTTCCACACACGCTGAAACACATCCCCACACACTGAAACACCTTCCCCACAAACAGAAACCCCTTCACCTCACACACTGAAACACCTTCCGCACACACTGAAACACCTTCCCCACACACTGAAATACCTTCCCCACGCTCTGAAACACCTTTCCCACACATTGAAAGCCGTTCCCCAGACACTGAAACTCTTCCCCACACACTGAAACACCTTCACCGCACACTGAAAACCCTTCCACACACACTGAAACACCTTTCCCACACACTGAAACCCTTCCCCCACACTGAAACACCTTCCCCACACACTGAAACACATTCCTCACATACACTGAAACCCCTTCCCCACACACTGAAACACCTTCCCCACACACTGAAACACCTTTACCACACACTGAAACACCTTCCCCAAACACTGAAACCCCTTCCGCTCACACTGAAACACCTTCAGCACACACTGAAACCCTTCCCCACACACTGAAACACCTTCCCCACACACTGAAACACTTCCCAGCACACTGAATCCCCTTCCCCACACACTGAAACACACCCCCACACACTGAAACCCCTTCCCCACACACTGAAACACATCCCCACACAAAGAAACACCTTCCCCACACACTGTAACCCCTTCCCCACACACTGAAACCCCTTCCCCACACACTGGAACCCTTCCCCATACACTGACACCCCTTCCTCACAGACTGAAAACCTTCCCCACACATTGTAATACTTCCCCACACACTGAAACACTTCCCCACACACTGAAACACCTTCCCCACACAATGAATCCCCTTCCCCACACACTGAAACCCATTCCCCACACACAGAAACACCCTCCCTACACACTGAAACCTATTTCCCACACACTGAAACCCCTTCCCCACACACTGAAATCCCTTCCCCACACACTGAAACACCTTCCCCACACACTGAAACACCTTCATTACTCACTGAAACCCCTTCCCCAAACACTGAAACCCCTTCCGCTCACACAGAAACACCTTCCCCACACACTGAAACCCTTCCCCACACACTGAAACACCTTCCCCACACACTGAAACACTTCCCAACACACTGAAGTACCTTCCACACACACTGAAACCCCTTCCACACACACTGAAACCCCTTCCCCACACACTCAAACATCTTCCCAACACACTGAAACCCCTTGCGCACACAAACAAACACCTTCCCCACACACTGAAACACCTTCCCCACACACTGAAACACCTTCCGCACACACTGAAACCCATTCCGCTCACACTGAAACACCTTCCCCACACACTGAAACCCCTTCCCCACGCACTGAAACCCCTTCGCCACACACTGTAACCCCTTCCCCACACACTGAAAACCCTGCCCCACACACTGAAACACTTCCGCATACACTGACACCCCTTCCTCACCGACTGAAACCCTTCCCCACATACTGAAACCCCTCCCCCACACACTGAAACCCCGTCCCCACACACTGTAATACTTCCCCACACACTGAAACACTTCCCCACACACTGAAACCCCTTCCCCAAACACTGAAACCCCTTCCCCACACACTGAAACTCCTTCCCCACACACTGAAACCCATTCCCCACACACTGAAACCCCTTCCCCACACAGTGAAAAACCTTCCCCACACACTGAAACCCCTTTCCCACACACTGAAACACCTTCCGCACACACTGAAACCCCTTCCGCGCACACTGAAACACCTTCCCCACACAGTGAAAAACCTTCCCCACACACTGAAACCCCTTTCCCACACACTGAAACACCTTCCGCACACACTGAAACCCCTTCCGCGCACACTGAAACACCTTCCCCACACACTGAAACACCTTCCCCACGCACTGAAACCCCTTCCCCACACACTGAAACCCCTTCCACACACACTGAAACACCTTCCCCGCACACTGAAACCCCTTCCGCACACAGTGAAACTCTACCCCACACACTGAAACCACTTCCCCACACACTGAAACACATCCCCACACACTGAAACCCCTTCCCCACACACTGAAACACACCCCCACACACTGAAACCCCTTTCCCACACACTGAAACACATCCCCACACACAGAAACACCTTCCACACACACTGTAACCCCTTCCCCACACACTGAAACCCATTCCCCACACACAGAAACACCTTCCCCACACACTGAAACCCCTTCCCCACACACTGAAACCCATTCCCCACACACAGAAACACCTTCCCCACACACTGAAACCCCTTTCCCAGACACTGAAACCCCTTCCCCAAACACTGAAATCCCTTCCCCACACACTGAAACACCTGCCCCACACACTGAAACACCTTCACCACACTCTGAAACCCCTTCCCCAAACACTGAAACCCCTTCCGCTCACACTGAAACACCTTCCCCGCACACTGAAACCCTTCCCCACACACTGAAACACCTTCCCCACACACTGAAACCCTTCCCAACACACTGAAACACCTTCCCCACACACTGAAACCCCTTCCCCACACACTGAAACACCTTCCCCGCACACTGAAACCCCTTCCGCACACAGTGAAACTCTACCCCACACACTGAAACCACTTCCCCACACACTGAAACACATCCCCACACACTGAAACCCCTTCCCCACACACTGAAACACACCCCCACACACTGAAACCCCTTTCCCACACACTGAAACACATCCCCACACACAGAAACACCTTCCACACACACTGTAACCCCTTCCCCACACACTGAAACCCATTCCCCACACACAGAGACACCTTCCCCACACACTGAAACCCCTTCCCCACACACTGAAACCCATTCCCCAAACACTGAAACCCCTTCCGCTCACACTGAAACACCTTCCCCGCACACTGAAACCCTTCCCCACACACTGAAACACCTTCCCCACACACTGAAACCCTTCCCAACACACTGACGGACCTTCCACACACACTGAAACCCCTTCCACACACACTGAAACACCTTCCCAACACACTGAAACCCCTTCCGCACACAAACAAACACCTTCCCCACACACTGAAACCCCTTCCCCACACACTGAAACACCTTCCGCACACACTGAAACCCCTTCCGCTCACACTGAAACACCTTCCCCACACACTGAAACCCCTTCCCCACACACTGAAACACCTTCCGCACACACTGAAACCCCTTCCGCTCACACTGAAACACCTTCCCCACACACTGAAACCCCTTCCCCACGCACTGAAACCCTTCCCCACACACTGTAACCCCTTCCCCACACACTGAATCCCTTCCCCATACACTGACACCCCTTCCTCACAGACTGAAACCCTTCCCCACATACTGAAACCCCTTCCCCACACACTGAAACCCCGTCCCCACACACTGTAATACTTCCCCACACACTGAAAAACTTCCCCACACACTGAAACCCCTTCCCCACACACTGAAACCCCTTCCCCACACACTGAAACCCCTTCCCCACAAACTGAAAAACCTTCCCCACACACTGAAACCCCTATCTCACACACTGAAAAACCTTCCACACACGCTGAAACACATCCCCACACACTGAAACACCTTCCCCACAAACAGAGACCCCTTCACCTCACACACTGAAACACCTTCCGAACACACTGAAACACCTTCCACACACACTGAAATACCTTCCCCACACTCTGAAACACCTTTCCCACACACTGAAAGCCGTTCCCCAGACACTGAAACTCTTCCCCACACACTGAAACACCTTCACCGCACACTGCAAACCCTTCCACACACACTGAAACACTTTTCCCACACACTGAAACCCTTCCCCCACACTGAAACACCTTCCCCACACACTGAAACACATTCCTCACATACACTTAAACCCCTTCCCCACACACTGAAACACCTTCCCCACACACTGAAACACCTTTACCACACACTGAAACACCTTCCCCAAACACTGTAACCCCTTCCGCTCACACTGAAACACCTTCTGCACACACTGAAACCCTTCCCCACACACTGAAACACCTTCCCCACACACTGAAACACTTCCCAGCACACTGAAACCCCTTCCCCACACACTGAAACACACCCCCACACACTGAAACCCCTTTCCCACACACTGAAACACATCCCCACACAAAGAAACACCTTCCCCACACACTGTAACCCCTTCCCCACACACTGAAACCCCTTCCGCACACAGTGAAACCCTTCCCCACACACTGAAAACCCTTCCCCACACACTGAAATCCTTCCCCATACACTGACACCCCTTCCTCACAGACTGAAACCCTTCCCCACACACTGAAACCCCTTCCCCACACACTGAAACCCTGTCCCCACACATTGTAATACTTCCCCACACACTGAAACACTTCCCCACACACTGAAGCACCTTCCCCACACACTGAAACCCCTTCCCGACACACTGAAACCCATTCCCCACACACAGAAACACCCTCCCCACACACTGAAACCCCTTTCCCACACACTGAAACCTCTTCCCCACACATTGAAATCCCTTCCCCACACACTGAAACACCTTCCCCACACACTGAAACACCTTCATTACTCACTGAAACCCCTTCCCCAAACACTGAAACCCCTTCCGCTCACAGAGAACACCTTCCCCACACAGTGAAACCCTTCCCCACACACTGAAACACCTTCCCCACACACTGAAACACTTCCCAACACACTGAAGCACCTTCCACACACACTGAAACCCCTTCCACACACACTGAAACCCCTTCCCCACACACTGAAACACCTTCCCAACACACTGAAACCCCTTGCGCACACAAACATACACCTTCCCCACACACTGAAACACCTTCCCCACACACTGAAACACCTTCCGCACACACTGAAACCCATTCCGCTCACACTGAAACACCTTCCCCACACACTGAAACCCCTTCCCCACGCACTGAAACCCCTTCCCCACACACTGTAACCCCTTCCCCACACACTGAAAACCCTGCCCCACACACTGAAACCCTTCCGCATACACTGACACCCCTTCCTCACCGACTGAAACCCTTCCCCACATACTGAAACCCCTTCCCCACACACTGAAACCCCGTCCCCACACACTGTAATACTTCCCCACACACTGAAACACTTCCCCACACACTGAAACCCCTTCCCCAAACACTGAAACCCCTTCCCCACACACTGAAACTCCTTCCCCACACACTGAAACCCTTCCCCAGACACTGAAACCCATTCCCCACACACTGAAACCCCTTCCCCACACAGTGAAAAACCTTCCCCACACACTGAAACCCCTATCCCACTCACTGAAAAACCTTCCACACACGCTGAAACACATCCCCACACACTGAAACACCTTCCCCACAAACAGAAACCCCTTCAGCTCACACACTGAAACACCTTCCGCACACACTGAAACACCTTCCCCACACACTGAAATACCTTCCCCACACTCTGAAACACCTTTCCCACACACTGAAAGCCATTCCCCAAACACTGAAATCCCTTCCCCACACAATGAAACACCTTCCCCACACACTGAAACACCTTTACCACACACTGAAACCCCTTCCCCAAACACTGAAACCCCTTCCGCTCACACTGAAACACCTTCCCCACACACTGAAACCCTTCCCCACACACTGAAACACCTTCCCCACACACTGAAACCCTTACCAACACACTGAAGCACCTTCCACACACACTGAAACCCCTTCCACACACACTGGAACCCCTTCCCCACACACTGAAACACCTTCCCAACACACTGAAACCCCTTCCGCACACAAACAAACCCCTTCCCCACACACTGAAACCCCTTCCCCACACACTGAAACACCTTCCGCACACACTGAAACCCCTTCCGCTCACACTGAAACACCTTCCGCACATACTGAAACCCCTTCCCCACATACTGAAGCCCCTTCCCCACAAACTGAAACCCCGTCCCCACACACTGTAATACTTCCCCACACACTGAAACACTTCCCCACACACTGAAGCCCCTTCCCCACACACTGAAACCCCTTCCCCACACACTGAAACTCCTTCCCACACACTGAAACCCTTCCCCAGACACTGAAACCCCTTCCCCACACACTGAAACCCCCTCCCCACACACTGAAAAACCTTCCCCACACACTGAAACCCCTATCTCACACACTGAAAAACATTCCACACACGCCGAAACACATCCCCACACACTGAAACACCTTCCCCACAAACAGAAACCCCTTCACCTCACACACTGAAACACCTTCCGCACACACTGAAACACCTTCCCCACACACTGAAATACCTTCCCCACACTCTGAAACAACTTTCCCACACACTGAAAGCCGTTCCCCAGACACTGAAACTCTTCCCCACACACTGAAACACCTTCACCGCACACTGAAAACACTTCCACACACACTGAAACACCTTTCCCCACACTGAAACCCTTCCCCCACACTGAAACACCTTCCCCACACACTGAAACACATTCCTCACATACACTGAAACCCCTACCCCACACACTGAAACACCTTCCCCACACACTGAAACCCATTCCCCACACACAGAAACACCTTCCCCACACACTGAAAACCCTTTCCCACACACTGAAACACCTTCCCCAAACACTGAAACCCCTTCCGCTCACACTGAAACACCTTCAGCACACACTGAAACCCTTCCCCACACACTGAAACACCTTCCCCACACACTGAAACACTTCCCAGCACACTGAATCCCCTTCCCCACACACTGAAACACACCCCCAGACACTGAAACCCCTTCCCCACACACTGAAACACATCCCCACACAAAGAAACACCTTCCCCACACACTGTAACCCCTTCCCCACACACTGAAACCCTTCCCCATACACTGACACCCCTTCCTCACAGACTGAAACCCTTCCCCACACGCTGAAACCCCTTCCCCACACACTGAAACCCCGTCCCCACACACTGTAATACTTCCCCACACACTGAAACACTTCCCCACACACTGAAGCCCCTTCCCCACACACTGAAACCCCTTCCCCACACACTGAAACTCCTTCCCACACACTGAAACCCTTCCCCAGACACTGAAACCCCTTCCCCACACACTGAAACCCCCTCCCCACACACTGAAAAACCTTCCCCACACACTGAAACCCCTATCTCACACACTGAAAAACCTTCCACTCACGCCGAAACACATCCCCGCACACTGAAACACCTTCCCCACAAACAGAAACCCCTTCACCTCACACACTGAAACACCTTCCGCACACACTGAAACACCTTCCCCACACACTGAAATACCTTCCCCACACTCTGAAACACCTTTCCCACACACTGAAAGCCGTTCCCCAGACACTGAAACTCTTCCCCACACACTGAAACACCTTCACCGCACACTGAAAACACTTCCACACACACTGAAACACCTTTCCCCACACTGAAACCCTTCCCCCACACTGAAACACCTTCCCCACACACTGAAACACATTCCTCACATACACTGAAACCCCTACCCCACACACTGAAACAGCTTCCCCACACACTGAAACCCATTCCCCACACACAGAAACACCTTCCCCACACACTGAAACCCCTTTCCCACACACTGAAACCCCTTCCCCACACACTGAAATCCCTTCCCCACGCACTGAAACACCTTCCCCACACACTGAAACACCTTCATTACTCACTGAAACCCCTTCCCCAAACACTGAAACCCCTTCCGCTCACACAGAAACACCTTCCCCACACACTGAAACCCTTCCCCACACACTGAAACACCTTCCCCACACACTGAAACACTTCCCAACACACTGAAGCTCCTTCCACACACACTGAGACCCCTTCCACACACACTGAAACCCCTTCCCCACACACTGAATCACCTTCCCAACACACTGAAACCCCTTCCGCTCACAAACAAACACCTTCCCCACACACTGAAACACCTTCCCCACACACTGAAACACCTTCCGCACACACTGAAACCCATTCCGCTCACACTGAAACACCTTCCCCACACACTGAAACCCCTTCCCCACGCACTGAAACCCCTTCCCCACACACTGTAACCCCTTCCCCACACACTGAAAACCCTGCTCCACACACTGAAACCCTTCCGCATACACTGACACCCCTTCCTCACAGACTGAAACCATTCCCCACACACTGAAACACCTTCCCCACACACTGAAACCCCGTCCCCACACATTGTAATACTTCCCCACACACTGAAACACTTCCCCACACACTGAAACACCTTCCCCACACACTGAATCCCCTTCCCCACACACTGAAACCCATTCCCCACACACAGAAACACCCTCCCCACACACTGAAACCTATTTCCCACACACTGAAACCCCTTCCCCACACACTGAAATCCCTTCCCCACACACTGAAACACCTTCCCCACACACTGAAACACCTTCATTACTCACTGAAACCCCTTCCCCAAACACTGAAACCCCTTCCGCTCACACAGAAACACCTTCCCCACACACTGAAACCCTTCCCCACACACTGAAACACCTTCCCCACACACTGAAACACTTCCCAACACACTGAAGCACCTTCCACACACACTGAAACCCCTTCCACACACACTGAAACCCCTTCCCCACACACTAAAACACCTTCCCAACACACTGAAACCCCTTGCGCACACAAACAAACGCCTTCCCCACACACTGAAACACCTTCCCCACACACTGAAACACCTTCCGCACACACTGAAACCCATTCCGCTCACACTGAAACACCTTCCCCACACACTGAAACCCCTTCCCCACGCACGGAAACCCCTTCCCCACACACTGTAACCCCTTCCCCACACTCTGAAAACCCTGCCCCACACACTGAAACCCTTCCGCATACACTGACACCCCTTCCTCACCGACTGAAACCCTTCCCCACATACTGAAACCCCTTCCCAACACACTGAAACCCCGTCCCCACACACTCTAATACTTCCCCACACACTGAAAAACATCCCCACACACTGAAACCCCTTCCCCACACACTGAAACCCCTTCCCCACACACTGAAACTCCTTCCCCACACACTGAAACCCTCCCCAGACACTGAAACCCCTTCCCCACACACTGAAACCACTTCCCCACAAACTGAAAAACCTTCCCCACACACTGAAACCCCTATCTCACACACTGAAAAACCTTCCACACACGCTGAAACACATCCCCACACACTGAAACACCTTCCCCACAAACAGAAACCCCTTCACCTCACACACTGAAACACCTTCCGCACACACTGAAACACCTTCCCCACACACTGAAATACCTTCCCCACGCTCTGAAACACCCTTCCCACACATTGAAAGCCGTTCCCCAGACACTGAAACTCTTCCCCACACACTGAAACACCTTCACCGCACACTGAAAACCCTTCCACACACACTGAAACACCTTTCCCACACACTGAAACCCTTCCCCCACACTGAAACACCTTCCCCACACACTGAAACACATTCCTCACATACACTGAAACCCCTTCCCCACACACTGAAACACCTTCCCCACACACTGAAACACCTTTACCACACACTGAAACACCTTCCCCAAACACTGAAACCCCTTCCGCTCACACTGAAACACCTTCAGCACACACTGAAACCCTTCCCCACACACTGAAACACCTTCCCCACACACTGAAACACTTCCCAGCACACTGAATCCCCTTCCCCACACACTGAAACACACCCCCACACACTGAAACCCCTTCCCCACACACTGAAACACATCCCCACACAAAGAAACACCTTCCCCACACACTGTAACCCCTTCCCCACACACTGAAACCCCTTCCCCACACACTGGAACCCTTCCCCATACACTGACACCCCTTCCTCACAGACTGAAACCCTTCCCCACACACTGAAACCCCTTCCCCACACACTGAAACCCCGTCCCCACACATTGTAATACTTCCCCTCACACTGAAACACTTCCCCACACACTGAAACACCTTCCCCACACAATGAATCCCCTTCCCCACACACTGAAACCCATTCCCCACACACAGAAACACCCTCCCCACACACTGAAACCTATTTCCCACACACTGAAACCCCTTCCCCACACACTGAAATCCCTTCCCCACACACTGAAACACCTTCCCCACACACTGAAACACCTTCATTACTCACTGAAACCCCTTCCCCAAACACTGAAACCCCTTCCGCTCACACAGAAACACCTTCCCCACACACTGAAACCCTTCCCCACACACTGAAACACCTTCCCCACACACTGAAACACTTCCCAACACACTGAAGTACCTTCCACACACACTGAAACCCCTTCCACACACACTGAAACCCCTTCCCCACACACTCAAACATCTTCCCAACACACTGAAACCCCTTGCGCACACAAACAAACACCTTCCCCACACACTGAAACACCTTCCCCACACACTGAAACACCTTCCGCACACACTGAAACCCATTCCGCTCACACTGAAACCACTTCCCCACACACTGAAACCCCTTCCCCACGCACTGAAACCCCTTCGCCACACACTGTAACCCCTTCCCCACACACTGAAAACCCTGCCCCACACACTGAAACACTTCCGCATACACTGACACCCCTTCCTCACCGACTGAAACCCTTCCCCACATACTGAAACCCCTCCCCCACACACTGAAACCCCGTCCCCACACACTGTAATACTTCCCCACACACTGAAACACTTCCCCACACACTGAAACCCCTTCCCCAAACACTGAAACCCCTTCCCCACACACTGAAACTCCTTCCCCACACACTGAAACCCTTCCCCAGACACTGAAACCCATTCCCCACACACTGAAACCCCTTCCCCACACAGTGAAAAACCTTCCCCACACACTGAAACCCCTTTCCCACACACTGAAACACCTTCCGCACACACTGAAACCCCTTCCGCGCACACTGAAACACCTTCCCCACACACTGAAACACCTTCCCCACGCACTGAAACCCCTTCCCCACACACTGAAACCCCTTCCACACACACTGAAACACCTTCCCCGCACACTGAAACCACTTCCGCACACAGTGAAACTCTACCCCACACACTGAAACCACTTCCCCACACACTGAAACACATCCCCACACACTGAAACCCCTTCCCCACACACTGAAACACACCCCCACACACTGAAACCCCTTTCCCACACACTGAAACACATCCCCACACACAGAAACACCTTCCACACACACTGTAACCCCTTCCCCACACACTGAAACCCATTCCCCACACACAGAAACACCTTCCCCACACACTGAAACCCCTTCCCCACACACTGAAACCCATTCCCCACACACAGAAACACCTTCCCCACACACTGAAACCCCTTTCCCAGACACTGAAACCCCTTCCCCAAACACTGAAATCCCTTCCCCACACACTGAAACACCTGCCCCACACACTGAAACACCTTCACCACACACTGAAACCCCTTCCCCAAACACTGAAACCCCTTCCGCTCACACTGAAACACCTTCCCCGCACACTGAAACACTTCCCCACACACTGAAACACCTTCCCCACACACTGAAACCCTTCCCAACACACTGAAACACCTTCCCCACACACTGAAACCCCTTCCCCACACACTGAAACACCTTCCCCGCACACTGAAACCCCTTCCGCACACAGTGAAACTCTACCCCACACACTGAAACCACTTCCCCACACACTGAAACACATCTCCACACACTGAAACCCCTTCCCCACACACTGAAACACACCCCCACACACTGAAACCCCTTTCCCACACACTGAAACACATCCCCACACACAGAAACACCTTCCACACACACTGTAACCCCTTCCCCACACACTGAAACCCATTCCCCACACACAGAAACACCTTCCCCACACACTGAAACCCCTTCCCTACACACTGAAACCCATTCCCCACACACAGAAACACCTTCCCCACACACTGAAACCCCTTTCCCAGACACTGAAACCCCTTCCCCAAACACTGAAATCCCTTCCCCACACACTGAAACACCTGCCCCACACACTGAAACACCTTACCCACACACTGAAACCCCTTCCCCAAACACTGAAACCCCTTCCGCTCACACTGAAACACC
Source organism: Heterodontus francisci (assembly GCF_036365525.1). Classification (NCBI taxonomy): domain Eukaryota; kingdom Metazoa; phylum Chordata; class Chondrichthyes; order Heterodontiformes; family Heterodontidae; genus Heterodontus; species Heterodontus francisci. The sequence goes on from NW_027140527.1 coordinate 169,905, forward strand.
TTCCCCGCACACTGAAACCCTTCCCCACACACTGAAACACCTTCCCCACACACTGAAACCCTTCCCAACACACTGACGGACCTTCCACACACACTGAAACCCCTTCCACACACACTGGAACCCCTTCCCCACACACTGAAACACCTTCCCAACACACTGAAACCCCTTCCGCACACAAACAAAAACCTTCCCCACACACTGAAACCCCTTCCCCACACACTGAAACACATTCCGCACACACTGAAACCCCTTCCGCTCACACTGAAACACCTTCCCCACACACTGAAACCCCTTCCCCACGCACTGAAACCCTTCCCCACACACTGTAACCCCTTCCCCACACACTGAATCCCTTCCCCATACACTGACACCCCTTCCTCACAGACTGAAACCCTTCCCCACATACTGAAACCCCTTCCCCACACACTGAAACCCCGTCCCCACACACTGTAATACTTCCCCACACACTGAAAAACTTCCCCACACACTGAAACCCCTTCCCCACACACTGAAACCCCTTCCCCACACACTGAAACCCCTTCCCCACAAACTGAAAAACCTTCCCCACACACTGAAACCCCTATCTCACACACTGAAAAACCTTCCACACACGCTGAAACACATCCCCACACACTGAAACACCTTCCCCACAAACAGAGACCCCTTCACCTCACACACTGAAACACCTTCCGAACACACTGAAACACCTTCCACACACACTGAAATACCTTCCCCACACTCTGAAACACCTTTCCCACACACTGAAAGCCGTTCCCCAGACACTGAAACTCTTCCCCACACACTGAAACACCTTCACCGCACACTGAAAACCCTTCCACACACACTGAAACACTTTTCCCACACACTGAAACCCTTCCCCCACACTGAAACACCTTCCCCACACACTGAAACACATTCCTCACATACACTTAAACCCCTTCCCCACACACTGAAACACCTTTACCACACACTGAAACACCTTCCCCAAACACTGTAACCCCTTCCGCTCACACTGAAACACCTTCTGCACACACTGAAACCCTTCCCCACACACTGAAACACCTTCCCCACACACTGAAACACTTCCCAGCACACTGAAACCCCTTCCCCACACACTGAAACACACCCCCACACACTGAAACCCCTTTCCCACACACTGAAACACATCCCCACACAAAGAAACACCTTCCCCACACACTGTAACCCCTTCCCCACACACTGAAACCCCTTCCGCACACAGTGAAACCCTTCCCCACACACTGAAAACCCTTCCCCACACACTGAAATCCTTCCCCATACACTGACACCCCTTCCTCACAGACTGAAACCCTTCCCCACACACTGAAACCCCTTCCCCACACACTGAAACCCTGTCCCCACACATTGTAATACTTCCCCACACACTGAAACACTTCCCCACACACTGAAACACCTTCCCCACACACTGAAACCCCTTCCCCACACACTGAAACCCATTCCCCACACACAGAAACACCCTCCCCACACACTGAAACCCCTTTCCCACACACTGAAACCTCTTCCCCACACATTGAAATCCCTTCCCCACACACTGAAACACCTTCCCCACACACTGAAACACCTTCATTACTCACTGAAACCCCTTCCCCAAACACTGAAACCCCTTCCGCTCACAGAGAACACCTTCCCCACACAGTGAAACCCTTCCCCACACACTGAAACACCTTCCCCACACACTGAAACACTTCCCAACACACTGAAGCACCTTCCACACACACTGAAACCCCTTCCACACACACTGAAACCCCTTCCCCACACACTGAAACACCTTCCCAACACACTGAAACCCCTTGCGCACACAAACATACACCTTCCCCACACACTGAAACACCTTCCCCACACACTGAAACACCTTCCGCACACACTGAAACCCATTCCGCTCACACTGAAACACCTTCCCCACACACTGAAACCCCTTCCCCACGCACTGAAACCCCTTCCCCACACACTGTAACCCCTTCCCCACACACTGAAAACCCTGCCCCACACACTGAAACCCTTCCGCATACACTGACACCCCTTCCTCACCGACTGAAACCCTTCCCCACATACTGAAACCCCTTCCCCACACACTGAAACCCCGTCCCGACACACTGTAATACTTCACCACACACTGAAACACTTCCCCACACACTGAAACCCCTTCCCCACACACTGAAACCCCTTCCCCACACACTGAAACTCCTTCCCCACACACTGAAACCCTTCCCCAGACACTGAAACCCATTCCCCACACACTGAAACCCCTTCCCCACACACTGAAAAACCTTCCCCACACACAGAAACACCTTCCACACACACTGTAACCCCTTCCCCGCACACTGAAACCCCTTCCGCACACAGTGAAACCCTTCCCCACACACTGAAAATGCTTCCCCACACACTGAAACCCTTCCCCATACACTGGCACCCCTTCCTCACAGACTGAAACCCTTCCCCACACACTGAAACCCCTTCCCCACACACTGAAACCCCGTCCCCACACACTGTAATACTTCCCCACACACTGAAACACATCCCCACACACTGAAACGCGTTCCCCACACACTGAAACCCCTTCCCCACACACTGAAACCCATTCCCCACACACAGAAACACCTTCCCCACACACTGAAACCCCTTTCCCAACACACTGAAACCCCTTCCGCACACAAACAAACACCTTCCCCACACACTGAAACCCCTTCCCCACACAATGAAACACATTCCGCAAACACTGAAACCCCTTCCGCTCACACTGAAACACCTTCCCCACACACTGAAACCCCTTCCCCACGCACTGAAACCCCTTCCCCACACACTGTAACCCCTTCCCCACACACTGAAACCCCTTTCCCAAACACTGAAACCCCTTCCGCTCACACTGAAACACCTTCCCCACACACTGAAACCCTTCCCCACACACAGAAACACCTTCCCCACACACTGAAACACTTCCCAACACACTGAAGCACCTTCCACACACACTGAAACCCCTTCCACACACACTGGAACCCCTTCCCCACACACTGAAACACCTTCCAAACACACTGAAACCCCTTCCGCACACAAACAAACACCTTCCCCACACACTGAAACCCCTTCCCCACACACTGAAACACATTCCGCAAACACTGAAACCCCTTCCGCTCACACTGAAACACCTTCCCCACACACTGAAACCCCTTCCCCACGCACTGAAACCCCTTCCCCACACACTGTAACCCCTTCCCCACAAACTGACACCCCTTCCCCACACACTGAAACCCTTCCCCATACACTGACACCCCTTCCTCACAGACTGAAACCCTTCCCCACATACTGAAACCCCTTCCCCACACACTGAAACCCCGTCCCCACACACTCTAATACTTCCCCACACACTGAAAAACTTCCCCACACACTGAAACCCCTTCCCCACACACTGAAACCCCTTCCCCACACACTGAAACTCCTTCCCCACACACTGAAACTCTCCCCAGACACTGAAACCCCTTCCCCACACACTGAAACCACTTCCCCACAAACTGAAAAACCTTCCCCACACACTGAAACCCCTATCTCACACACTGAAAAACCTTCCACACAAGCTGAAACACATCCCCACACACTGAAACACCTTCCCCACAAACAGAAACCCCTTCACCTCACACACTGAAACACCTTCCGCACACACTGAAACATCTTCCCCACACACTGAAATACCTTCCCCACGCTCTGAAACACCTTTCCCACACATTGAAAGCCGTTCCCCAGACACTGAAACTCTTCCCCACACACTGAAACACCTTCACCGCACACTGAAAACCCTTCCACACACACTGAAACAACTTTCCCACACACTGAAACCCTTCCCCCACACTGAAACACCTTCCCACACACTGAAACACATTCCTCACATACACTGAAACCCCTTCCCCACACACTGAAACACCTTCCCCACACACTGAAACACCTTTACCACACACTGAAACACCTTCCCCAAACACTGAAACCCCTTCCGCACACACTGAAACACCTTCAGCACACACTGAAACCCTTCCCCACACACTGAAACACCTTCCCCACACACTGAAACACTTCACAGCACACTGAATCCCCTTCCCCACACACTGAAACACACCCCCAGACACTGAAACCCCTTCCCCACACACTGAAACACATCCCCACACAAAGAAACACCTTCCCCACACACTGTAACCCCTTCCCCACACACTGAAACCCCTTCTCCACACACTGAAACCCTTCCCCATACACTGACACCCCTTCCTCAGAGACTGAAACCCTTCCCCACACGCTGAAACACCTTCCCCACACACTGAAACCCCGTCCCCACACATTGTAATAGTTCCCCACACACTGAAACACTTCCCCACACACTGAAACACCTTCCCCACACACTGAATCCCCTTCCCCACACACTGAAACCCATTCTCCACACACAGAAACACCCTCCCCACACACTGAAACCTATTTCCCACACACTGAAACCACTTCCCCACACACTGAAATCCCTTCCCCACACACTGAAACACCTTCCCCACACACTGAAACACCTTCATTACTCACTGAAACCCCTTCCCCAAACACTGAAACCCCTTCCGCTCACACAGAAACACCTTCCCCACACACTGAAACCCTTCCCCACACACTGAAACACCTTTCCCACACACTGAAACACTTCCCAACACACTGAAGCACCTTCCACACACACTGAAACCCCTTCCACACACACTGAAACCCCTTCCCCACACACTGAAACACCTTCCCAACCCACTGAAACCCCTTGCGCACACAAACAAACACCTTCCCCACACACTGAAACACCTTCCCCACACACTGAAACACCTTCCGCACACACTGAAACCCATTCCGCTCACACTGAAGCACCTTCCCCACACACTGAAACCCCTTCCCCCGCACTGAAACCCCTTCCCCACACACAGTAACCCCTTCCCCACACACTGAAAACCCTGCCCCACACACTGAAACCCTTCCGCATACACTGACACCCCTTCCTCACCGACTGAAACCCTTCCCCACATACTGAAACCCCTTCCCCACACACTGAAACCCCGTCCCCACACACTGTAATACTTCCCCACACACTGAAACACTTCCCCACACACTGAAACCCCTTCCCCAAACACTGAAACCCCTTCCCCACACACTGAAACTCCTTCCCCACACACTGAAACCCTTCCCCAGACACTGAAACCCATTCCCCACACACTGAAACCCCTTCCCCACACAGTGAAAAACCTTCCCCACACACTGAAACCCCTATCCCACTCACTGAAAAACCTTCCACACACGCTGAAACACATCCCCACACACTGAAACACCTTCCCCACAAACAGAAACCCCTTCAGCTCACACACTGAAACACCTTCCGCACACACTGAAACACCTTCCCCACACACTGAAATACCTTCCCCACACTCTGAAACACCTTTCCCACACACTGAAAGCCATTCCCCAAACACTGAAATCCCTTCCCCACACAATGAAACACCTTCCCCACACACTGAAACACCTTTACCACACACTGAAACCCCTTCCCCAAACACTGAAACCCCTTCCGCTCACACTGAAACACCTTCCCCACACACTGAAACCCTTCCCCACACACTGAAACACCTTCCCCACACACTGAAACCCTTCCCAACACACTGAAGCACCTTCCACACACACTGAAACCCCTTCCACACACACTGGAACCCCTTCCCCACACACTGAAACACCTTCCCAACACACTGAAACCCCTTCCGCACACAAACAAACCCCTTCCCCACACACTGAAACCCCTTCCCCACACACTGAAACACCTTCCGCACACACTGAAACCCCTTCCGCTCACACTGAAACACCTTCCTCACATACTGAAACCCCTTCCCCACATACTGAAGCCCCTTCCCCACACACTGAAACCCCGTCCCCACACACTGTAATACTTCCCCACACACTGAAACACTTCCCCACACACTGAAGCCCCTTCCCCACACACTGAAACCCCTTCCCCACACACTGAAACTCCTTCCCACACACTGAAACCCTTCCCCAGACACTGAAACCCCTTCCCCACACACTGAAACCCCCTCCCCACACACTGAAAAACCTTCCCCACACACTGAAACCCCTATCTCACACACTGAAAAACATTCCACACACGCCGAAACACATCCCCACACACTGAAACACCTTCCCCACAAACAGAAACCCCTTCACCTCACAAACTGAAACACCTTCCGCACACACTGAAACACCTTCCCCACACACTGAAATACCTTCCCCACACTCTGAAACAACTTTCCCACACACTGAAAGCCGTTCCCCAGACACTGAAACTCTTCCCCACACACTGAAACACCTTCACCGCACACTGAAAACACTTCCACACACACTGAAACACCTTTCCCCACACTGAAACCCTTCCCCCACACTGAAACACCTTCCCCACACACTGAAACACATTCCTCACATACACTGAAACCCCTACCCCACACACTGAAACACCTTCCCCACACACTGAAACCCATTCCCCACACACAGAAACACCTTCCCCACACACTGAAACCCCTTTCCCACACACTGAAACACCTTCCCCAAACACTGAAACCCCTTCCGCTCACACTGAAACACCTTCAGCACACACTGAAACCCTTCCCCACACACTGAAACACCTTCCCCACACACTGAAACACTTCCCAGCACACTGAATCCCCTTCCCCACACACTGAAACACATCCCCACACAAAGAAACACCTTCCCCACACACTGTAACCCCTTCCCCACACACTGAAACCCCTTCCCCACACACTGAAACCCTTCCCCATACACTGACACCCCTTCCTCACAGACTGAAACCCTTCCCCACACGCTGAAACCCCTTCCCCACACACTGAAACCCCGTCCCCACACACTGTAATACTTCCCCACACACTGAAACACTTCCCCACACACTGAAGCCCCTTCCCCACACACTGAAACCCCTTCCCCACACACTGAAACTCCTTCCCACACACTGAAACCCTTCCCCAGACACTGAAACCCCTTCCCCACACACTGAAACCCCCTCCCCACACACTGAAAAACCTTCCCCACACACTGAAACCCCTATCTCACACACTGAAAAACCTTCCACTCACGCCGAAACACATCCCCGCACACTGAAACACCTTCCCCACAAACAGAAACCCCTTCACCTCACACACTGAAACACCTTCCGCACACACTGAAACACCTTCCCCACACACTGAAATACCTTCCCCACACTCTGAAACACCTTTCCCACACACTGAAAGCCGTTCCCCAGACACTGAAACTCTTCCCCACACACTGAAACACCTTCACCGCACACTGAAAACACTTCCACACACACTGAAACACCTTTCCCCACACTGAAACCCTTCCCCCACACTGAAACACCTTCCCCACACACTGAAACACATTCCTCACATACACTGAAACCCCTACCCCACACACTGAAACAGCTTCCCCACACACTGAAACCCATTCCCCACACACAGAAACACCTTCCCCACACACTGAAACCCCTTTCCCACACACTGAAACCCCTTCCCCACAACTGAAATCCCTTCCCCACGCACTGAAACACCTTCCCCACACACTGAAACACCTTCATTACTCACTGAAACCCCTTCCCCAAACACTGAAACCCCTTCCGCTCACACAGAAACACCTTCCCCACACACTGAAACCCTTCCCCACACACTGAAACACCTTCCCCACACACTGAAACACTTCCCAACACACTGAAGCTCCTTCCACACACACTGAGACCCCTTCCACACACACTGAAACCCCTTCCCCACACACTGAATCACCTTCCCAACACACTGAAACCCCTTCCGCTCACAAACAAACACCTTCCCCACACACTGAAACACCTTCCCCAGACACTGAAACACCTTCCGCACACACTGAAACCCATTCCGCTCACACTGAAACACCTTCCCCACACACTGAAACCCCTTCCCCACGCACTGAAACCCCTTCCCCACACACTGTAACCCCTTCCCCACACACTGAAAACCCTGCTCCACACACTGAAACCCTTCCGCATACACTGACACCCCTTCCTCACAGACTGAAACCATTCCCCACACACTGAAACACCTTCCCCACACACTGAAACCCCGTCCCCACACATTGTAATACTTCCCCACACACTGAAACACTTCCCCACACACTGAAACACCTTCCCCACACACTGAATCCCCTTCCCCACACACTGAAACCCATTCCCCACACACAGAAACACCCTCCCCACACACTGAAACCTATTTCCCACACACTGAAACCCCTTCCCCACACACTGAAATCCCTTCCCCACACACTGAAACACCTTCCCCACACACTGAAACACCTTCATTACTCACTGAAACCCCTTCCCCAAACACTGAAACCCCTTCCGCTCACACAGAAACACCTTCCCCACACACTGAAACCCTTCCCCACACACTGAAACACCTTCCCCACACACTGAAACACTTCCCAACACACTGAAGCACCTTCCACACACACTGAAACCCCTTCCACACACACTGAAACCCCTTCCCCACACACTAAAACACCTTCCCAACACACTGAAACCCCTTGCGCACACAAACAAACGCCTTCCCCACACACTGAAACACCTTCCCCACACACTGAAACACCTTCCGCACACACTGAAACCCATTCCGCTCACACTGAAACACCTTCCCCACACACTGAAACCCCTTCCCCACGCACGGAAACCCCTTCCCCACACACTGTAACCCCTTCCCCACACTCTGAAAACCCTGCCCCACACACTGAAACCCTTCCGCATACACTGACACCCCTTCCTCACCGACTGAAACCCTTCCCCACATACTGAAACCCCTTCCCAACACACTGAAACCCCGTCCCCACACACTGTAATACTTCCCCACACACTGAAACACTTCCCCACACACTGAAACCCCTTCCCCAAACATTGAAACCCCTTCCCCACACACTGAAACTCCTTCCCCACACACTGAAACCCTTCCCCAGACACTGAAACCCATTCCCCATACACTGAAACCCCTTCCCCACACAGTGAAAAACCGTCCCCACACACTGAAACCCCTATCCCACTCACTGAAAAACCTTCCACACACGCTGAAACACATCCCCACACACTGAAACACCTTCCCCACAAACAGAAACCCCTTCAGCTCACACACTGAAACACCTTTCCCACACACTGAAATACCTTCCCCACACTCTGAAACACCTTTCCCACACACTGAAAGCCATTCCCCAAACACTGAAATCCCTTCCCCACACACTGAAACACCTTCCCCACACACTGAAACACCTTCACCACACACTGAAACCCCTTCCCCAAACACTGAAACCCCTTCCGCTCACACTGAAACACCTTCCACACACACTGAAACCCTTCCCCACACACTGAAACACCTTCCCCACACACTGAAACCCTTCCCAACACACTGAAGCACCTTCCTCACACACTGAAACCCCTTCCACACACACTGGAACCCCTTCCCCACACACTGAAACACCTTCCCAACACACTGAAACCCCTTCCGCACACAAACAAACCCCTTCCCACACACTGAAACCCCTTCCCCACACACTGAAACACCTTCCGCACACACTGAAACCCCTTCCGCTCACACTGAAACACCTTCCCCACATACTGAAACCCCTTCCCCACATACTGAAACCCCTTCCCCACACACTGAAACCCCGTCCCCACACACTGTAATACTTCCCCACACACTGAAACACTTCCCCACACACTGAAGCCCCTTCCCCACACACTGAAACCCCTTCTCCACACACTGAAACTCCTTCCCACACGTTGAAACCCTTCCCCAGACACTGAAACCCCTTCCCCACACACTGAAACCCCTTCCCCACACACTGAAAAACCTTCCCCACACACTGAAACCCCTATCTCACAAACTGAAAAACCTTCCGCACACACTGAAACACCTTCCCCACACACTGAAATACCTTCCCCACACTCTGAAACACCTTTCCCACACACTGAAAGCCGTTCCCCAGACACTGAAACTCTTCCCCACAAACTGAAACACCTTCACCGCACACTGAAAACACTTCCACACACACTGAAACACCTTTCCCACACACTGAAACCCTTCCCCCACACTGAAACACCTTCCCCACACACTGAAACACATTCCTCACATACACTGAAACCCCTACCCCACACACTGAAACACCTTCCCCACACACTGAAACCCATTCCCCACACACAGAAACACCTTCCCCACACACTGAAACCCCTTTCCCACACACTGAAACCCCTTCCCCACACACTGAAATCCCTTCCCCACGCACTGAAACACCTTCCCCACACACTGAAACACCTTCATTACTCACTGAAACCCCTTCCCCAAACACTGAAACCCCTTCCGCTCACACAGAAACACCTTCCCCACACACTGAAACCCTTCCCCACACACTGAAACACCTTCCCCACACACTGAAACACTTCCCAACACACTGAAGCTCCTTCCACACACACTGAGACCCCTTCCACACACACTGAAACCCCTTCCCCACACACTGAAACACCTTCCCAACACACTGAAACCCCTTCCGCACACAAACAAACACCTTCCCCACACACTGAAACACCTTCCCCACACACTGAAACACCTTCCGCACACACTGAAACCCATTCCGCTCACACTGAAACACCTTCCCCACACACTGAAACCCCTTCCCCACGCACTGAAACCCCTTCCCCACACACTGTAACCCCTTCCCCACACACTGAAAACCCTGCCCCACACACTGAAACCCTTCCGCATACACTGACACCCCTTCCTCACAGACTGAAACCCTTCCCCACATACAGAAACCCCTTCCCCACACACTGAAACCCCGTCCCCACACACTGTAATACTTCCCCACACACTGAAACACTTCCCCACACACTGAAACCCCTTCCCCACACACTGAAACCCCTTCCCCACACACTGAAACTCCTTCCCCACACACTGAAACCCTTCCCCAGACACTGAAACCCATTCCCCACACACTGAAACCCCTTCCCCACACACTGAAAAACCTTCCCCACACACTGAAACCCCTATCCCACTCAGTGAAAAACCTTCCACACACGCTGAAACACATCCCCACACACTGAAACAACTTCCCCACAAACAGAAACCCCTTCACCTCACAGACTGAAACACCTTCCGCACACACTGAAACACCTTCCCCACACACTGAAATACCTTCCCCACACTCTGAAACACCTTTCCCACACACTGAAAGCCATTCCCCAAACACTGAAATCCCTTCCCCACACACTGAAACACCTTCCCCACACACTGAAACACCTTCACCACACACTGAAACCCCTTCCCCAAACACTGAAACCCCTTCCGCTCACACTGAAACACCTTCCACACACACTGAAACCCTTCCCCACACACTGAAACACCTTCCCCACACACTGAAACCCTTCCCAACACACTGAAGCACCTTCCACACACACTGAAACCCCTTCCACACACACTGGAACCCCTTCCCCACACACTGAAACACCTTCCCAAGACACTGAAACCCCTTCCGCACACAAACAAACACCTTCCCCACACACTGAAACCCCTTCCCCACTCACTGAAACACCTTCCGCACACACTGAAACCCCTTTCTCACACACTGAAAAACCTTCCACACACGCTGAAACACATCCCCACACACTGAAACACCTTCCCCACAAACAGAAACCCCTTCACCTCACACACTGAAACACCTTCCGCACACACTGAAACACCTTCCCCACACACTGAAATACCTTCCCCACACTCTGAAACACCTTTCCCACACACTGAAAGCCGTTCCCCAGACACTGAAACTCTTCCCCACACACTGAAACACCTTCACCGCACACTGAAAACCCTTCCACACACACTGAAACACCTTTCCCACACACTGAAACCCTTCCCCCACACTGAAACCCCTTCCCCACACACTGAAACACATTCGTCACATACACTGAAACCCCTTCCCCATACACTGAAACACCTTCCCCACACACTGAAACACCTTTACCACACACTGAAACACCTTCCCCAAACATTGAAACCCCTTCCGCTCACACTGAAACACCTTCAGCACTAACTGAAACCCTTCCCCACACACTGAAACACCTTCCCCACACACTGAAACACTTCCCAGCACACTGAAACTCCTTCCCCACACACTGAAAAACATCCCCACACACTGAAACCCCTTCCCCACACACTGAAACACCTTCCCAACACACTGAAACCCCTTCCGCACACAAACAAACACCTTCCCCACACACTGAAACCCCTTCCCCACTCACTGAAACACCTTCCGCACACACTGAAACCCCTTCCGCTCACACTGAAACACCTTCCCCACACACTGAAACCCCTTCCCCACGCACTGAAACCCCTTCCCCACACACTGTAACCCCTTCCCCACACACTGAAAACCCTTCCCCACACACTGAAACCCTTCCCCATACACTGAAACCCCTTCCTCACAGACTGAAACCCTTCCCCACATACTGAAACCCCTTCCCCACACACTGAAACCACGTCCCCACACACTGAAGCCCCTTCCCCACACACTGAAACACTTCCCCACACACTGAAGCCCCTTCCCCACACACTGAAACCCCTTCCCCACACACTGAAACTCCTTCCCCACACACTGAAACCCTTCCCCAGACACTGAAACCCCTTCCCCACACACTGAAACCCCTTCCCCACACTCTGAAAAACCTTCCCCACAGACTGAAACCCCTATCTCACACACTGAAAAACCTTCCACACACGCTGAAACACATCCCCACACACTGAAACACCTTCCCCACAAACAGAAACCCCTTCACCTCACACACTGAAACACATTCCGCACACACTGAAACACCTTCCCCACACACTGAAATACATTCCCCACACTCTGAAACACCTTTCCCACACACTGAAAGCCGTTCCCAAGACACTGAAACTCTTCCCCACACACTGAAACACCTTCACCGCACACTGAAAACCCTTCCACACACACTGAAACACCTTTCCCACACACTGAAACCCTTCCCCCACACTGAAACACCTTCCCCACACACTGAAACACATTCGTCACATACACTGAAACCCCTTCCCCACACACTGAAACACCTTCCCCACACACTGAAACACCTTTACCACATACTGAAACAACTTCCCCAAACACTGAAACCCCTTCCGCTCACACTGAAACACCTTCAGCACACACTGAAACCCTTCCCCACACACTGAAACACCTTCCCCACACACTGAAACACTTCCCAGCACACTGAAACCCCTTCCCCACACACTGAAACACATCCCCACACACTGAAACCCCTTCCCCACACACTGAAACACACCCCCACACACTGAAACCCCTTTCCCACACACTGAAACACATCCCCACACAAAGAAACACCTTCCCCACACACTGTAACCCCTTCCCCACACACTGAAACCCCTTCCGCACACAGTGAAACCCTTCCCCACACACTGAAAACCCTTCCCCACACACTGAAACACTTACCCATACACTGACACCCCTTCTTCCCAGACTGAAACCCTTCCCCACACACTGAAACACCTTCCCCACACACTGAAACCCCGTCCCCACAGATTGTAATACTTCCCCACACACTGAAACACTTCCCCACACTCTGAAACATCTTCCGCACACACTGAAACCCCTTCCCCACACACTGAAACCCATTCCCCACACACAGAAACACCCTCCCCACACACTGAAACCCCTTTCCCACACACTGAGGCCCCTTCCCCACACACTGAAATCCCTTCCCCACACACTGAAACACCTTCCACACACAGAAACACCTTCATTACTCACTGAAACCCCTTCCCCAAACACTGAAACCCCTTCCGCTCACACAGAAACACCTTCCCCACACACTGAAACCCTTCCCCACACACTGAAATACCTTCCCCACACACTGAAACACTTCCCAACACACTGAAGCACCTTCCACACACACTGAAACCCCTTCCACACACACTGAAACCCCTTCCCCACACACTGAAACACCTTCCCCACACACTGAAACACCTTCCCCACACACTGAAACCCTTCCCCAGACACTGAAACTCCTTCCCCACACACTGAAACCCCTTCCCCACGCACTGAAACCCCTTCCCCACACACTGTAACGCCTTCCCCACACACTGAAAACCCTTCCCCACACACTGAAACCCTTCCCCATACACTGAAACCCCTTCCTCACAGACTGAAACCCTTCCCCACATACTGAAACCCCTTCCCCACACACTGAAACCACGTCCCCACACTCTGTAATACTTCCCCACACACTGAAACACTTCCCCACACACTGGAGCCCCTTCCCCACACACTGAAACCCCTTCCCCACACACTGAAACCCTTCCCCAGACACTGAAACCCCTTCCCCACACACTGAAACCACTTCCCCACACACTGAAAAACCTTCCCCACACACTGAAACCCCTATCTCACACACTGAAAAACCTTCCACACACGCTGAAACACATCCCCACACACTGAAACACCTTCCCCACAAACAGAAACCCCTTCACCTCACACACTGAAACACCTTCCGCACACACTGATACACCTTCGCCACACACTGAAATACCTTCCCCACACTCTGAAACACCTTTCCCACACACTGAAAGCCGTTCCCCAGACACTGAAACTCTTCCCCACACACTGAAACACCTTCACCGCACACTGAAAACCCTTCCACACACACTGAAACACCTTTCCCACAAACTGAAACCCTTCCCCCACACTGAAACACCTTCCCCACACACTGAAACACATTCCTCTCAATCACTGAAACCCCTTCCCCACACACTGAAACACCTTCCCCACACACTGAAACACCTTTCACACACACTGAAAGCCGTTTCCCAGACACTGAAACTCTTCCCCACACACTGAAACACCTTCACCGCACACTGAAAACCCTTCCACACACACTGAAACACCTTTCCCACACACTGAAACCCTTCCCCCACACTGAAACACCTTCCCCACACACTGAAACCCCTTCCCCACACACTGTAACCCCTTCCCCACACACTGAAAACCCTGCCCCACACACTGAAACCCTTCCGCATACACTGACACCCCTTCCTCACAGACTGAAACCCTTCCCCACATACTGAAACCCCTTCCCCACACACTGAAACCCCGTCCCCACACACTGTAATACTTCCCCACACACTGAAACACTTCCCCACACACTGAAACCCCTTCCCCACACACTGAAACCCCTTCCCCACACACTGAAACTCCTTCCCCACACATTGAAACCCTTCCCCAGACACTGAAACCCATTCCCCACACACTGAAACCCCTTCCCCACACACTGAAAAACCTTCCCCACACACTGAAACCCCTATCCCACTCACTGAAAAACCTTCCACACACGCTGAAACACATCCCCACACATTGAAACACCTTCCCCACAAACAGAAACCCCTTCACCTCACACACTGAAACACCTTTCGCACACACTGAAACACCTTCCCCACACACTGAAATACCTTCCCCACACTCTGAAACACCTTTCCCACACACTGAAAGCCATTCCCCAAACACTGAAATCCCATCCCCACACACTGAAACACGTTTCCCACACACTGAAACACCTTTACCAAACACTGAAACCCCTTCCCCAAACACTGAAACCCCTTCCGCTCACACTGAAACACCTTCCCCACACACTGAAACCCTTCCCCACACACTGAAACACCTTCCCCACACACTGAAACCATTCCCAACACACTGAAGCACCTTCCACACACACTGAAACCCCTTCCACACACACTGGAACCCCTTCCCCACACACTGAAACACCTTACCAACACACTGAAACCCCTTCCGCACACAAACAAACCCCTTCCCCACACACTGAAACCCCTTCCCCACACACTGAAACACATTCCGCACACACTGAAACCCCTTCCGCTCACACTGAAACACCTTCCCCACACACTGAAACCCCTTCCCCACGCACTGAAACCCATTCCCCACACACTTTAACCCCTTCCCCACACACTGAAAACCCTTCCCCACAAACTGAAACCCTTCCCCATACACTGACACCCCTTCCTCACAGACTGAAACCCTTCCCCACATACTGAAACCCCTTCCCCACACACTGAAACCCCGTCCCCACACACTGTAATACTTCCCCACACACTGAAACACTTCCCCACACACTGAAGCCCCTTCCCCACACACTGAAACCCCTTCCCCACACACTGAAACTCCTTCCCACACACTGAAACCCTTCCCCAGACACTGAAACCCCTTCCCCACACACTGAAACCCCTTCCCCACACACTGAAAAACCTTCCCCACACACTGAAACCCCTATCTCACACACTGAAAAACCTTCCACACACGCTGAAACACATCCCCACACACTGAAACACCTTCCCCACAAACAGAAACCCCTTCACCTCACACACTGAAACACCTTCCGGACACACTGAAACACCTTCCCCACACACTGAAATAACTTCCCCACACTCTGAAACACCTTTCCCACACACTGAAAGCCGTTCCCCAGACACTGAAACTCTTCCCCACACACTGAAACACCTTCACCGCACACTGAAAACCCTTCCACACACACTGAAACACCTTTCCCACACACTGAAACCCTTCCCCCACACTGAAACACCTTCCCCACACACTGAAACACATTCCTCACATACACTGAAACCCCTTCCCCACACACTGAAACACCTTCCCCACACACTGAAACCCATTCCCCACACACAGAAACACCTTCCCCACACACTGAAACCCCTTTCCCACACACTGAAACCCCTTCCCCACACACTGAAATCCATTCCCCACGCACTGAAACACCTTCCCCACACACTGAAACACCTTCATTACTCACTGAAACCCCTTCCCCAAACACTGAAACCCCTTCCGCTCGCACAGAAACAACTTCCCCACACACTGAAACCCTTCCCCACACACTGAAACACCTTCCCCACACGCTGAAACACTTCCCAACACACTGAAGCACCTTCCACACACACTGAAAGCCCTTCCACACACACTGAAACCCCTTCCCCACACACTAAAAAACACCTTCCCAACACACTGAAACCCCATCCGCACACAGACAAACACCTTCCCCACACACTGAAACAACTTCCCCACACACTGAAACACCTTCCGCACACACTGAAACCCATTCCGTTCACACTGAAACACCTTCCCCACACACTGAAACCCCTTCCCCACGCACTGAAACCCCTTCCCCACACACTGTAACACCTTCCCCACACACTGAAAACCCTGCACCACACACTGAAACCCTTCCGCATACACTGACACCCCTTCCTCACAGACTGAAACCCTTCCCCACATACTGAAACCCCTTCCCCACACACTGAAACCCCGTCCCCACACACTGTAATACTTCCCCACACACTGAAACACTTCCCCACACACTGAAACCCCTTCCCCACACACTGAAACCCCTTCCCCACACACTGAAACTCCTTCCCCACACACTGAAACCCTTCCCCAGACACTGAAACCCATTCCCCACACACTGAAACCCCTTCCCCACACACTGAAAAACCTTCCCCACACACTGAAACCCCTATCCCACTCACTGAAAAACCTTCCACACACGCTGAAACACATCCCCACACACTGAAACACCTTCCCCACAAACAGAAACCCCTTCACCTCACACACTGAAACACCTTGCGCACACACTGAAACACCTTCCCCACACACTGAAATACCTTCCCCACACTCTGAAACACCTTTCCCACACACTGAAAGCCATTCCCGAAACACTGAAATCCCTTCCCCACACACTGAAACACCTTCCCCACACACTGAAACACCTTCACCACACACTGAAACCCCTTCCCCAAACACTGAAACCCCTTCCGCTCACACTGAAACACCTTCCCCACACACTGAAACCGTTCCCCGCACTCTGAAACACCTTCCCCACACACTGAAACCCTTCCCAACACACTGATGCACCTTCCACAAGCACTACAACCCCTTCCACACACACTGGAACCCCTTCCCCACACACTGAAACACCTTCCCAACACACTGAAACCCCTTCCGCACACAAACAAACACCTTCCCCACACACTGAAACCCCTTCCCCACACACTGAAACACCTTCCGCACACACTGAAACCCCTTCCGCTAACACTGAAACACCTTCCCCACACACTGAAACCCCTTCCCCACGCACTGAAACCCCTTCCCCACACACTGTAACCCCCTTCCCCACACACTGAAAACCCTTCCACACACACTGAAACACCTTTCCCACACACTGAAACCCTTCCCCCACACTGAAACACCTTCCCCACACACTGAAACACATTCCTCACATACACTGAAACCCCTTCCCCACACACTGAAACACCTTCCCCTCATACTGAAACACCTTTACCACACACTGAAACACCTTCCCCACACACTGAAATACTTCCCCACACACTGAAACACTTCCCCACACACTGAAGCCCCTTCCCCACACACTGAAACCCCTTCCCCACACACTGAAAAACCTTCCCCACACACTGAAACCCCTATCTCACACACTGAAAAACTTTCCACACACGCTGAAACACATCCCCACACACTGAAACACCTTCCCCACAAACAGAAACCCCTTCACCTCACACACTGAAACACCTTCCGCACACACTGAAACACCTTCCCCACACACTGAAATACCTTCCCCACACTCTGAACCACCTTTCCCACACACTGAAAGCCGTTCCCCAGACACTGAAACTCTTCCCCAAACACTGAAACACCTTCACCGCACACTGAAAACCCTTCCACACACACTGAAACACCTTTCCCACACACTGAAACCCTTCCCCCACACTGAAACACCTTCCCCACACACTGAAACACATTCCTCACATACACTGAAACCCCTTCCCCACACACTGAAACACCTTCCCCACATACTGAAACACCTTTACCACACTCTGAAACACCTTCCCCACACACTGAAATACTTCCCAGCACACTGAAACCCCTTCCCCACACACTGAAACACACCCCCACACACTGAAACCCCTTTCCCACACACTGAAACACATCCCCTCACAAAGAAACACCTTCCTCACACACTGTAACCCCTTCCCCACACACTGAAACCCCTTCCGCACACAGTGAAACCCTTCCCCATACACTGACACCCCTTCATCACAGACTGAAACCCTTCCCCACACACTGAAACCCCTTCCCCACACACTGAAGCCCCGTCCCCACACATTGTAATACTTCCCCACACACTGAAACACTTCCCCACACACTGAAACACCTTCCCCACACAATGAAAAACCTTCCCCACACACTGAAACCCATTCCCCACCCACAGAAACACCTTCCCCACACACTGAAACCCCTTTCCCACACACTGAAACCCCTTCCCCACACACAGAAACCCCTTCCCCACACACTGAAACACCTTCCCCACATACTGAAACACCTTTACCACACACTGAAACAACTTCCCCACACACTGAAATACTTCCCAGCACACTGAAACGCCTTCCCCACACACTGAAACACATCCCCACATACTGAAACCCCTTCCCCACACACTGAAAAACACCCCTACACACTGAAACCCCTTTCCCACACACTGAAACACATCCCCACACAAAGAAACACCTTCCCCACACACTGTAACCCCTTCCCCACACACTGAAACCCCTTCCGCACAGAGTGAAACCCTTCCCCATACACAGACACCCCTTCCTCACAGACAGAAACCCTTCCCCACACACTGAAACCCCTTCCCCACACACTGAAGCCCCGTCCCCACACATTGTAATACTTCACCACACACTGAAACACTTCCCCACACACTGAAACACCTTCCCCACACAATGAAAAACCTTCCCCACACACTGAAACCCATTCCCCACATACAGAAACACCTTCCCCACACACTGAAACCCCTTTCCCACACACTGAAACCCCTTCCCCACACACTGAAATCCCTTCCCCACACACTGAAACACCTTCCCCACACACTGAAACACCTTCATTACTCACTGAAACCCCTTCCCCAAACACTGAAACCCCTTCCGCTCACACAGAAACACCTTCCCCACACACTGAAACACTTCCCCACATACTGAAACACCTTCCGCACACACTGAAACACTTCCCAAAACACTGAAGCACCTTCCACACACACTGAAACCCCTTCCCCACACATTGAAACGCCTTCCCCACACACTGAAACACCTTCCCAACACACTGAAACCCCTTCCGCACACAAACAAACACCTTCCCCACACACTGAAACACCTTCCCCACACACTGAAACACCTTCCGCACACACTGAAACCCATTCCGCTCACACTGAAACACCTTCCACACACACTGAAACCCCTTCCCCACGCACTGAAACCCCTTCCCCACACACTGTAACCCCTTCCCCACACACTGAAAACCCTGCCCCACACACTGAAACCCTTCACCATACACTGACACCACTTCCTCACAGACTGAAACCCTTCCCCACATACTGAAACCCCTTCCCCACACACTAAAACCCCGTCCCCACACACTGTAATACCTCCCCACACACTGAAACACTTCCCCACACACTGAAACCCCTTCCCCACACACTGAAACCCCTTCCCCACACACTGAAACCCCTTCCCCACTCACTGAAACCCCTTCCCCACACACTGAAACGCCTTCCGCACGCAATGAAACCCCTTCCACACACACTTCAACACCTTCCCCACACACTGAAACCCCTTCCCCACACTCTGAAACCCCTTCCGCACTTACTGAAACACCTTCCCCACACACTGAAGCCCCTTCCGCACTGACTGAAACACCTTCCTCACACACTGAAACCCCTTCCCCACACACTGAAACACCTTCCCCACAAACTGAAACACATCCCCACACACTGAAACCCCATCCGCACACAGTGAAACCCTTCCCCACACACTGAAACCCCGTCCCCACACACTGAAACACTTCCCCACACACTGAAACCCTTCCCTACACACAGAAACCCCTTCCGCACACACTGAAAATCCTTCCCCACACACTGAAACCCTTCCCCACACACTGAAACCCCTTCCCCACACACTGAAACCCCTTCCGCACACAATGAAACACCTTCCCCACACACTGAAACCCCTTCCCCGCACACTGAAACCCCTTCCGCACACAGTGAAACCCTTCCCCACACACTGAAACACTTCCCCACGCACTGAAACCCCTTCCCCACACACTGAAACGCCTTCCGCACGCAATGAAACCCCTTCCACACACACTTCAACACCTTCCCCACACTCTGAAACACCTTCCCCACACACTGAAACCCTTCCCAACACACTGATGCACCTTCCACAAGCACTACAACCCCTTCCACACACACTGGAACCCCTTCCCCACACACTGAAACACCTTCCCAACACACTGAAACCCCTTCCGCACACAAACAAACACCTTCCCCACACACTGAAACCCCTTCCCCACACACTGAAACACCTTCCGCACACACTGAAACCCCTTCCGCTAACACTGAAACACCTTCCCCACACACTGAAACCCCTTCCCCACGCACTGAAACCCCTTCCCCACACACTGTAACCCCCTTCCCCACACACTGAAAACCCTTCCACACACACTGAAACACCTTTCCCACACACTGAAACCCTTCCCCCACACTGAAACACCTTCCCCACACACTGAAACACATTCCTCACATACACTGAAACCCCTTCCCCACACACTGAAACACCTTCCCCTCATACTGAAACACCTTTACCACACACTGAAACACCTTCCCCACACACTGAAATACTTCCCCACACACTGAAACACTTCCCCACACACTGAAGCCCCTTCCCCACACACTGAAACCCCTTCCCCACACACTGAAAAACCTTCCCCACACACTGAAACCCCTATCTCACACACTGAAAAACTTTCCACACACGCTGAAACACATCCCCACACACTGAAACACCTTCCCCACAAACAGAAACCCCTTCACCTCACACACTGAAACACCTTCCGCACACACTGAAACACCTTCCCCACACACTGAAATACCTTCCCCACACTCTGAACCACCTTTCCCACACACTGAAAGCCGTTCCCCAGACACTGAAACTCTTCCCCAAACACTGAAACACCTTCACCGCACACTGAAAACCCTTCCACACACACTGAAACACCTTTCCCACACACTGAAACCCTTCCCCCACACTGAAACACCTTCCCCACACACTGAAACACATTCCTCACATACACTGAAACCCCTTCCCCACACACTGAAACACCTTCCCCACATACTGAAACACCTTTACCACACTCTGAAACACCTTCCCCACACACTGAAATACTTCCCAGCACACTGAAACCCCTTCCCCACACACTGAAACACACCCCCACACACTGAAACCCCTTTCCCACACACTGAAACACATCCCCTCACAAAGAAACACCTTCCTCACACACTGTAACCCCTTCCCCACACACTGAAACCCCTTCCGCACACAGTGAAACCCTTCCCCATACACTGACACCCCTTCATCACAGACTGAAACCCTTCCCCACACACTGAAACCCCTTCCCCACACACTGAAGCCCCGTCCCCACACATTGTAATACTTCCCCACACACTGAAACACTTCCCCACACACTGAAACACCTTCCCCACACAATGAAAAACCTTCCCCACACACTGAAACCCATTCCCCACCCACAGAAACACCTTCCCCACACACTGAAACCCCTTTCCCACACACTGAAACCCCTTCCCCACACACAGAAACCCCTTCCCCACACACTGAAACACCTTCCCCACATACTGAAACACCTTTACCACACACTGAAACAACTTCCCCACACACTGAAATACTTCCCAGCACACTGAAACGCCTTCCCCACACACTGAAACACATCCCCACATACTGAAACCCCTTCCCCACACACTGAAAAACACCCCTACACACTGAAACCCCTTTCCCACACACTGAAACACATCCCCACACAAAGAAACACCTTCCCCACACACTGTAACCCCTTCCCCACACACTGAAACCCCTTCCGCACAGAGTGAAACCCTTCCCCATACACAGACACCCCTTCCTCACAGACAGAAACCCTTCCCCACACACTGAAACCCCTTCCCCACACACTGAAGCCCCGTCCCCACACATTGTAATACTTCACCACACACTGAAACACTTCCCCACACACTGAAACACCTTCCCCACACAATGAAAAACCTTCCCCACACACTGAAACCCATTCCCCACATACAGAAACACCTTCCCCACACACTGAAACCCCTTTCCCACACACTGAAACCCCTTCCCCACACACTGAAATCCCTTCCCCACACACTGAAACACCTTCCCCACACACTGAAACACCTTCATTACTCACTGAAACCCCTTCCCCAAACACTGAAACCCCTTCCGCTCACACAGAAACACCTTCCCCACACACTGAAACACTTCCCCACATACTGAAACACCTTCCGCACACACTGAAACACTTCCCAAAACACTGAAGCACCTTCCACACACACTGAAACCCCTTCCCCACACATTGAAACGCCTTCCCCACACACTGAAACACCTTCCCAACACACTGAAACCCCTTCCGCACACAAACAAACACCTTCCCCACACACTGAAACACCTTCCCCACACACTGAAACACCTTCCGCACACACTGAAACCCATTCCGCTCACACTGAAACACCTTCCACACACACTGAAACCCCTTCCCCACGCACTGAAACCCCTTCCCCACACACTGTAACCCCTTCCCCACACACTGAAAACCCTGCCCCACACACTGAAACCCTTCACCATACACTGACACCACTTCCTCACAGACTGAAACCCTTCCCCACATACTGAAACCCCTTCCCCACACACTAAAACCCCGTCCCCACACACTGTAATACCTCCCCACACACTGAAACACTTCCCCACACACTGAAACCCCTTCCCCACACACTGAAACCCCTTCCCCACACACTGAAACCCCTTCCCCACTCACTGAAACCCCTTCCCCACACACTGAAACGCCTTCCGCACGCAATGAAACCCCTTCCACACACACTTCAACACCTTCCCCACACACTGAAACCCCTTCCCCACACTCTGAAACCCCTTCCGCACTTACTGAAACACCTTCCCCACACACTGAAGCCCCTTCCGCACTGACTGAAACACCTTCCTCACACACTGAAACCCCTTCCCCACACACTGAAACACCTTCCCCACAAACTGAAACACATCCCCACACACTGAAACCCCATCCGCACACAGTGAAACCCTTCCCCACACACTGAAACCCCGTCCCCACACACTGAAACACTTCCCCACACACTGAAACCCTTCCCTACACACAGAAACCCCTTCCGCACACACTGAAAATCCTTCCCCACACACTGAAACCCTTCCCCACACACTGAAACCCCTTCCCCACACACTGAAACCCCTTCCGCACACAATGAAACACCTTCCCCACACACTGAAACCCCTTCCCCGCACACTGAAACCCCTTCCGCACACAGTGAAACCCTTCCCCACACACTGAAACACTTCCCCACGCACTGAAACCCCTTCCCCACACACTGAAACGCCTTCCGCACGCAATGAAACCCCTTCCACACACACTTCAACACCTTCCCCACACACTGAAACCCCTTCCCCACACTCTGAAACCCCTTCCGCACTTACTGAAACACCTTCCCCACACACTGAAGCCCCTTCCGCACTGACTGAAACACCTTCCTCACACACTGAAACCCCTTCCCCACACACTGAAACACCTTCCCCACAAACTGAAACACATCCCCACACACTGAAACCCCATCCGCACACAGTGAAACCCTTCCCCACACACTGAAACCCCGTCCCCACACACTGAAACACTTCCCCACACACTGAAACCCTTCCCTACACACTGAAACCCCTTCCGCACACACTGAAAATCCTTCCCCACACACTGAAACCCTTCCCCACACACTGAAACCCCTTCCCCACACACTGAAACGCCTTCCGCACACAATGAAACACCTTCCCCACACACTGAAACCCCTTCCCCGCACACTGAAACCCCTTCCGCACACAGTGAAACCCTTCCCCACACACTGAAACACTTCCCCACGCACTGAAACCCCTTCCCCACACACTGAAACTCCTTCCCCACACACTGAAACCCATTCCGCACACACTGAAACCCTTCCCCAGACACTGAAACCCCTTCCCCACACACTGAAACCCCTTCCCCACACACTGAAAAACCTTCCCCACACACTGAAACCCCGTCCCCACACATTGGAAAACCTTCCACACACGCTGAAACACATCCCCGCACACTGAAACACCTTCCCCACAAACAGAAACCCCTTCACCTCACACTGAAAACCCTTCCACACACACTGAAACACCTTTCACACACACTGAAACCCTTCCCCCACACTGAAACACCTTCCCCACACACTGAAACACATTCCTCACATACACTGAAACCCCTTCCCCACACACTGAAACACCTTCAGCACACACACAAATACCTTCTCCACGCTCTGAAACATCTTTCCCACACACTGAAAGCCATTCCCCACACACTGACACCCTTCCCCACACACTGAATCACCATCCCCAAACACTGAAACCCCATCCCCACACACTAAAACAGCTTCACCACACACTGAAACCCCTACCGAACACACTGAAACACCTTCCCCACACACTGAAACACCTTCTCCACACACTGAAACACCTTCACCGCACACTGAAAACCCGTCCACACACACTGAAACATCTTTCCCACACACTGCAACCCTTCCCCCACACTGAAACCCCTTCCCCACACACTGAAACACCTTCCCCACACACTGATACACCTTCACCACACACTGAAACACCTTCTCCAGACACTGAAACCCCTTCCGCTCACACTGAAACACCTTCCCCACACACTGAAACACTTCCCAACACACTGAAACCACTTCCGCACACAGTGAAACCCTTCCCCACACACTGAAACCCCTTCCCCACACACTGAAACCCCTTCCCCACACACTGAAACCCTTCCCTACACACTGAAACCCCTTCCGCACACTCTGAAACACCTTCCCCACACACTGAAACACCTTTCCCACACACTGCAACCCCTTCCCCACACACTGAAGCCCCTTCCGCACACGATGAAACACCTTCCCCACACACTGAAAACCCTTCCCCACACACTGAAACACCTTCCGCACACATTGAATCCCCTTCCTCTCACACTGAAACACCTTCCCCACACACTGAAACTCCTTCCCCACGCACTGAAACCCCTTCCCCACACACTGAAACACCTTACCCACACACTGAAACCCCTTCCGCACACAGTGAAACCCTACCCCACACACTGAAACCCCTTCCCCACGCACTGAAACACATCCCCGCACACTGAAACCCCTTCCCCACCCAGTGAAACACATCGCCACACACTGAAACCCCTTCCCCACACACTGAAACACATCCCCACACACTGAAACCCATTCCCCACACATGGAAACACATTCCCCACACACTGAAACACTTCCCCACACACTGAAACCTCTTCCGCACAGACTGAACCCCTTCCCCACACACTGAAACCCCTTCCCCACTCACTGAAACCACGTCCCCACACACTGTAATACTTCCCCACACACTGAAACACTTCCCCACACACTGAAACCCCTTCCCCACACACTGAAACACCTTCCCCACACACTGAAACCCCTTTCCCACACACTGAAACCCCTTCCCCACACACTGAAATCCCTTCCCCACACACTGAAACACCTTCCCCACACACTGAAACACCTTCACCACACACTGAAACCCCTTCCCCAAACACTGAAACCCCTTCCGCTCACACTGAAACACCTTCACCACACACTGAAACCCTTCCCCACGCACTGAAACACCTTCCCCACACACTGAAACTCTTCCCAACACACTGAAACAGCTTCCTCACACACTGAAACCCCTTCCGCACACAGTGACACCCTTCCCCACAAACTGAAATCCCTTCCCCACACACTGAAACCCTTCCCTACACACTGAAACCCCTTCCGCACACACTGAAACACCTTCCGCACACACTGAATCCCCTTCCTCTCACACTGAAACACCTTCCCCACACACTGAAACCCCTTTCCCACGCACTGAAACCCCTTCCCCACACACTGAAACACCTTCCCCACACACTGAAACCCCTTCCGCACACAGTGCAACCCTACCCCACACACTGAAACCCCTTCCCCACACATTGAAACACATCCCCACACATTGAAACACCTTCCCCACACACTGAAACACATCCCCACACACTGAAACCCCTTCCCCACACATGGAAACACCTTCCCCACACACTGAAACACTTCCCCACACACTGAAACCTCTTCCACACAGACTGAAACCCTTCCCCACACACTGAAACACCTTCCCCACACACTGAAACCACGTCCCCACACACTGTAATACTTCCCCACTCACTGAAACACTTCCCCACACACTGAAACCCCTTCCCCACACACTGAAACACCTTCCCCACACACTGAATCCCCTTTCCCATACGCTGAAACCCCTTCCCCACACACTGAAATCCCTTCCCCACACACTGAAACACCTTCCCCACACACTGAAACACTTCCCAACACACTGAAACATCTTCCACACACACTGAAACCCCTTCCACACACACTGAAACCCCTTCCCCACACACTGAAACCCCTTCCGCACACAATCAAACACATTCTCCACACACTGAAACCCCTTCCCCACACACTGAAACACCTTCCCCCACACTGAAACCCCTTCCCCACACATGGAAACACCTTCCCCACACACTGAAACAATACCCCACACACTGAAACCTCTTCCACACAGACTGAAACCCTTCCCCACACACTGAAACCCCTTCCCCACACACTGAAACCACGTCCCCACACACTGTAATACTTCCCCACTCACTGAAACACTTCCCCACACACTGAAACCCCTTCCCCACACACTGAAACACCTTCCCCACACACTGAAACCCCTTTCCCACACGCATAAACCACTTCCCCACACACTGAGATCCCTTCCCCACACACTGAAACACCTTCCCCACACACTGAAACACTTCCCAACACACTGAAACACCTTCCACACACACTGAAACCCCTTCCACACACACTGAAACCCCTTCCCCACACACTGAAACCCCTTCCGCACACAATCAAACACATTCCCCACACACTGAAACCCCTTCCCCACACACTGAAACACCTTCCGCACACACTGAAACCCCTTCCGCTCACACTGAAACACCTTCCCCACACACTGAAACCCCTTCCCCACGCACTGAAACCCCTTCCCCACACACTGAAACCCCTTCCACACACACTGAAACACCTTCCCCAGACACTGAAATGCCTTCCGCACACAGTGAAACTCTACCTCACACACTGAAACCCCTTCCCCACACACTGAAACACATCCCCACACACTGAAACACCTTCCCCACACACTGAAACACACCCCCACACACTGAAACCCCTTTCCCAAACACTGAAACACATCCCCACACACAGAAACACCTTCCCCACACACTGTAACCCCTTCCCCACACACTGAAACCCCTTCCGCACACAGTGAACCCCTTCCCCACACACTGAAAACCATTCCCCACACACTGAAACCCTTCCCCATACACTGACTCCCCTTCCTCACAGACTGAAACCCTTCCCCACACACTGAAATACCTTCCCCACACTCTGAAACACCTTTCCCACACACTGAAAGCCATTCCCCAGACACTGAAACCCTTCCCCACACACTGAATCACCATCCCCAAACACTGAAACCCCATCCCCACACACCAGAACAGCTTCCCCTCACACTGAAACCCCTACCGAACACACTGAAACACCTTCCCCACACACTGAAACACCTTCCCCACACACTGAAACACCTTTACCGCACACTGAAAACCCTTCCACAAACACTGAAACACCTTTCCCACGCACTGAAACCCTTCCCCCACACTGAAACACCTTCCCCACACACTGAAACACATTCCTCACATACACTGAAACCCCTTCCCCACACACTGAAACACCTTCCCCACACACTGAAACACCTTTACCACACACTGAAACACCTTCCCCAAACACTGAAACCCCTTCCGCTCACACTGAAACACCTTCCCCACACACTGAAACCATTCCCCACACACTGAAACACCTTTCCCACACACTGAAACACTTCCCAACACACTGAAACACCTTCCCCACACACTGAAACCCCTTCCCCACGCACTGAAACACCTTCCCCGCACACTGAAACACCTTCCCCACACACTGAAACCCCATCCTCACACACTGAAACACTTCCCCACGAACTGAAACACATTCCCCACACATTGAAACCCCTTCCCCAATGACTGAAACCCTTCCCCAAACACGGAAACCCATTCACCACACACTGACACTTATTCCCCACACACTGAAACACTTCCCCACACACTGAAACACATACCCCACACACTGAAACCCCTTCCCCACACACGGAAACCCCTTCCCCACACACTGAAACGCCTTCCCCACACTCTGAAACACCTTCCCCACACACTGAAGCCCCTTCCGCACTTACTGAAACACCTTCCTCACACACTGAAACCCCTTCCCCACACACTGAAACACCTTCCCCACACACTGAAACACATCCCCACACAATGAAACCCCTTCCGCACACAGTGAAACCCTTCCCCACACACTGAAACCCCTTCCCCACACACTGAAACACTTCCCCACACACTGAAACCCTTCCCTACAAACTGAAACCCCTTCCGCACACACTGAAAAACCTTCCCCACACACTGAAACACCTTCCCCACACACTGAAACCCCTTCCCCACACACTGAAACCCCTTCCGCACACAATGAAACACCTTCCCCACACACTGAAAGCCCTTCCCCACACACTGAAACCCCGTCCCCACACACTGTAATACTTCCCCCCACACTCAAACACTTCCCCATGCACTGAAATCCCTTCCCCACACACTGCAACCCCTTCCCCACACACTGAAACCCTTCCCCAGACACTGAAACCCCTTCCCCACACACTGAAACCCCTTCCCCAAACACTTAAAAACCTTCCCCACACACTGAAACCCCTTCCCCACACACTGAAACCCCTTCCCCACAAACTGAAAAACCTTCCCCACACACTGAAACCCCTATCTCACACACTGAAAAACCTTCCACACACGCTGAAACACATCCCCACACACTGAAACACCTTCCCCACAAACAGAGACCCCTTCACCTCACACACTGAAACACCTTCCGAACACACTGAAACACCTTCCACACACACTGAAATACCTTCCCCACACTCTGAAACACCTTTCCCACACACTGAAAGCCGTTCCCCAGACACTGAAACTCTTCCCCACACACTGAAACACCTTCACCGCACACTGAAAACCCTTCCACACACACTGAAACACTTTTCCCACACACTGAAACCCTTCCCCCACACTGAAACACCTTCCCCACACACTGAAACACATTCCTCACATACACTTAAACCCCTTCCCCACACACTGAAACACCTTTACCACACACTGAAACACCTTCCCCAAACACTGTAACCCCTTCCGCTCACACTGAAACACCTTCTGCACACACTGAAACCCTTCCCCACACACTGAAACACCTTCCCCACACACTGAAACACTTCCCAGCACACTGAAACCCCTTCCCCACACACTGAAACACACCCCCACACACTGAAACCCCTTTCCCACACACTGAAACACATCCCCACACAAAGAAACACCTTCCCCACACACTGTAACCCCTTCCCCACACACTGAAACCCCTTCCGCACACAGTGAAACCCTTCCCCACACACTGAAAACCCTTCCCCACACACTGAAATCCTTCCCCATACACTGACACCCCTTCCTCACAGACTGAAACCCTTCCCCACACACTGAAACCCCTTCCCCACACACTGAAACCCTGTCCCCACACATTGTAATACTTCCCCACACACTGAAACACTTCCCCACACACTGAAACACCTTCCCCACACACTGAAACCCCTTCCCCACACACTGAAACCCATTCCCCACACACAGAAACACCCTCCCCACACACTGAAACCCCTTTCCCACACACTGAAACCTCTTCCCCACACATTGAAATCCCTTCCCCACACACTGAAACACCTTCCCCACACACTGAAACACCTTCATTACTCACTGAAACCCCTTCCCCAAACACTGAAACCCCTTCCGCTCACAGAGAACACCTTCCCCACACAGTGAAACCCTTCCCCACACACTGAAACACCTTCCCCACACACTGAAACACTTCCCAACACACTGAAGCACCTTCCACACACACTGAAACCCCTTCCACACACACTGAAACCCCTTCCCCACACACTGAAACACCTTCCCAACACACTGAAACCCCTTGCGCACACAAACATACACCTTCCCCACACACTGAAACACCTTCCCCACACACTGAAACACCTTCCGCACACACTGAAACCCATTCCGCTCACACTGAAACACCTTCCCCACACACTGAAACCCCTTCCCCACGCACTGAAACCCCTTCCCCACACACTGTAACCCCTTCCCCACACACTGAAAACCCTGCCCCACACACTGAAACCCTTCCGCATACACTGACACCCCTTCCTCACCGACTGAAACCCTTCCCCACATACTGAAACCCCTTCCCCACACACTGAAACCCCGTCCCTACACACTGTAATACTTCACCACACACTGAAACACTTCCCCACACACTGAAACCCCTTCCCCACACACTGAAACCCCTTCCCCACACACTGAAACTCCTTCCCCACACACTGAAACCCTTCCCCAGACACTGAAACCCATTCCCCACACACTGAAACCCCTTCCCCACACACTGAAAAACCTTCCCCACACACAGAAACACCTTCCACACACACTGTAACCCCTTCCCCGCACACTGAAACCCCTTCCGCACACAGTGAAACCCTTCCCCACACACTGAAAATGCTTCCCCACACACTGAAACCCTTCCCCATACACTGGCACCCCTTCCTCACAGACTGAAACCCTTCCCCACACACTGAAACCCCTTCCCCACACACTGAAACCCCGTCCCCACACACTGTAATACTTCCCCACACACTGAAACACATCCCCACACACTGAAACGCGTTCCCCACACACTGAAACCCCTTCCCCACACACTGAAACCCATTCCCCACACACAGAAACACCTCCCCACACACTGAAACCCCTTTCCCAACACACTGAAACCCCTTCCGCACACAAACAAACACCTTCCCCACACACTGAAACCCCTTCCCCACACAATGAAACACATTCCGCAAACACTGAAACCCCTTCCGCTCACACTGAAACACCTTCCCCACACACTGAAACCCCTTCCCCACGCACTGAAACCCCTTCCCCACACACTGTAACCCCTTCCCCACACACTGAAACCCCTTTCCCAAACACTGAAACCCCTTCCGCTCACACTGAAACACCTTCCCCACACACTGAAACCCTTCCCCACACACAGAAACACCTTCCCCACACACTGAAACACTTCCCAACACACTGAAGCACCTTCCACACACACTGAAACCCCTTCCACACACACTGGAACCCCTTCCCCACACACTGAAACACCTTCCAAACACACTGAAACCCCTTCCGCACACAAACAAACACCTTCCCCACACACTGAAACCCCTTCCCCACACACTGAAACACATTCCGCAAACACTGAAACCCCTTCCGCTCACACTGAAACACCTTCCCCACACACTGAAACCCCTTCCCCACGCACTGAAACCCCTTCCCCACACACTGTAACCCCTTCCCCACAAACTGACACCCCTTCCCCACACACTGAAACCCTTCCCCATACACTGACACCCCTTCCTCACAGACTGAAACCCTTCCCCACATACTGAAACCCCTTCCCCACACACTGAAACCCCGTCCCCACACACTCTAATACTTCCCCACACACTGAAAAACTTCCCCACACACTGAAACCCCTTCCCCACACACTGAAACCCCTTCCCCACACACTGAAACTCCTTCCCCACACACTGAAACTCTCCCCAGACACTGAAACCCCTTCCCCACACACTGAAACCACTTCCCCACAAACTGAAAAACCTTCCCCACACACTGAAACCCCTATCTCACACACTGAAAAACCTTCCACACAAGCTGAAACACATCCCCACACACTGAAACACCTTCCCCACAAACAGAAACCCCTTCACCTCACACACTGAAACACCTTCCGCACACACTGAAACATCTTCCCCACACACTGAAATACCTTCCCCACGCTCTGAAACACCTTTCCCACACATTGAAAGCCGTTCCCCAGACACTGAAACTCTTCCCCACACACTGAAACACCTTCACCGCACACTGAAAACCCTTCCACACACACTGAAACAACTTTCCCACACACTGAAACCCTTCCCCCACACTGAAACACCTTCCCACACACTGAAACACATTCCTCACATACACTGAAACCCCTTCCCCACACACTGAAACACCTTCCCCACACACTGAAACACCTTTACCACACACTGAAACACCTTCCCCAAACACTGAAACCCCTTCCGCACACACTGAAACACCTTCAGCACACACTGAAACCCTTCCCCACACACTGAAACACCTTCCCCACACACTGAAACACTTCACAGCACACTGAATCCCCTTCCCCACACACTGAAACACACCCCCAGACACTGAAACCCCTTCCCCACACACTGAAACACATCCCCACACAAAGAAACACCTTCCCCACACACTGTAACCCCTTCCCCACACACTGAAACCCCTTCTCCACACACTGAAACCCTTCCCCATACACTGACACCCCTTCCTCACAGACTGAAACCCTTCCCCACACGCTGAAACACCTTCCCCACACACTGAAACCCCGTCCCCACACATTGTAATAGTTCCCCACACACTGAAACACTTCCCCACACACTGAAACACCTTCCCCACACACTGAATCCCCTTCCCCACACACTGAAACCCATTCTCCACACACAGAAACACCCTCCCCACACACTGAAACCTATTTCCCACACACTGAAACCACTTCCCCACACACTGAAATCCCTTCCCCACACACTGAAACACCTTCCCCACACACTGAAACACCTTCATTACTCACTGAAACCCCTTCCCCAAACACTGAAACCCCTTCCGCTCACACAGAAACACCTTCCCCACACACTGAAACCCTTCCCCACACACTGAAACACCTTTCCCACACACTGAAACACTTCCCAACACACTGAAGCACCTTCCACACACACTGAAACCCCTTCCACACACACTGAAACCCCTTCCCCACACACTGAAACACCTTCCCAACCCACTGAAACCCCTTGCGCACACAAACAAACACCTTCCCCACACACTGAAACACCTTCCCCACACACTGAAACACCTTCCGCACACACTGAAACCCATTCCGCTCACACTGAAACACCTTCCCCACACACTGAAACCCCTTCCCCCGCACTGAAACCCCTTCCCCACACACTGTAACCCCTTCCCCACACACTGAAAACCCTGCCCCACACACTGAAACCCTTCCGCATACACTGACACCCCTTCCTCACCGACTGAAACCCTTCCCCACATACTGAAACCCCTTCCCCACACACTGAAACCCCGTCCCCACACACTGTAATACTTCCCCACACACTGAAACACTTCCCCACACACTGAAACCCCTTCCCCAAACACTGAAACCCCTTCCCCACACACTGAAACTCCTTCCCCACACACTGAAACCCTTCCCCAGACACTGAAACCCATTCCCCACACACTGAAACCCCTTCCCCACACAGTGAAAAACCTTCCCCACACACTGAAACCCCTATCCCACTCACTGAAAAACCTTCCACACACGCTGAAACACATCCCCACACACTGAAACACCTTCCCCACAAACAGAAACCCCTTCAGCTCACACACTGAAACACCTTCCGCACACACTGAAACACCTTCCCCACACACTGAAATACCTTCCCCACACTCTGAAACACCTTTCCCACACACTGAAAGCCATTCCCCAAACACTGAAATCCCTTCCCCACACAATGAAACACCTTCCCACACACTGAAACACCTTTACCACACACTGAAACCCCTTCCCCAAACACTGAAACCCCTTCCGCTCACACTGAAACACCTTCCCCACACACTGAAACCCTTCCCCACACACTGAAACACCTTCCCCACACACTGAAACCCTTCCCAACACACTGAAGCACCTTCCACACACACTGAAACCCCTTCCACACACACTGGAACCCCTTCCCCACACACTGAAACACCTTCCCAACACACTGAAACCCCTTCCGCACACAAACAAACCCCTTCCCCACACACTGAAACCCCTTCCCCACACACTGAAACACCTTCCGCACACACTGAAACCCCTTCCGCTCACACTGAAACACCTTCCTCACATACTGAAACCCCTTCCCCACATACTGAAGCCCCTTCCCCACACACTGAAACCCCGTCCCCACACACTGTAATACTTCCCCACACACTGAAACACTTCCCCACACACTGAAGCCCCTTCCCCACACACTGAAACCCCTTCCCCACACACTGAAACTCCTTCCCACACACTGAAACCCTTCCCCAGACACTGAAACCCCTTCCCCACACACTGAAACCCCCTCCCCACACACTGAAAAACCTTCCCCACACACTGAAACCCCTATCTCACACACTGAAAAACATTCCACACACGCCGAAACACATCCCC
The DNA here is from genome assembly GCF_036365525.1 of Heterodontus francisci. Taxonomy (NCBI): domain Eukaryota; kingdom Metazoa; phylum Chordata; class Chondrichthyes; order Heterodontiformes; family Heterodontidae; genus Heterodontus; species Heterodontus francisci. Next base: position 205,900 of record NW_027140527.1, read on the forward strand.
ACACACTGAAACACCTTCCCCACAAACAGAAACCCCTTCACCTCACAAACTGAAACACCTTCCGCACACACTGAAACACCTTCCCCACACACTGAAATACCTTCCCCACACTCTGAAACAACTTTCCCACACACTGAAAGCCGTTCCCCAGACACTGAAACTCTTCCCCACACACTGAAACACCTTCACCGCACACTGAAAACACTTCCACACACACTGAAACACCTTTCCCCACACTGAAACCCTTCCCCCACACTGAAACACCTTCCCCACACACTGAAACACATTCCTCACATACACTGAAACCCCTACCCCACACACTGAAACACCTTCCCCACACACTGAAACCCATTCCCCACACACAGAAACACCTTCCCCACACACTGAAACCCCTTTCCCACACACTGAAACACCTTCCCCAAACACTGAAACCCCTTCCGCTCACACTGAAACACCTTCAGCACACACTGAAACCCTTCCCCACACACTGAAACACCTTCCCCACACACTGAAACACTTCCCAGCACACTGAATCCCCTTCCCCACACACTGAAACACATCCCCACACAAAGAAACACCTTCCCCACACACTGTAACCCCTTCCCCACACACTGAAACCCCTTCCCCACACACTGAAACCCTTCCCCATACACTGACACCCCTTCCTCACAGACTGAAACCCTTCCCCACACGCTGAAACCCCTTCCCCACACACTGAAACCCCGTCCCCACACACTGTAATACTTCCCCACACACTGAAACACTTCCCCACACACTGAAGCCCCTTCCCCACACACTGAAACCCCTTCCCCACACACTGAAACTCCTTCCCACACACTGAAACCCTTCCCCAGACACTGAAACCCCTTCCCCACACACTGAAACCCCCTCCCCACACACTGAAAAACCTTCCCCACACACTGAAACCCCTATCTCACACACTGAAAAACCTTCCACTCACGCCGAAACACATCCCCGCACACTGAAACACCTTCCCCACAAACAGAAACCCCTTCACCTCACACACTGAAACACCTTCCGCACACACTGAAACACCTTCCCCACACACTGAAATACCTTCCCCACACTCTGAAACACCTTTCCCACACACTGAAAGCCGTTCCCCAGACACTGAAACTCTTCCCCACACACTGAAACACCTTCACCGCACACTGAAAACACTTCCACACACACTGAAACACCTTTCCCCACACTGAAACCCTTCCCCCACACTGAAACACCTTCCCCACACACTGAAACACATTCCTCACATACACTGAAACCCCTACCCCACACACTGAAACAGCTTCCCCACACACTGAAACCCATTCCCCACACACAGAAACACCTTCCCCACACACTGAAACCCCTTTCCCACACACTGAAACCCCTTCCCCACAACTGAAATCCCTTCCCCACGCACTGAAACACCTTCCCCACACACTGAAACACCTTCATTACTCACTGAAACCCCTTCCCCAAACACTGAAACCCCTTCCGCTCACACAGAAACACCTTCCCCACACACTGAAACCCTTCCCCACACACTGAAACACCTTCCCCACACACTGAAACACTTCCCAACACACTGAAGCTCCTTCCACACACACTGAGACCCCTTCCACACACACTGAAACCCCTTCCCCACACACTGAATCACCTTCCCAACACACTGAAACCCCTTCCGCTCACAAACAAACACCTTCCCCACACACTGAAACACCTTCCCCAGACACTGAAACACCTTCCGCACACACTGAAACCCATTCCGCTCACACTGAAACACCTTCCCCACACACTGAAACCCCTTCCCCACGCACTGAAACCCCTTCCCCACACACTGTAACCCCTTCCCCACACACTGAAAACCCTGCTCCACACACTGAAACCCTTCCGCATACACTGACACCCCTTCCTCACAGACTGAAACCATTCCCCACACACTGAAACACCTTCCCCACACACTGAAACCCCGTCCCCACACATTGTAATACTTCCCCACACACTGAAACACTTCCCCACACACTGAAACACCTTCCCCACACACTGAATCCCCTTCCCCACACACTGAAACCCATTCCCCACACACAGAAACACCCTCCCCACACACTGAAACCTATTTCCCACACACTGAAACCCCTTCCCCACACACTGAAATCCCTTCCCCACACACTGAAACACCTTCCCCACACACTGAAACACCTTCATTACTCACTGAAACCCCTTCCCCAAACACTGAAACCCCTTCCGCTCACACAGAAACACCTTCCCCACACACTGAAACCCTTCCCCACACACTGAAACACCTTCCCCACACACTGAAACACTTCCCAACACACTGAAGCACCTTCCACACACACTGAAACCCCTTCCACACACACTGAAACCCCTTCCCCACACACTAAAACACCTTCCCAACACACTGAAACCCCTTGCGCACACAAACAAACGCCTTCCCCACACACTGAAACACCTTCCCCACACACTGAAACACCTTCCGCACACACTGAAACCCATTCCGCTCACACTGAAACACCTTCCCCACACACTGAAACCCCTTCCCCACGCACGGAAACCCCTTCCCCACACACTGTAACCCCTTCCCCACACTCTGAAAACCCTGCCCCACACACTGAAACCCTTCCGCATACACTGACACCCCTTCCTCACCGACTGAAACCCTTCCCCACATACTGAAACCCCTTCCCAACACACTGAAACCCCGTCCCCACACACTGTAATACTTCCCCACACACTGAAACACTTCCCCACACACTGAAACCCCTTCCCCAAACATTGAAACCCCTTCCCCACACACTGAAACTCCTTCCCCACACACTGAAACCCTTCCCCAGACACTGAAACCCATTCCCCATACACTGAAACCCCTTCCCCACACAGTGAAAAACCGTCCCCACACACTGAAACCCCTATCCCACTCACTGAAAAACCTTCCACACACGCTGAAACACATCCCCACACACTGAAACACCTTCCCCACAAACAGAAACCCCTTCAGCTCACACACTGAAACACCTTTCCCACACACTGAAATACCTTCCCCACACTCTGAAACACCTTTCCCACACACTGAAAGCCATTCCCCAAACACTGAAATCCCTTCCCCACACACTGAAACACCTTCCCCACACACTGAAACACCTTCACCACACACTGAAACCCCTTCCCCAAACACTGAAACCCCTTCCGCTCACACTGAAACACCTTCCACACACACTGAAACCCTTCCCCACACACTGAAACACCTTCCCCACACACTGAAACCCTTCCCAACACACTGAAGCACCTTCCTCACACACTGAAACCCCTTCCACACACACTGGAACCCCTTCCCCACACACTGAAACACCTTCCCAACACACTGAAACCCCTTCCGCACACAAACAAACCCCTTCCCACACACTGAAACCCCTTCCCCACACACTGAAACACCTTCCGCACACACTGAAACCCCTTCCGCTCACACTGAAACACCTTCCCCACATACTGAAACCCCTTCCCCACATACTGAAACCCCTTCCCCACACACTGAAACCCCGTCCCCACACACTGTAATACTTCCCCACACACTGAAACACTTCCCCACACACTGAAGCCCCTTCCCCACACACTGAAACCCCTTCTCCACACACTGAAACTCCTTCCCACACGTTGAAACCCTTCCCCAGACACTGAAACCCCTTCCCCACACACTGAAACCCCTTCCCCACACACTGAAAAACCTTCCCCACACACTGAAACCCCTATCTCACAAACTGAAAAACCTTCCACACACGCCGAAACACATCCCCACACACTGAAACACCTTCCCCACAAACAGAAACCGCTTCACCTCACACACTGAAACACCTTCCGCACACACTGAAACACCTTCCCCACACACTGAAATACCTTCCCCACACTCTGAAACACCTTTCCCACACACTGAAAGCCGTTCCCCAGACACTGAAACTCTTCCCCACAAACTGAAACACCTTCACCGCACACTGAAAACACTTCCACACACACTGAAACACCTTTCCCACACACTGAAACCCTTCCCCCACACTGAAACACCTTCCCCACACACTGAAACACATTCCTCACATACACTGAAACCCCTACCCCACACACTGAAACACCTTCCCCACACACTGAAACCCATTCCCCACACACAGAAACACCTTCCCCACACACTGAAACCCCTTTCCCACACACTGAAACCCCTTCCCCACACACTGAAATCCCTTCCCCACGCACTGAAACACCTTCCCCACACACTGAAACACCTTCATTACTCACTGAAACCCCTTCCCCAAACACTGAAACCCCTTCCGCTCACACAGAAACACCTTCCCCACACACTGAAACCCTTCCCCACACACTGAAACACCTTCCCCACACACTGAAACACTTCCCAACACACTGAAGCTCCTTCCACACACACTGAGACCCCTTCCACACACACTGAAACCCCTTCCCCACACACTGAAACACCTTCCCAACACACTGAAACCCCTTCCGCACACAAACAAACACCTTCCCCACACACTGAAACACCTTCCCCACACACTGAAACACCTTCCGCACACACTGAAACCCATTCCGCTCACACTGAAACACCTTCCCCACACACTGAAACCCCTTCCCCACGCACTGAAACCCCTTCCCCACACACTGTAACCCCTTCCCCACACACTGAAAACCCTGCCCCACACACTGAAACCCTTCCGCATACACTGACACCCCTTCCTCACAGACTGAAACCCTTCCCCACATACAGAAACCCCTTCCCCACACACTGAAACCCCGTCCCCACACACTGTAATACTTCCCCACACACTGAAACACTTCCCCACACACTGAAACCCCTTCCCCACACACTGAAACCCCTTCCCCACACACTGAAACTCCTTCCCCACACACTGAAACCCTTCCCCAGACACTGAAACCCATTCCCCACACACTGAAACCCCTTCCCCACACACTGAAAAACCTTCCCCACACACTGAAACCCCTATCCCACTCAGTGAAAAACCTTCCACACACGCTGAAACACATCCCCACACACTGAAACAACTTCCCCACAAACAGAAACCCCTTCACCTCACAGACTGAAACACCTTCCGCACACACTGAAACACCTTCCCCACACACTGAAATACCTTCCCCACACTCTGAAACACCTTTCCCACACACTGAAAGCCATTCCCCAAACACTGAAATCCCTTCCCCACACACTGAAACACCTTCCCCACACACTGAAACACCTTCACCACACACTGAAACCCCTTCCCCAAACACTGAAACCCCTTCCGCTCACACTGAAACACCTTCCACACACACTGAAACCCTTCCCCACACACTGAAACACCTTCCCCACACACTGAAACCCTTCCCAACACACTGAAGCACCTTCCACACACACTGAAACCCCTTCCACACACACTGGAACCCCTTCCCCACACACTGAAACACCTTCCCAAGACACTGAAACCCCTTCCGCACACAAACAAACACCTTCCCCACACACTGAAACCCCTTCCCCACTCACTGAAACACCTTCCGCACACACTGAAACCCCTTTCTCACACACTGAAAAACCTTCCACACACGCTGAAACACATCCCCACACACTGAAACACCTTCCCCACAAACAGAAACCCCTTCACCTCACACACTGAAACACCTTCCGCACACACTGAAACACCTTCCCCACACACTGAAATACCTTCCCCACACTCTGAAACACCTTTCCCACACACTGAAAGCCGTTCCCCAGACACTGAAACTCTTCCCCACACACTGAAACACCTTCACCGCACACTGAAAACCCTTCCACACACACTGAAACACCTTTCCCACACACTGAAACCCTTCCCCCACACTGAAACCCCTTCCCCACACACTGAAACACATTCGTCACATACACTGAAACCCCTTCCCCATACACTGAAACACCTTCCCCACACACTGAAACACCTTTACCACACACTGAAACACCTTCCCCAAACATTGAAACCCCTTCCGCTCACACTGAAACACCTTCAGCACTAACTGAAACCCTTCCCCACACACTGAAACACCTTCCCCACACACTGAAACACTTCCCAGCACACTGAAACTCCTTCCCCACACACTGAAAAACATCCCCACACACTGAAACCCCTTCCCCACACACTGAAACACCTTCCCAACACACTGAAACCCCTTCCGCACACAAACAAACACCTTCCCCACACACTGAAACCCCTTCCCCACTCACTGAAACACCTTCCGCACACACTGAAACCCCTTCCGCTCACACTGAAACACCTTCCCCACACACTGAAACCCCTTCCCCACGCACTGAAACCCCTTCCCCACACACTGTAACCCCTTCCCCACACACTGAAAACCCTTCCCCACACACTGAAACCCTTCCCCATACACTGAAACCCCTTCCTCACAGACTGAAACCCTTCCCCACATACTGAAACCCCTTCCCCACACACTGAAACCACGTCCCCACACACTGAAGCCCCTTCCCCACACACTGAAACACTTCCCCACACACTGAAGCCCCTTCCCCACACACTGAAACCCCTTCCCCACACACTGAAACTCCTTCCCCACACACTGAAACCCTTCCCCAGACACTGAAACCCCTTCCCCACACACTGAAACCCCTTCCCCACACTCTGAAAAACCTTCCCCACAGACTGAAACCCCTATCTCACACACTGAAAAACCTTCCACACACGCTGAAACACATCCCCACACACTGAAACACCTTCCCCACAAACAGAAACCCCTTCACCTCACACACTGAAACACATTCCGCACACACTGAAACACCTTCCCCACACACTGAAATACATTCCCCACACTCTGAAACACCTTTCCCACACACTGAAAGCCGTTCCCAAGACACTGAAACTCTTCCCCACACACTGAAACACCTTCACCGCACACTGAAAACCCTTCCACACACACTGAAACACCTTTCCCACACACTGAAACCCTTCCCCCACACTGAAACACCTTCCCCACACACTGAAACACATTCGTCACATACACTGAAACCCCTTCCCCACACACTGAAACACCTTCCCCACACACTGAAACACCTTTACCACATACTGAAACAACTTCCCCAAACACTGAAACCCCTTCCGCTCACACTGAAACACCTTCAGCACACACTGAAACCCTTCCCCACACACTGAAACACCTTCCCCACACACTGAAACACTTCCCAGCACACTGAAACCCCTTCCCCACACACTGAAACACATCCCCACACACTGAAACCCCTTCCCCACACACTGAAACACACCCCCACACACTGAAACCCCTTTCCCACACACTGAAACACATCCCCACACAAAGAAACACCTTCCCCACACACTGTAACCCCTTCCCCACACACTGAAACCCCTTCCGCACACAGTGAAACCCTTCCCCACACACTGAAAACCCTTCCCCACACACTGAAACACTTACCCATACACTGACACCCCTTCTTCCCAGACTGAAACCCTTCCCCACACACTGAAACACCTTCCCCACACACTGAAACCCCGTCCCCACAGATTGTAATACTTCCCCACACACTGAAACACTTCCCCACACACTGAAACATCTTCCGCACACACTGAAACCCCTTCCCCACACACTGAAACCCATTCCCCACACACAGAAACACCCTCCCCACACACTGAAACCCCTTTCCCACACACTGAGGCCCCTTCCCCACACACTGAAATCCCTTCCCCACACACTGAAACACCTTCCACACACAGAAACACCTTCATTACTCACTGAAACCCCTTCCCCAAACACTGAAACCCCTTCCGCTCACACAGAAACACCTTCCCCACACACTGAAACCCTTCCCCACACACTGAAATACCTTCCCCACACACTGAAACACTTCCCAACACACTGAAGCACCTTCCACACACACTGAAACCCCTTCCACACACACTGAAACCCCTTCCCCACACACTGAAACACCTTCCCCACACACTGAAACTCCTTCCCCACACACTGAAACCCTTCCCCAGACACTGAAACTCCTTCCCCACACACTGAAACCCCTTCCCCACGCACTGAAACCCCTTCCCCACACACTGTAACGCCTTCCCCACACACTGAAAACCCTTCCCCACACACTGAAACCCTTCCCCATACACTGAAACCCCTTCCTCACAGACTGAAACCCTTCCCCACATACTGAAACCCCTTCCCCACACACTGAAACCACGTCCCCACACTCTGTAATACTTCCCCACACACTGAAACACTTCCCCACACACTGGAGCCCCTTCCCCACACACTGAAACCCCTTCCCCACACACTGAAACCCCTTCCCCACACACTGAAACCCTTCCCCAGACACTGAAACCCCTTCCCCACACACTGAAACCACTTCCCCACACACTGAAAAACCTTCCCCACACACTGAAACCCCTATCTCACACACTGAAAAACCTTCCACACACGCTGAAACACATCCCCACACACTGAAACACCTTCCCCACAAACAGAAACCCCTTCACCTCACACACTGAAACACCTTCCGCACACACTGATACACCTTCGCCACACACTGAAATACCTTCCCCACACTCTGAAACACCTTTCCCACACACTGAAAGCCGTTCCCCAGACACTGAAACTCTTCCCCACACACTGAAACACCTTCACCGCACACTGAAAACCCTTCCACACACACTGAAACACCTTTCCCACAAACTGAAACCCTTCCCCCACACTGAAACACCTTCCCCACACACTGAAACACATTCCTCTCAATCACTGAAACCCCTTCCCCACACACTGAAACACCTTCCCCACACACTGAAACACCTTTCACACACACTGAAAGCCGTTTCCCAGACACTGAAACTCTTCCCCACACACTGAAACACCTTCACCGCACACTGAAAACCCTTCCACACACACTGAAACACCTTTCCCACACACTGAAACCCTTCCCCCACACTGAAACACCTTCCCCACACACTGAAACCCCTTCCCCACACACTGTAACCCCTTCCCCACACACTGAAAACCCTGCCCCACACACTGAAACCCTTCCGCATACACTGACACCCCTTCCTCACAGACTGAAACCCTTCCCCACATACTGAAACCCCTTCCCCACACACTGAAACCCCGTCCCCACACACTGTAATACTTCCCCACACACTGAAACACTTCCCCACACACTGAAACCCCTTCCCCACACACTGAAACCCCTTCCCCACACACTGAAACTCCTTCCCCACACATTGAAACCCTTCCCCAGACACTGAAACCCATTCCCCACACACTGAAACCCCTTCCCCACACACTGAAAAACCTTCCCCACACACTGAAACCCCTATCCCACTCACTGAAAAACCTTCCACACACGCTGAAACACATCCCCACACATTGAAACACCTTCCCCACAAACAGAAACCCCTTCACCTCACACACTGAAACACCTTTCGCACACACTGAAACACCTTCCCCACACACTGAAATACCTTCCCCACACTCTGAAACACCTTTCCCACACACTGAAAGCCATTCCCCAAACACTGAAATCCCATCCCCACACACTGAAACACGTTTCCCACACACTGAAACACCTTTACCAAACACTGAAACCCCTTCCCCAAACACTGAAACCCCTTCCGCTCACACTGAAACACCTTCCCCACACACTGAAACCCTTCCCCACACACTGAAACACCTTCCCCACACACTGAAACCATTCCCAACACACTGAAGCACCTTCCACACACACTGAAACCCCTTCCACACACACTGGAACCCCTTCCCCACACACTGAAACACCTTACCAACACACTGAAACCCCTTCCGCACACAAACAAACCCCTTCCCCACACACTGAAACCCCTTCCCCACACACTGAAACACATTCCGCACACACTGAAACCCCTTCCGCTCACACTGAAACACCTTCCCCACACACTGAAACCCCTTCCCCACGCACTGAAACCCATTCCCCACACACTTTAACCCCTTCCCCACACACTGAAAACCCTTCCCCACAAACTGAAACCCTTCCCCATACACTGACACCCCTTCCTCACAGACTGAAACCCTTCCCCACATACTGAAACCCCTTCCCCACACACTGAAACCCCGTCCCCACACACTGTAATACTTCCCCACACACTGAAACACTTCCCCACACACTGAAGCCCCTTCCCCACACACTGAAACCCCTTCCCCACACACTGAAACTCCTTCCCACACACTGAAACCCTTCCCCAGACACTGAAACCCCTTCCCCACACACTGAAACCCCTTCCCCACACACTGAAAAACCTTCCCCACACACTGAAACCCCTATCTCACACACTGAAAAACCTTCCACACACGCTGAAACACATCCCCACACACTGAACCACCTTCCCCACAAACAGAAACCCCTTCACCTCACACACTGAAACACCTTCCGGACACACTGAAACACCTTCCCCACACACTGAAATAACTTCCCCACACTCTGAAACACCTTTCCCACACACTGAAAGCCGTTCCCCAGACACTGAAACTCTTCCCCACACACTGAAACACCTTCACCGCACACTGAAAACCCTTCCACACACACTGAAACACCTTTCCCACACACTGAAACCCTTCCCCCACACTGAAACACCTTCCCCACACACTGAAACACATTCCTCACATACACTGAAACCCCTTCCCCACACACTGAAACACCTTCCCCACACACTGAAACCCATTCCCCACACACAGAAACACCTTCCCCACACACTGAAACCCCTTTCCCACACACTGAAACCCCTTCCCCACACACTGAAATCCATTCCCCACGCACTGAAACACCTTCCCCACACACTGAAACACCTTCATTACTCACTGAAACCCCTTCCCCAAACACTGAAACCCCTTCCGCTCGCACAGAAACAACTTCCCCACACACTGAAACCCTTCCCCACACACTGAAACACCTTCCCCACACGCTGAAACACTTCCCAACACACTGAAGCACCTTCCACACACACTGAAAGCCCTTCCACACACACTGAAACCCCTTCCCCACACACTAAAAAACACCTTCCCAACACACTGAAACCCCATCCGCACACAGACAAACACCTTCCCCACACACTGAAACAACTTCCCCACACACTGAAACACCTTCCGCACACACTGAAACCCATTCCGTTCACACTGAAACACCTTCCCCACACACTGAAACCCCTTCCCCACGCACTGAAACCCCTTCCCCACACACTGTAACACCTTCCCCACACACTGAAAACCCTGCACCACACACTGAAACCCTTCCGCATACACTGACACCCCTTCCTCACAGACTGAAACCCTTCCCCACATACTGAAACCCCTTCCCCACACACTGAAACCCCGTCCCCACACACTGTAATACTTCCCCACACACTGAAACACTTCCCCACACACTGAAACCCCTTCCCCACACACTGAAACCCCTTCCCCACACACTGAAACTCCTTCCCCACACACTGAAACCCTTCCCCAGACACTGAAACCCATTCCCCACACACTGAAACCCCTTCCCCACACACTGAAAAACCTTCCCCACACACTGAAACCCCTATCCCACTCACTGAAAAACCTTCCACACACGCTGAAACACATCCCCACACACTGAAACACCTTCCCCACAAACAGAAACCCCTTCACCTCACACACTGAAACACCTTGCGCACACACTGAAACACCTTCCCCACACACTGAAATACCTTCCCCACACTCTGAAACACCTTTCCCACACACTGAAAGCCATTCCCGAAACACTGAAATCCCTTCCCCACACACTGAAACACCTTCCCCACACACTGAAACACCTTCACCACACACTGAAACCCCTTCCCCAAACACTGAAACCCCTTCCGCTCACACTGAAACACCTTCCCCACACACTGAAACCGTTCCCCGCACTCTGAAACACCTTCCCCACACACTGAAACCCTTCCCAACACACTGATGCACCTTCCACAAGCACTACAACCCCTTCCACACACACTGGAACCCCTTCCCCACACACTGAAACACCTTCCCAACACACTGAAACCCCTTCCGCACACAAACAAACACCTTCCCCACACACTGAAACCCCTTCCCCACACACTGAAACACCTTCCGCACACACTGAAACCCCTTCCGCTAACACTGAAACACCTTCCCCACACACTGAAACCCCTTCCCCACGCACTGAAACCCCTTCCCCACACACTGTAACCCCCTTCCCCACACACTGAAAACCCTTCCACACACACTGAAACACCTTTCCCACACACTGAAACCCTTCCCCCACACTGAAACACCTTCCCCACACACTGAAACACATTCCTCACATACACTGAAACCCCTTCCCCACACACTGAAACACCTTCCCCTCATACTGAAACACCTTTACCACACACTGAAACACCTTCCCCACACACTGAAATACTTCCCCACACACTGAAACACTTCCCCACACACTGAAGCCCCTTCCCCACACACTGAAACCCCTTCCCCACACACTGAAAAACCTTCCCCACACACTGAAACCCCTATCTCACACACTGAAAAACTTTCCACACACGCTGAAACACATCCCCACACACTGAAACACCTTCCCCACAAACAGAAACCCCTTCACCTCACACACTGAAACACCTTCCGCACACACTGAAACACCTTCCCCACACACTGAAATACCTTCCCCACACTCTGAACCACCTTTCCCACACACTGAAAGCCGTTCCCCAGACACTGAAACTCTTCCCCAAACACTGAAACACCTTCACCGCACACTGAAAACCCTTCCACACACACTGAAACACCTTTCCCACACACTGAAACCCTTCCCCCACACTGAAACACCTTCCCCACACACTGAAACACATTCCTCACATACACTGAAACCCCTTCCCCACACACTGAAACACCTTCCCCACATACTGAAACACCTTTACCACACTCTGAAACACCTTCCCCACACACTGAAATACTTCCCAGCACACTGAAACCCCTTCCCCACACACTGAAACACATCCCCACACACTGAAACCCCTTCCCCACACACTGAAACACACCCCCACACACTGAAACCCCTTTCCCACACACTGAAACACATCCCCTCACAAAGAAACACCTTCCTCACACACTGTAACCCCTTCCCCACACACTGAAACCCCTTCCGCACACAGTGAAACCCTTCCCCATACACTGACACCCCTTCATCACAGACTGAAACCCTTCCCCACACACTGAAACCCCTTCCCCACACACTGAAGCCCCGTCCCCACACATTGTAATACTTCCCCACACACTGAAACACTTCCCCACACACTGAAACACCTTCCCCACACAATGAAAAACCTTCCCCACACACTGAAACCCATTCCCCACCCACAGAAACACCTTCCCCACACACTGAAACCCCTTTCCCACACACTGAAACCCCTTCCCCACACACAGAAACCCCTTCCCCACACACTGAAACACCTTCCCCACATACTGAAACACCTTTACCACACACTGAAACAACTTCCCCACACACTGAAATACTTCCCAGCACACTGAAACGCCTTCCCCACACACTGAAACACATCCCCACATACTGAAACCCCTTCCCCACACACTGAAAAACACCCCTACACACTGAAACCCCTTTCCCACACACTGAAACACATCCCCACACAAAGAAACACCTTCCCCACACACTGTAACCCCTTCCCCACACACTGAAACCCCTTCCGCACAGAGTGAAACCCTTCCCCATACACAGACACCCCTTCCTCACAGACAGAAACCCTTCCCCACACACTGAAACCCCTTCCCCACACACTGAAGCCCCGTCCCCACACATTGTAATACTTCACCACACACTGAAACACTTCCCCACACACTGAAACACCTTCCCCACACAATGAAAAACCTTCCCCACACACTGAAACCCATTCCCCACATACAGAAACACCTTCCCCACACACTGAAACCCCTTTCCCACACACTGAAACCCCTTCCCCACACACTGAAATCCCTTCCCCACACACTGAAACACCTTCCCCACACACTGAAACACCTTCATTACTCACTGAAACCCCTTCCCCAAACACTGAAACCCCTTCCGCTCACACAGAAACACCTTCCCCACACACTGAAACACTTCCCCACATACTGAAACACCTTCCGCACACACTGAAACTCTTCCCAAAACACTGAAGCACCTTCCACACACACTGAAACCCCTTCCCCACACATTGAAACGCCTTCCCCACACACTGAAACACCTTCCCAACACACTGAAACCCCTTCCGCACACAAACAAACACCTTCCCCACACACTGAAACACCTTCCCCACACACTGAAACACCTTCCGCACACACTGAAACCCATTCCGCTCACACTGAAACACCTTCCACACACACTGAAACCCCTTCCCCACGCACTGAAACCCCTTCCCCACACACTGTAACCCCTTCCCCACACACTGAAAACCCTGCCCCACACACTGAAACCCTTCACCATACACTGACACCACTTCCTCACAGACTGAAACCCTTCCCCACATACTGAAACCCCTTCCCCACACACTAAAACCCCGTCCCCACACACTGTAATACCTCCCCACACACTGAAACACTTCCCCACACACTGAAACCCCTTCCCCACACACTGAAACCCCTTCCCCACACACTGAAACCCCTTCCCCACTCACTGAAACCCCTTCCCCACACACTGAAACGCCTTCCGCACGCAATGAAACCCCTTCCACACACACTTCAACACCTTCCCCACACACTGAAACCCCTTCCCCACACTCTGAAACCCCTTCCGCACTTACTGAAACACCTTCCCCACACACTGAAGCCCCTTCCGCACTGACTGAAACACCTTCCTCACACACTGAAACCCCTTCCCCACACACTGAAACACCTTCCCCACAAACTGAAACACATCCCCACACACTGAAACCCCATCCGCACACAGTGAAACCCTTCCCCACACACTGAAACCCCGTCCCCACACACTGAAACACTTCCCCACACACTGAAACCCTTCCCTACACACAGAAACCCCTTCCGCACACACTGAAAATCCTTCCCCACACACTGAAACCCTTCCCCACACACTGAAACCCCTTCCCCACACACTGAAACCCCTTCCGCACACAATGAAACACCTTCCCCACACACTGAAACCCCTTCCCCGCACACTGAAACCCCTTCCGCACACAGTGAAACCCTTCCCCACACACTGAAACACTTCCCCACGCACTGAAACCCCTTCCCCACACACTGAAACGCCTTCCGCACGCAATGAAACCCCTTCCACACACACTTCAACACCTTCCCCACACACTGAAACCCCTTCCCCACACTCTGAAACCCCTTCCGCACTTACTGAAACACCTTCCCCACACACTGAAGCCCCTTCCGCACTGACTGAAACACCTTCCTCACACACTGAAACCCCTTCCCCACACACTGAAACACCTTCCCCACAAACTGAAACACATCCCCACACACTGAAACCCCATCCGCACACAGTGAAACCCTTCCCCACACACTGAAACCCCGTCCCCACACACTGAAACACTTCCCCACACACTGAAACCCTTCCCTACACACTGAAACCCCTTCCGCACACACTGAAAATCCTTCCCCACACACTGAAACCCTTCCCCACACACTGAAACCCCTTCCCCACACACTGAAACGCCTTCCGCACACAATGAAACACCTTCCCCACACACTGAAACCCCTTCCCCGCACACTGAAACCCCTTCCGCACACAGTGAAACCCTTCCCCACACACTGAAACACTTCCCCACGCACTGAAACCCCTTCCCCACACACTGAAACTCCTTCCCCACACACTGAAACCCATTCCGCACACACTGAAACCCTTCCCCAGACACTGAAACCCCTTCCCCACACACTGAAACCCCTTCCCCACACACTGAAAAACCTTCCCCACACACTGAAACCCCGTCCCCACACATTGGAAAACCTTCCACACACGCTGAAACACATCCCCGCACACTGAAACACCTTCCCCACAAACAGAAACCCCTTCACCTCACACTGAAAACCCTTCCACACACACTGAAACACCTTTCACACACACTGAAACCCTTCCCCCACACTGAAACACCTTCCCCACACACTGAAACACATTCCTCACATACACTGAAACCCCTTCCCCACACACTGAAACACCTTCAGCACACACACAAATACCTTCTCCACGCTCTGAAACATCTTTCCCACACACTGAAAGCCATTCCCCACACACTGACACCCTTCCCCACACACTGAATCACCATCCCCAAACACTGAAACCCCATCCCCACACACTAAAACAGCTTCACCACACACTGAAACCCCTACCGAACACACTGAAACACCTTCCCCACACACTGAAACACCTTCTCCACACACTGAAACACCTTCACCGCACACTGAAAACCCGTCCACACACACTGAAACATCTTTCCCACACACTGCAACCCTTCCCCCACACTGAAACCCCTTCCCCACACACTGAAACACCTTCCCCACACACTGATACACCTTCACCACACACTGAAACACCTTCTCCAGACACTGAAACCCCTTCCGCTCACACTGAAACACCTTCCCCACACACTGAAACACTTCCCAACACACTGAAACCACTTCCGCACACAGTGAAACCCTTCCCCACACACTGAAACCCCTTCCCCACACACTGAAACCCCTTCCCCACACACTGAAACCCTTCCCTACACACTGAAACCCCTTCCGCACACTCTGAAACACCTTCCCCACACACTGAAACACCTTTCCCACACACTGCAACCCCTTCCCCACACACTGAAGCCCCTTCCGCACACGATGAAACACCTTCCCCACACACTGAAAACCCTTCCCCACACACTGAAACACCTTCCGCACACATTGAATCCCCTTCCTCTCACACTGAAACACCTTCCCCACACACTGAAACTCCTTCCCCACGCACTGAAACCCCTTCCCCACACACTGAAACACCTTACCCACACACTGAAACCCCTTCCGCACACAGTGAAACCCTACCCCACACACTGAAACCCCTTCCCCACGCACTGAAACACATCCCCGCACACTGAAACCCCTTCCCCACCCAGTGAAACACATCGCCACACACTGAAACCCCTTCCCCACACACTGAAACACATCCCCACACACTGAAACCCATTCCCCACACATGGAAACACATTCCCCACACACTGAAACACTTCCCCACACACTGAAACCTCTTCCGCACAGACTGAACCCCTTCCCCACACACTGAAACCCCTTCCCCACTCACTGAAACCACGTCCCCACACACTGTAATACTTCCCCACACACTGAAACACTTCCCCACACACTGAAACCCCTTCCCCACACACTGAAACACCTTCCCCACACACTGAAACCCCTTTCCCACACACTGAAACCCCTTCCCCACACACTGAAATCCCTTCCCCACACACTGAAACACCTTCCCCACACACTGAAACACCTTCACCACACACTGAAACCCCTTCCCCAAACACTGAAACCCCTTCCGCTCACACTGAAACACCTTCACCACACACTGAAACCCTTCCCCACGCACTGAAACACCTTCCCCACACACTGAAACTCTTCCCAACACACTGAAACAGCTTCCTCACACACTGAAACCCCTTCCGCACACAGTGACACCCTTCCCCACAAACTGAAATCCCTTCCCCACACACTGAAACCCTTCCCTACACACTGAAACCCCTTCCGCACACACTGAAACACCTTCCGCACACACTGAATCCCCTTCCTCTCACACTGAAACACCTTCCCCACACACTGAAACCCCTTTCCCACGCACTGAAACCCCTTCCCCACACACTGAAACACCTTCCCCACACACTGAAACCCCTTCCGCACACAGTGCAACCCTACCCCACACACTGAAACCCCTTCCCCACACATTGAAACACATCCCCACACATTGAAACACCTTCCCCACACACTGAAACACATCCCCACACACTGAAACCCCTTCCCCACACATGGAAACACCTTCCCCACACACTGAAACACTTCCCCACACACTGAAACCTCTTCCACACAGACTGAAACCCTTCCCCACACACTGAAACACCTTCCCCACACACTGAAACCACGTCCCCACACACTGTAATACTTCCCCACTCACTGAAACACTTCCCCACACACTGAAACCCCTTCCCCACACACTGAAACACCTTCCCCACACACTGAATCCCCTTTCCCATACGCTGAAACCCCTTCCCCACACACTGAAATCCCTTCCCCACACACTGAAACACCTTCCCCACACACTGAAACACTTCCCAACACACTGAAACATCTTCCACACACACTGAAACCCCTTCCACACACACTGAAACCCCTTCCCCACACACTGAAACCCCTTCCGCACACAATCAAACACATTCTCCACACACTGAAACCCCTTCCCCACACACTGAAACACCTTCCCCCACACTGAAACCCCTTCCCCACACATGGAAACACCTTCCCCACACACTGAAACAATACCCCACACACTGAAACCTCTTCCACACAGACTGAAACCCTTCCCCACACACTGAAACCCCTTCCCCACACACTGAAACCACGTCCCCACACACTGTAATACTTCCCCACTCACTGAAACACTTCCCCACACACTGAAACCCCTTCCCCACACACTGAAACACCTTCCCCACACACTGAAACCCCTTTCCCACACGCATAAACCACTTCCCCACACACTGAGATCCCTTCCCCACACACTGAAACACCTTCCCCACACACTGAAACACTTCCCAACACACTGAAACACCTTCCACACACACTGAAACCCCTTCCACACACACTGAAACCCCTTCCCCACACACTGAAACCCCTTCCGCACACAATCAAACACATTCCCCACACACTGAAACCCCTTCCCCACACACTGAAACACCTTCCGCACACACTGAAACCCCTTCCGCTCACACTGAAACACCTTCCCCACACACTGAAACCCCTTCCCCACGCACTGAAACCCCTTCCCCACACACTGAAACCCCTTCCACACACACTGAAACACCTTCCCCAGACACTGAAATGCCTTCCGCACACAGTGAAACTCTACCTCACACACTGAAACCCCTTCCCCACACACTGAAACACATCCCCACACACTGAAACACCTTCCCCACACACTGAAACACACCCCCACACACTGAAACCCCTTTCCCAAACACTGAAACACATCCCCACACACAGAAACACCTTCCCCACACACTGTAACCCCTTCCCCACACACTGAAACCCCTTCCGCACACAGTGAACCCCTTCCCCACACACTGAAAACCATTCCCCACACACTGAAACCCTTCCCCATACACTGACTCCCCTTCCTCACAGACTGAAACCCTTCCCCACACACTGAAATACCTTCCCCACACTCTGAAACACCTTTCCCACACACTGAAAGCCATTCCCCAGACACTGAAACCCTTCCCCACACACTGAATCACCATCCCCAAACACTGAAACCCCATCCCCACACACCAGAACAGCTTCCCCTCACACTGAAACCCCTACCGAACACACTGAAACACCTTCCCCACACACTGAAACACCTTCCCCACACACTGAAACACCTTTACCGCACACTGAAAACCCTTCCACAAACACTGAAACACCTTTCCCACGCACTGAAACCCTTCCCCCACACTGAAACACCTTCCCCACACACTGAAACACATTCCTCACATACACTGAAACCCCTTCCCCACACACTGAAACACCTTCCCCACACACTGAAACACCTTTACCACACACTGAAACACCTTCCCCAAACACTGAAACCCCTTCCGCTCACACTGAAACACCTTCCCCACACACTGAAACCATTCCCCACACACTGAAACACCTTTCCCACACACTGAAACACTTCCCAACACACTGAAACACCTTCCCCACACACTGAAACCCCTTCCCCACGCACTGAAACACCTTCCCCGCACACTGAAACACCTTCCCCACACACTGAAACCCCATCCTGACACACTGAAACACTTCCCCACGAACTGAAACACATTCCCCACACATTGAAACCCCTTCCCCAATGACTGAAACCCTTCCCCAAACACGGAAACCCATTCACCACACACTGACACTTATTCCCCACACACTGAAACACTTCCCCACACACTGAAACACATACCCCACACACTGAAACCCCTTCCCCACACACGGAAACCCCTTCCCCACACACTGAAACGCCTTCCCCACACTCTGAAACACCTTCCCCACACACTGAAGCCCCTTCCGCACTTACTGAAACACCTTCCTCACACACTGAAACCCCTTCCCCACACACTGAAACACCTTCCCCACACACTGAAACACATCCCCACACAATGAAACCCCTTCCGCACACAGTGAAACCCTTCCCCACACACTGAAACCCCTTCCCCACACACTGAAACACTTCCCCACACACTGAAACCCTTCCCTACAAACTGAAACCCCTTCCGCACACACTGAAAAACCTTCCCCACACACTGAAACACCTTCCCCACACACTGAAACCCCTTCCCCACACACTGAAACCCCTTCCGCACACAATGAAACACCTTCCCCACACACTGAAAGCCCTTCCCCACACACTGAAACCCCGTCCCCACACACTGTAATACTTCCCCCCACACTCAAACACTTCCCCATGCACTGAAATCCCTTCCCCACACACTGCAACCCCTTCCCCACACACTGAAACCCTTCCCCAGACACTGAAACCCCTTCCCCACACACTGAAACCCCTTCCCCAAACACTGAAAAACCTTCCCCACACACTGAAACCCCTTCCCCACACACTGAAAAACCTTCCACACACGCTGAAACACATCCCCACACACTGAAACACCTTCCCCACAAACAGAAACCCCTTCTCCTCACACACTGAAACACCTTCCGCACACACTGAAACACCTTCCCCACACACTGAAATACCTTCCCCACGCTCTGAAACACCTTTCCCACACACTGAAAGCCATTCCCCGGACACTGAAACCCTTCCCCACACACTGAATCACCATTCCCAAACACTGAAACCCCATCCCCACACACTAAAACAGCTTCCCCACACACTGAAACCCCTACCGAACACACTGAAACACCTTCCCCCCACACTGAAACACCTTCCCCACACACTGAAACACCTTCACCGCACACTGAAAACCATTCCACACACACTAAAACACCTTTCGCACACACTGAAACCCTTCCCCACACACTGAAAAACCTTTCCCACACACTGAAACCCCTTCCCCACACACTGAAAAACCTTCCACACACGCTGAAACACATCCCCACACACTGAAACACCTTCCCCACAAACAGAAACCCCTTCACCTCACACACTGAAACACCTTCCGCACACACTGAAACACCTTCCCCACACACTGAAATACCTTCCCCACGCTCTGAAACACCTTTCCCACACACTGAAAGCCATTCCCCGGACACTGAAACCCTTCCCCACACACTGAATCACCATTCCCAAACACTGAAACCCCATCCCCACACACTAAAACAGCTTCCCCACACACTGAAACCCCTACCGAACACACTGAAACACCTTCCCCCCACACTGAAACACCTTCCCCACACACTGAAACACCTTCACCGCACACTGAAAACCATTCCACACACACTAAAACACCTTTCGCACACACTGAAACCCTTCCCCACACACTGAAACCCCTACCGAACACACTGAAACACCTTCCCCCCACACTGAAACACCTTCCCCACACACTGAAACACCTTCACCGCACACTGAAAACCATTCCACACACACTAAAACACCTTTCGCACACACTGAAACCCTTCCCCACACACTGAAAACCTTTCCCACACACTGAAACCCCTTCCCCACACACTGAAAAAGCTTCCACACACGCTGATACACATCCCCACACACTGAAACACCTTCCCCACAAACTGAAACCCCTTCACCTCACACACTGAAACACCTTCCGCTCACACTGAAACACCTTCCCCACACACTGAAATACCTTCCCCACACTCTGAAACACCTTTCCCACACACTGAAAGCCATTCCCCAGACACTGAAACCCTTCCCCACACACTGAATCACCATCCCCAAACACTGAAACCCCATCCCCACACACTAAAACAGCTTCCCCTCACACTGAAACCCCTACCGAACACACTGAAACACCTTCCCCACACACTGAAACACCTTCCCCACACACTGAAACACCTTCACCGCACACTGAAAACCCTTCCACAAACACTGAAACACCTTTCGCACACACTGAAACCCTTCCCCCACACTGAAACACCTTCCCCACACACTGAAACACATTCCTCACATACACTGAAACCCCTTCCCCACACACTGAAACACCTTCCCCACACACTGAAACACCTTTACCACACACTGAAACACCTTCCCCAAACACTGAAACCCCTTCCGCTCACACTGAAACACCTTCACCGCACACTGAAAACCATTCCACACACACTAAAACACCTTTCGCACACACTGAAACCCTTCCCCCACACTGAAACACTTTCCCCACACACTGAAACACATTCCCCACACACTGAAACACCTTCCCCACACACTGAAACAACTTCACCACACACTGAAACACCTTCCCCAAATACTGAAACCCCTTTCGCTCACACTGAAACAACTTCCCCTCAGACTGAATCCCTTCCCCCACACAAAGAAACACCTTCCGCACACACTGAAACACTTCCCAACACACTGAAACAGCTTCCCCACACACTGCAAATCTTCCCCACACACTGCAAGCCCATCCCCACACACTGCAACCCTTTCCCCGCTCACTGAAACACCTTCCCCACACACTGAAACCCCATCCCCACACACTGAAACACATCCCCACGAACTGAAACACATTCCCCACACATTGAAACCCCTTCCCCACAGACTGAAACCCTTCCCCAAACACTGAAACCCATTCACCACACACTGAAACTCATTCCCCACACACTGAAACCCCTTCCCCACAGACTGAAACCCTTCCCAAACACTGAAACCCATTCACCACACAGTGAAACACTTCCCCACACACTCAAACCCCTTCCCCACACACTGAAACCACGTCCCCACACACTGTAATACTTCCCCACACACTGAAACACTTCCCCACACACTGAAACCCCTTCCCCACACACTGAAACACCTTCCCCACACACTGAAACCCCTTTCCCACACACTGAAACCACTTCCCCACACACTGAAATCCCTTCCCCACACACAGAAGCACCTTCCCCACAAACTGTAACACCTTCACCACACACTGAAACCCCTTCCCCAAACACTGAAACCCCTTCCGCTCACACTGAAACACCTTCCCCACACACTGTAACCCTTCCCCACGCACTGAAACACCTTCCCCACACACTGAAACACTGCCCAACACACTGAACAGCTTCCCCACACACTGAAACCCCTTCCACACACAGTGAAACCATTCCCCACACACTGAAACCCCTTCCCCACACACTGAAACCCCTTCCCCACACACTGAAACCCTTCCCTACAAACTGAATCCCCTTCCGCACACACTGAAGCACCTTCCCCACACACTGAAACACCTTCCCCACACACTGAAACCCCTTCCCCACACACTGAATCCCCTTCCGCACACAATGAAACACCTTCCCCACACACTGAAACCCCTTCCCCACACACTGAAACACCTTCCGCACACACTGAATCCCCTTCCTCTCACACTGAAACACCTTCCCCACACACTGAAACCCCTTCCCACGCACTGAAACCCCTTCCCCACACACTGAAACACCTTCCCCACACACTGAAACCCGATCCGCACACAGTGAAACCCTACCCCACACATTGAAACCCCTTCCCCACACACTGAAACACATCCCCAAAAACTGAAACCCCTTCCCCACCCAGTGAAACACATCCCCACACACTGAAACCCCTTCCCCACACACTGAAACACATCCCCACACACTGAAACACCTTCCCCACACATGGAAACACCTTCCCCACACACTGAAACACTTCCCCACACACTGAAACCTCTTCCGCACAGACTGAAACCCAACCCACACACGGAAAACCCTTCCCCACACACTGAAACCACGTCCCCACACACTGTAATACTTCCCCACACACTGAAACACTTCCCCACACACTGAAACACATACCCCACACACTGAAACCCCTTCCCCACACATTGAAACCCCTTCCCCACACACTGAAACGCCTTCCGCACGCACGGAAAAACCTTCCGCACACACGTAAACACCTTGCCCACACACTGAAACCCCTTCCCCACACTCTGAAACCCCTTCCACACTTACTGAAACACCTTCCCCACACACTGAAACCCCTTCCGCACTTACTGAAACACATCCCTACACACTGAAACCCCTTCCGCACACAGTGAAACACTTCCCCACACACTGAAACCCCTTCCCCACACACTGAAACCACGTCCCCACACACTGTAATACATCCCAACACACTGAAACACTTCCCCACACACTGAAACCCCTTCCCCACACACTGAAACACCTTCCCCACACATTGAAACCCCTTACCCACACACTGAAACCACTTCCCCACACACTGAAATCCCTTCCCCACACACAGAAACACCTTCCCCACTAACTGAAACACCTTCACCACACATTGAAACCCCTTCCCCAAACACTGAAACCCCTTCCGTTCACACTGAAACACCTTCCCCACACACTGAAACCCTTCCCCACGCACTGAAACACCTTCCCCACACGCTGCAACACTTCCCAACACATTGAAACAGCTTCCCCACACACTGAAACCCCTTCCGCACACAGTGAAACCCTTCCCCACACACTGAAACCCTTCCCCACACACTGAAACCCTTTCCGCACACAATCAAACACCTTCCCCACACACTGAACCCCTTCCCCACACACTGAAATACCTTCCGCACACACTGAAACCCCTTCCCCACACACTGAAACCCCTTCCACACACACTGAAACACCTTCCCCACACACTGAAACCCCTTCCGCACAAAGTGAAACTCTACCCCACACACTGAAACCCCTTCCCCACACACTGAAACACATCCCCCACACTGAAACCCCTTCCCCACACACTGAAACACACCCCCACACACTGAAACCCCTTTCCCACACACTGAAACTCATCCCCACACACAGAAACACCATCCCCACACACTGTAACCCCTTCCCCACACACTGAAACCCCTTCCGCACACAGTGAAACCCTTCCCCACAAACTGAAAACCCTTCCCCACACACTGAAACACTTCCCCATACACTGACACCCGTTCCTCACAGACTGAAACCCTTCCCCACACACTGAAACCACTTCCCCACACACTGAAACCTCGTCCCCACACACTGTAATACTTCCCCACACACTGAAACAATTCCCCACACACTGATACCCCTTCCCCACACACTGACACCCCTTCCCCACACACTGAAACCCTTCCCAGACACTGAAACCCCTTCCCCACACACTGAAACCCCTTCCCCACACACTGAAAAACCTTCCACACACGCTGAAACACATCCCCACACACTGAAACACCGTCCCACAAACAGAAACCCCTTCACCTCACACACTGAAACGCCTTCCCCACACACTGAAATACCTTCCCCACACTCGGAAACACCTTTCCCACACACTGAAAGCCATTCCCCAGACACTGAAACCCTTCCCCACACAGTGAGCACCATCCCCAAACACTGAAACCCCATCCCCACACACTAAAACAGCTTCCCCTCACACTGAAACCCCTACCGAACACACTGAAACACCTTCCCCACACACTGAAACACCTTCACCGCACACTGAAAACCCTTCCACACACACTGAAACACCTTTCCGACACACTGAAACCCTTCCCCCACACTGAAACACCTTCCCCACACACTGAAACACATTCCTCACATACACTGAAACCCCTTCCCCACACACTGAAACACCTTCCACACACACTGAAACCCCTTCCCCACACACTGAAACACATCCCCACACACTGAAACCCCTTCCCCACCCAGTGAAACAGATCCCCACACACTGAAACCCCTTCCCCACACACTGAAACACATCCCCACACACTGAAACACCTTCCCCACACACTGAAACACTTCCCCACACACTGAAACCTCTTCCGCACAGACTGAAACCCAACCCACACACGGAAAACCCTTCCCCACACACTGAAACCACGTCCCCACACACTGTAATACTTCCCCACACACTGAAACACATACCCCACACACTGAAACCCCTTCCCCACACATTGAAACCCCTTCCCCACACACTGAAACGCCTTCCACACGCACTGAAACCCCTTCCGCACACACGTAAACACCTTCCCCACACACTGAAACCCCTTCCCCACACTCTGAAACCCCTTCCGCTCTTACTGAAACACCTTCCCCACACACTGAAGCCCCTTCCGCACTTACTGAAACACATCCCTACACACTGAAACCCCTTCCGCACACAGTGAAACACTTCCCCACACACTGAAACCCCTTCCCCACACACTGAAACCACGTCCCCACACACTGTAATACTTCCCCACACACTGAAACACTTCCCCACACACTGAAACCCCTTCCCCACACACTGAAACACCTTCCCCACACACTGAAATCCCTTCCCCGCACACAGAAACACCTTCCCCACAAACTGAAACACCTTCACCACACACTGAAACCCCTTCCCCAAACAGTGAAACCCCTTCCGCTCACACTGAAACACCTTCCCCACACACTGAAACCCTTCCCCACGCACTGAAACACCTTCCCCACACACTGAAACACTTCCCAACACACTGAAACAGCTTCCCCACACACTGAAACCCCTTCCGCACACAGTGAAACCCTTCCCACACACTGAAACCCCTTCCCCACACACTGAAACCCCTTCCCCACACACTGAAACCCTTCCCTACACACTGAAACCCCTTCCGCACACACTGAAACACCTTCCCCACACACTGAAACACCTTCCCCACACACTGAAACCCCTTCCCCACAAACTGAAACCCCTTCCGCACACAATGAAACACCTTACCCACACACTGAAACCCCTTCCCCACACACTGAAACACCTTCCGCACACACTGAATCTCCTTCCTCTCACACTGAAACACCTTCCCCACACACTGAAACCCCTTCCCCACGCACTGAAACCCCTTCCCCACACACTGAAACACCTTCCCCACACACTGAAACCCCTTCCGCACACAGTGAAACCCTACCCCACACACTGAAACCCCTTCCCCACACACTGAAACACATCCCCACACACTGAAACCCCTTCCCCACCCAGTGAAACACATGCCCACACACTGAAACCCCTTCCCACCAACTGAAACACATCCCCACACACTGAAACACCTTCCCCACACATGGAAACACCTCCCCACACACTGATACACTTCCCCACACACAGAAACCTCTTCCGCACAGACTGAAACCCAACCCACACACGGAAAACCCTTCCCCACACACTGAAGCCACGTCCCAGATACTGTAATACTTCCCACACACTGAAACACTTCCCCACACACTGAAACCCCTTCCCCACACACTGAAACACCTTCCCCACACACTGAAACCCCTTTCCCACACACTGAAACCCCTTCCCCACACACTGAAATCCCTTCCCCACACACTGAAACACCTTCCCCACACACTGAAACACTTCCCAACACACTGAAACACCTTCCACACACACTGAAATCCCTTCCCCACACACAGAAACACCTTCCCCACTAACTGAAACACCTTCACCACACACTGAAACCCCTTCCCCAAACACTGAAACCCCTTCCGCTCACACTGAAACACCTTCCCCACACACTGAAACCCTTCCCCACGCACTGAAACACCTTCCCCACACACTGAAACACTTCCCAACACACTGAAACAGCTTCCCCACACACTGAAACCCCTTCCGCACACAGTGAAACCCTTCCCCACACAATGAAAACCCTTCCCCACACACTGAAACCCTTTCCGCACACAATCAAACACCTTCCCCACACACTGAAACCCCTTCCCCACACACTGAAACACCTTCCGCACACACTGAAACCCCTTCCGCTCACACTGAAACCCCTTCCCCACACACTGAAACCCCTTCCACACACACTGAAACACCTTCCCCACACACTGAAACCCGTTCCGCACAAAGTGAAACTCTACCCCACACACTGAAACCCCTTCCCCACACACTGAAACACATCCCCACACACTGAAACCCCTTCCCCACACACTGAAACCCCTTTCCCACACACTGAAACCCCTTTCCCACACACTGAAACTCATCCCCACACACAGAAACACCATCCCCACACACTGTAACCCCTTCCCCACACACTGAAACCCCTTCCGCACACAGTGAAACCCTTCCCCACACACTGAAAACCCTTCCGCACACACTGAAACCCTTCCCCATACACTGACACCCCTTCCTCACAGACTGAAAACCTTCCCCACACACTGAAACCCCTTCCCCACACACTGAGTCCTCGTCCCCACACACTGTAATACTTCCCCACACACTGAAACAATTCCCCACACACTGAAACCCCTTCCCCACACACTGAAAAACCTTCCACACACGCTGAAACACATCCCCACACACTGAAATACCTTCCCCACACTCGGAAACACCTTTCCCACACACTGAAAGCCATTCCCCAGACACTGAAACCCTTCCCCACACAGTGAGCACCATCCCCAAACACTGAAACCCCATCCCACTCACTAAAACAGCTTCCCCTCACACTGAAACCCCTACCGAACACACTGAAACACCTTCCCCACACACTGAAACACCTTCACCGCACACTGAAAACCCTTCCACACACACTGAAACACCTTTCCGACACACTGAAACCCTTCCCCCACACTGAAACACCTTCCCCACACACTGAAACACATTCCTCACATACACTGAAACCCCTTCCCCACACACTGGAACAACTTCCACACACACTGAAACCCCTTCCCCATACACTGAAACACATCCCCACACACTGAAACCCCTTCCCACCCAGTGAAACACATCCCCACACACTGAAACCCCTTCCCCACACACTGAAACACATCCCCACACACTGAAACACCTTCCCCACACACTGAAACACTTCCCCACACACTGAAACCTCTTCCGCACAGACTGAAACCCAACCCACACACGGAAAACCCTTCCCCACACACTGAACCACGTCCCCACACACTTTAATACTTCCCACACACTGAAACACTTCCCCACACACTGAAACACATACCCCACACACTGAAACCCCTTCCCCACACATTGAAACCCCTTCCCCACACACTGAAACGCCTTCCGCACGCACTGAAACCCCTTCCGCACACACGTAAACACCTTCCCCACACACTGAAACCCCTTCCCCACACTCTGAAACCCCTTCCGCACTTACTGAAACACCTTCCCCACACACTGAAGCCCCTTCCGCACTTACTGAAACACATCCCTACACACTGAAACCCGTTCCGCACACAGTGAAACACTTCCCCACACACTGAAACCCCTTCCCCACACACTGAAACCACGTCCCCACACACTGTAATACTTCCCCACACACTGAAACACTTCCCCACACACTGAAACCCCTTCCCCACACACTGAAACACCTTCCCCACACACTGAAATCCCTTCCCCGCACACAGAAACACCTTCCCCACAAACTGAAACACCTTCACCACACACTGAAACCCCTTCCCCAAACACTGAAACCCCTTCCGCTCACACTGAAACACCGTCCCCACACACTGAAACCCTTCCCCACGCACTGAAACACCTTTCCCACACACTGAAACACTTCCCAACACACTGAAACAGCTTCCCCACACACTGAAACCCCTTCCGCACACAGTGAAACCATTCCCCACACACTGAAACCCCTTCCCCACACACTGAAACCCCTTCCCCACACACTGAAACCCTTCCCTACACACGGAAACCCCTTCCGCACACACTGAAACACCTTCCCCACACACTGAAACACCTTCCCACACACTGAAACCCCTTCCCACAAACTGAAACCCCTTCCGCACACAATGAAACACCTTCCCCACACACTGAAACCCCCTCGCCACACACTGAAACACCTTCCGCACACACTGAATCTCCTTCCTCTCACACTGAAACACCTTCCCCACACACTGAAACTCCTTCCCCACGCACTGAAACCCCTTCCCCACACACTGAGACACCTTCCCCACACACTGAAACCCCTTCCGCACACAGTGAAACCCTACCCCACACACTGAAACCCCTTCCCCACACACTGAAACACATCCCCACACACTGAAACCCCTTCCCCACCCAGTGAAACACATCCCCACACACTGAATCCCCTTCCCCACCAACAGAAACACATCCCCACACACTGAAACACCTTCCCCACACATGGAAACATCTTCCCCACACACTGAAACCTCTTCCGCACAGACTGAAACCCAACTCACACACGGAAAACCCTTCCCCACACACTGAAACCACGTCCCCACACACTGTAATACTTCCCCACACACTGAAACACTTCCCCACACACCTGAAACCCCTTCCCCACACACTGAAACACCTTCCTCACACACTGAAACCCCTTTCCCACACACTGAAACCCCTTCCCCACACACTGAAATCCCTTCCCCACACACTGAAAACACCTTCCCCACACACTGAAACACTTCCCAACACACTGAAACACCTTCCACACACACTGAAACCCCTTCGACACACACTGAAACCCCTTCCCCACAACACTGAAACCCTTTCCCGCACACAATCAAACACCTTCCCCACACACTGAAACCCCTTCCCCACACACTGAAACACCTTCCGCACACTCTGAAACCCCTTCCGCTCACACTGAAACCCCTTCCCGACACACTGAAACCCCTTCCACACACACTGAATCACCTTCCCCACACACTGAAACCACTTCCGCACAAAGTTAAACTCTACCCCACACACTGAAACCCCTTCCCCACACACTGAAACACATCCCCACACACTGAAACCCCTTCCCCACACACTGAAACACACCCCACACACTGAAACCCCTTTCCCACACACTGAAACACTTCCCCACACACAGAAACACCATCCCCACACACTGTAACCCCTTCCCCACACACTGAAACCCCTTCCGCACACAGTGAAACCGTTCCCCACACACTGAAAACCCTTCCCCACACACTGAAACCCTTCCCCATACACTGACACCCCTTCCTCACTGACTGAAACCCTTCCCCACACACTGAAACCCCTTCCCCACACACTGAAACCCCGTCCCCACACACTGTAATACTTCCCCACACACTGAAACAATACCCCACACACTGAAACCCCTTCCCCACACACTGACACCCCTTCCCCACACACTGAAAACATTCCCCAGACACTGAAACCCCTTCCCCACACACTGAAACCCCTTCCCCACACACTGAAAACCTTCCACACACGCTGAAACACATCCCCACACACTGAAACACCGTCCCCACAAACAGAAACCCCTTCACCTCACACACTGAAACACCTTCCGCACACACTGAAACACCTTCCCCACACACTGAAATACCTTCCCCACACTCTGAAACACCTTTCCCACATACTGAAAGCCATTCCCCATACACTGAAACCCTTCCCCACACAGTGAGCACCATCACCAAACACTGAAACCCCATCCCCACACACTAAAACAGCTTCCCCTCGCACTGAAACCCCTACCGAACAACACTGAAACACCTTCCCCACACACTGAAACACCTTCCCCACACACTGAAACACCTTCACCGCACACTGAAAACCCTTCCACACACACTGAAACACCTTTCCGACACACTGAAACCCTTCCCCACACTGAAACACCTTCCCCACACACTGAAACACATTCCTCACATACACTGAAACCCCTTCCCCACACACTGAAACACCTTCCACACACACTGAAACACATTTAACACACACTGTAACACCTTCCCCAAACACTGAAACCCCTTCCGCTCACACTGAAACACCTTCGCCACACACTGAAACCCTTCCCCACACACTGAAACAGCTTCCCCACACACTGAAACACTTCCCAACACACTGAAATACCTTCCCCACACACTGAAACTCCTTCCCCACACACTGAAACCCCTTCCCCGCACACCGAAACACATCCCCACGAACTGAAACACATTCCCCACAGATTGAAACCCCTTCCCCACAGACTGAAACCCTTCCCAAACACTGAAACCCATTCACCACACACTGAAACTCATTCCCCACACACTGAAACGCTTCCCCACACACTGAAACACATACCCCACACACTGAAACCCCTTCCCCACACACTGAAACCAAATCGCCACACACTGAAACGCCTTCCGCACGCACTGAAACACCTTCCGCATACACTTAAACACCTTCCCCACACACTGAAACCCCTTCCCACACTCTGAAACCCCTTCCACACTTACTGAAACACCTTCCCCACACACTGAAGCCCCTTCCGCACTTACTGAAACACCTTCCTCACACACTGAAACCACTTCCCCACACACTGAAACACCTTTCCCACACACTGAAACACATCCCCACACACTGAAACCCCTTCCGCACACAGTGAAATCCTTCCCCACACACTGAAACTCCTTCCCCACAAACTGAAACACTTCCCCACACACTGAAACCTTCCCTACACACTGAAACCCCTTACGCACACACTGAAAAACCTTCCCCACACACTGAAACCCCTTCCCCACACACTGAAACCCATTCCCCACACACTGAAACCCCTTCCGCACACAAGGAAACACCTTCCCCACACACTGACACCCCTTCCCCACACACCGAAACTTCGTCCCCACACACTGTAATACTTCCCCACACACTGAAACACATCCCCATGCACTGACATCCCTTCCCCACACACTGAAACCCCTTCCCCACACACTGAAACCCCTTCCCCACACACTGAAACCCTTCCCTAGACACTGAAACCCCTTCCCCACACTCTGAAACCCCTTCCCCACACACTGAAAAACCTTCCCCACACACTGAAACCCCTTCCCCACACACTGAAAAACCTTCCACACACGCTGAAACACATCCTCACACACTGAAACACCTTACCACAACAAAAAACAGAAACCCCTTCAGCTCACACACTGAAACACCTTCCGCACACACTGAATCACCTTCCCCACACACTGAAATACCTTCCCCACGCTCTGAAACACCTTTCCCACACACTGAAAGCCATTCCCCAGACACTGAAACCCTTCCCCACACACTGAATCACCATCCCCAAACACTGAAACCCCATCCCCAAACACTAAAACAGCTTCCCCTCACACTGAAACCCCTACCGAACACACTGAAACATCTTCCCCCCACACTGAAACACCTTCCCCACACACTGAAACACCTTCACCGCACACTGAAAACCCTTCCACACACACTGAAACACCTTTCCCACACACTGAAAACCTTCCCCCACACAGAAACACCTTCCCCACACACTGAAACACCTTCCCCACACACTGAAACACCTTCCCCACACACTGAAACACCTTCACCACACACTGAAACACCTTCCCCAAACAGTGAAACCCCTTTCGCTGACACTGAAACACATTCCCCACAGACTGAAACCCTTCCCCACACAAAGAAACACATTCCCCACACACTGAAACACTTCCCAACACACTGAAACAGCTTCCCCACACACTGAAAATCTTCCCCACACACTGCAACCCCTTCCCCACACACTGTAACCCCTTCCCCGCACACTGAAGCACCTTCCCCACACACTGAAACCCCATCCCCACACACTGAAACACATCCCCACGAACTGAAACACATTCCCCAGACATTGAAACCCCTTCCCCACAGACTGAAACCCTTCCCCAAACACTGAAACCCATTCACCACAAACTGAAACTCATTCCCCACACACTTAAACACTTCCCCACACACTGAAACACATACCCCACACACTGAAACCCCTTCCCACACACTGAAACCCCTTCCCCACACACTGAAACGCCTTCCGCACGCACTGAAACCCCTTCCGCACACACGTAAACACCTTCCCCACAAACTGCAACCTCTTCCCCACACTCTGAAACCCCTTCCGCACTTACTGAAACAACTTCCCCAGACACTGAAACCGCTTCCCCACACACTGAAACACATCCCCACACACTGAAACCCCTTCCGCACACAGTGAAACCCTTCCCCACACACTGAAACCCCTTCCCCACACACTGAAACCCCTTCCCCACACACTGAAACACCTTCCCCACGCACTGAAACACCTTCCCCACACACTGAAACCCCTTCCGCACACAATGAAACACCTTCCCCACACACTGAAACCCCTTCCCCACACACTGAAACACCTTCCGCACACACTGAATCCCCTACCTCTCAAACTGAAACACCTTCCCCACACACTGAAACCCCTTCCCCACGCACTGAAACCCCTTCCCCAGACACTGAAACACCTTCCCTACATACTGAAACCCATTCCGCACACAGTGAAACCCTACCCCACACACTGAAACCCATTCCCCACACACTGAAACACATCCCCACACACTGAAACCCCTTCCCCACCCAGTGAAATACATCCCCACACACTGAAACCCATTCCGCACACACTGAAACACATCCCCACACACTGAAACACCTTCCCCACACACTGTAACCCCTTCCCCACACACTGAAACTCATTCCGCACACAGTGAAACCCCTTCCGCACAGACTGAAACCCTTCCCCACACACTGCAACCCCTTCCCCACACAGGGAAACACCTTCCCCACACACTGAAACACTTCCCCACACACTGAAACCCCTTCCACACAGACTGAAACACTTCCCCACACACTGAAACCCCTTCCCCACTCACTGAAACCACGTCCCCACACACTGCAATACTTTCCCACACACTGAAACTCTTCCCCACACACTGAAACCCCTTCCCCACTCACTGAAGCACCTTCCCCACACACTGAAACCCCTTTCCCACACACTGAAACCCCTTCCCCACACACTGAAATCCCTTCCCCACACACTGAAACACCTTCCCCACACACTGAAACACCTTCACCACACACTGAAACCCCTTCCCCAAACACTTAAATCCCTTCCGCTCACACTGAAACACCTTCCCCACACCTTGAAACACTTCCCAACACACTGAAACAAAACACCTCCCACACACAATGAAACCACTTCCACACACACTGAAACCCCTTCCCCACACACTGAAACACCTTCCCCAAACACTGAAACCCCATCCCCAGACAATGAAACACATCCCCACGAACTGAAACACATTCCCCACACATTGAAACCCCTTCCCCACACACTGAAACCCCTTCCCCACACACTGAAACGCCTTCCGCACGCACTGAAACCACTTCCGCACACACTTAAACCCCATCCCCACACACTGAAACCCCTTCCCCACACTCTGAAACACCTTCCGCACTTACTGAAACACCTTCCCCACACACTGAAACACCTTCCTCACACACTGAAACCCCTTTCCAACACACTGAAACACCTTCCCCACACACTGAAACACCTTCCCCACACACTGAAACCCCTACCGCTCACAAAGAAACACCTTCTGCACACACTGAAACCCTTTCCGCACACAGTGAAACCCTTCCCCACACACTGAAGTCCCTTCCCCACACACTGAAACCCCTTCCCCACACACTGAAACCCTTCCCTACACACTGAAACCCCTTCCGCAAACACAGAAACACCTTCCCCACACACTGAAACCACTTCCCCACACACTGAAAACTCTTCCGCACATACTGAAACACCTTCCCCACACACTGAAAAGCCTTCCCCACAAACTGAAACCCCTTCCGCACACAGTGAAACCCCTCCCCACATACTGAAGTACCTTCCCCACACACTGAAACACATCCCCACACACCGAAACCCCTTCCCCACACATTGAAACACATCCCCAAACACTGAAACCCCTTCTCCAAACAATGAAACCCCTTCCCCACACACTGAAACGCCTTCCCCACACACAGAAACCCCTTCCCCACACACTGAAACCCCTTCCGCACACAATGAAACACCTTCCCCACACACTGAAACACCTTCCCCACACACTGAAACCCCTACCGAACACACTGAAACACCTTCCCCCCACACTGAAACACCTTCCCAACACACTGAGACATCTTCACCGCACACTGAAAACCCTTCCACTTACACTGAAACACCTTTCCCACACATTGAAACCCTTCCCCCACACTGAAACACCTTCCCCACACACTGAAACACCTTCCCCACACACTGAAACACCTTCCCCACACACTGAAACCACTTCCCCACCCACTGGAACACACCCCCACACACTGAAACCCCTTCCCCACACACTGAAACACATCCCCACACACTGAAACACCTTCCCCACACACTGTAACCCCTTCCCCACACACTGAAACCCATTCCGCACACAGTGAAACCCTTCCCCACACACTGAAACCCCTTCCCCACACACTGAAACAACTTCCCCACACACTGAAACCCTTCCCCACACACTGAAACCCCTTCCGCACAGACTGAAACCCTTCCCCCACACTGAAACCACTTCCCCACAAACTGAAACCACGTCCCCACACACTGCAATACATCCCCACACACCGAAACACTTCCCCACACACTGAAACCCCTTCCCCACACACTGAAACCCCTTCCCCAAACACTGAAACCCTTCCCTACACACTGAAACCCCTTCTGCACAAACTGAAACACCTTCCCCACATACTGAAACCACTTCCCCACACACTGAAACCCCTTCCGCACTTAGTGAAACACCTTCCCCACACACTGAAACCCCTACCCCACAAACTGAAACCCCTTCCGCACACAGTGAAACCCTTCCCCACACACTGAAATACCTTCCCCACACACTGAAACCCCTTCCCCAAACACTGAAACCCCTTCCGCTCAAACTGAAACACCTTCCCCACACACTGAAACACTTCCCAACACACTGAAACACCTTCCCCACACACTGAAACCCCTTCCACACACACTGAAACCCCTTCCCCACACACTGAAACACCTTCCCCACACACTGAAACCCCATCCCCACACACTGAAACACATCCCCACGAACTGAAACCCATTCCCCACACATTGAAACACATACCCCACACACTGAAACCCCTTCCTCACACACTGAAACCCCTTCCGCACACACTTAAACA
The DNA here is from genome assembly GCF_036365525.1 of Heterodontus francisci. Taxonomy (NCBI): domain Eukaryota; kingdom Metazoa; phylum Chordata; class Chondrichthyes; order Heterodontiformes; family Heterodontidae; genus Heterodontus; species Heterodontus francisci. The sequence goes on from NW_027140527.1 coordinate 243,269, forward strand.
CCTTCCCCACACACTGAAACCCCTTCCCCACACACTGAAACACACCCCCACACACTGAAACCACTTTCCCACACAGTGAAACACATCCCCACACGCAGAAACACCTTCCCCACACACTGCAACCCCTTCCCCACACACTGAAACCCCTTCCGCACACAGTGAAACCCTTCCCCACACACTGAAAACCCTTCCCCACACACTGAAAGCCTTACCCATACACTGGCACCCCTTCCTCACAGACTGAAACCCTTCCCCACACACTGAAACACCTTGCCCACACACTGAAACCCCGTCCCCACACACTGTAATACTTCCCCACACACTGAAACACTTCCCCACACACTGAAACCCCTTCCCCACACACTGACACCCCTTCCCCACACACTGAAACCCTTCCCCAGACACTGAATCCCCTTCCCCACACACTGAAACCCCTTCCCCACACACTGAAAAACCTTCCCCACACACTGAAACCCCTTCCCCACACACTGAAAAACCTTCCACACACGCTGAAACACATCCCCACACACTGAAACACCTTCACCTCACACACTGAAACACCTTCCGCACACACTGAAACACCTTCCTCACACACTGAAATACCTTCCCCACACTCTGAAACACCTTTCCCACACACTGAAAGCCATTCCCCAGACACTGAAACCCTTCCCCACACACTGAATCACCATCCCCAAACACTGAAACCGCATCACCACACACTAAAACAGCTTCCCCTCACACTGAAACCCCTACCGAACACACTGAAACACCTTCCCGACACACTGAAACACCTTCCCCACACACTGAAACATCTTCACCGCACACTGAAAACCCTTCCACAGACACTGAAACACCTTTCCCACACACTGAAACCCTCCCCCCACACTGAAGCACCTTCCCCACACACTGAAACACATTCCTCACATACACTGAAACCCCTTCCCCACACACTGAAACACCTTCCCCACACACTGAAACACCTTTACCACATACTGAAACACATTCCGCAAATACTGAAACCCCTTCCGCTCACACTGAAACACCTTCGCCACACACTGAAACACTTCCCCACACACTGAAACACCTTCCGCACACACTGAAACACTTCCCAACACACTCAAACACTTTCGCCACACACTGAAACCCCTTCCCCACACACTGAAACCACTTCCCGGCACACTGAAACACCTTCCCCATACACTGAAACCCCATCCCCACACACTGAAACACATCCCCACGAACTGAAACACATTCCCCACACATTGAAACCCCTTCCTCACAGACTGAAACCCTTCCCCAAACACTGAAACCCATTCACCACACATTGAAACTCATTCCCCACACACTGAAACACTTCCCCACAAACTGAAACACATACCCCACACACTGAAACCCCTTCCCCACACACTGAAACCCCTTCCCCACACTCTGAAACGCCTTCCGCACGCACTGAAACCCCTTCCGCACACACTTAAACACCTTCCCCACACACTGAAACCCCTTCCCCACACTCTGAAACCCCTTCCGCACTTACTGAAACAACTTCCCCACACTCTGAAGCCCCTTCCGCACTTAATGAAACACCTTCCTCACACACTGAAACCCCTTCCCCACACACTGAAACACCTTCCCCACACACTGAAACACATCCGCACACACTGAAACCCCTTCCTCACACAGTGAAACCCTTCCCCACACACTGAAACCCCTTCCCCACACACTGAAACACTTCCCCACACACTGAAACCCTTCCCTACACACTGAAACCCCTTCCACAGACACTGAAAAACCTTCCCCACAAACTGAAACACCTTCCGCACACACTGAAACCCCTTTCCCACACAGTGAAACCCCTTCCGCACACAATGAAACACCTTCCCCACACACTGAAACCCCTTCCCCACACACTGAAACCCCGTCCCCACACACTGTAATACTTCCCCACACACTGAAACACTTCCCCACGCACTGAAATCCCTTCCCCACACACTGAAACCCCTTCCCCACACACTGAAACCCCTTCCCGGCACACTGAAACACCTTCCCCATACACTGAAACCCCATCCCCACACACTGAAACACATCCCCACGAACTGAAACACATTCCCCACACATTGAAACCCCTTCCTCACAGACTGAAACCCTTCCCCAAACACTGAAACCCATTCACCACACATTGAAACTCATTCCCCACACACTGAAACACTTCCCCACACACTGAAACACATACCCCACACACTGAAACCCCTTCCCCACACACTGAAACCCCTTCCCCACACTCTGAAACGCCTTCCGCACGCACTGAAACCCCTTCCGCACACACTTAAACACCTTCCCCACACACTGAAACCCCTTCCCCACACTCTGAAACCCCTTCCGCACTTACTGAAACAACTTCCCCACACTCTGAAGCCCCTTCCGCACTTAATGAAACACCTTCCTCACACACTGAAACCCCTTCCCCACACACTGAAACACCTTCCCCACACACTGAAACACATCCGCACACACTGAAACCCCTTCCTCACACAGTGAAACCCTTCCCCACACACTGAAACCCCTTCCCCACACACTGAAACACTTCCCCACACACTGAAACCCTTCCCTACACACTGAAACCCCTTCCGCAGACACTGAAAAACCTTCCCCACAAACTGAAACACCTTCCGCACACACTGAAACCCCTTTCCCACACAGTGAAACCCCTTCCGCACACAATGAAACACCTTCCCCACACACTGAAACCCCTTCCCCACACACTGAAACCCCGTCCCCACACACTGTAATACTTCCCCACACACTGAAACACTTCCCCACGCACTGAAATCCCTTCCCCACACACGGAAACCCCTTCCTCACACACTGAAACCCCTTCCCCACACACTGAAACCCTTCCCCAGACACAGAAACCCCTTCCCCACACACTGAAACCCCTTCCCCACACACTGAAAAACATTCCCCACACACTGAAACCCCTTCCCCACACACTGAAAAACCTTCCACACACGCTGAAACACATCCCCACAAACAGAAACCCCTTCACCTCACACACTGAAACACCTTCCGCACACACTGAAACACCTTCCCCACACACTGAAATACCTTCCCCACGCTCTGACACACCTTTCCCACACACTGAAAGCCATTCCCCAGACACTGAAACCCTTCCCCACACACTGAATCACCATCCCCAATCACTGAAACCCCATCCCCACACACTAAAACAGCTTCCCCACACACTGAAACCCCTACCGAACACACTGAAACACCTTCCCCACACACTGAAACACCTTCCCAACACGCTGAAACATCTTCACCGCACACTGAAAACCCTTCCACACACACTGAAACACCTTTCCCACACACTGAAACCCTTCCCCCACACTGAAACACCTTCCCCACACACTGAAACACCTTCCCCACACACTGAAACACCTTCCCCACACACTGAAACACCTTCACCACACACTGAAACACCTTCCCCAAACACTGAAACCCCTTTCGCTCACACTGAAGCACCTTCCCCACAGACTGAAACCCTTCCCCACACAAAGAAACACCTTCCCCACACACTGAAACACTTCCCAACACACTGAAACAGCTTCCCCACACACTGAAAATATTCCCCACACACTGCAACCGCTTCCCCACAGACTGAATCCCTTCCCCAAACGCTGCAACCCCTTCCCCACACACTGAAACCCCTTCCCCACACACTGAAACGCCTTCCGCACGCACTGAAACCCCTTCCGCACACACTTAAACACCTTCCCCACACACTGAAACCCCTTCCCCACACTCTGAAACCCCTTCCGCACTTACAGAAACACCTTCCCCACACACTGAAGCCCCTTCCACACTTACTGAAACACCTTCCTCACACACTGAAACCGCTTCCCCACACACTGAAACCCCTTCCCCACACACTGAAAACCCTTCCCCACACACTGAAACCCTTCCCTACACACTGAAACCCCTTCCGCACACACTGAAACACCTTCCCCACGCACTGAAACACCTTCGCCACACACTGAAACCCCTTCCCCACACACTGAAACCCCTTCCGCACACAAGGAAAAACCTCCCCCACACACTGAAACCCCTTCCCCACACACTGAAACACCTTCCGCACACACTGAATCCCCTTCCTCTCACACTGAAACACCTTCCCCACACACTGAAACCCCTTCCCTACGCACTGAACACCTTCCCCACACACTGATACCCCTTCCGCACACAGTGAAACCCTACCCCACACACTGAAACCCCTTCCCCACACACTGAAACACATCCCCACATACTGAAACCCCTTCCCCTCCCAGTGAAACACATCCCCACACACTGAAACCACTTCCCCACACACTGAAACACATCCCCACACACTGAAACACCTTCCCCACACACTGTAACCCCTTCCCCACACACTGAAACCCATTCCGCCCACAGTGAAACCCCTTCCGCACAGACTGAAACCCTTCCCCACACACTGAAACCCCTTCCCCACACATGAAAACACTTCCCCACACACTGAAACACTTCCCCACAGACTGAAACCCCTTCCGCACAGACTGAAACCCTTCCCCACTCACTGAAACCCCTTCCCCACCCACTGAAACCACGTCCCCACACATTGTAATACTGCCCCACACACTGAAACACTTCCCCACACACTGAAACCCCTTCCCCACACACTGAAACACCTTCCCCACACACTGAAGCCCCTTTCCCACACATTGAAACCCCTTTCCCACACACTGAAACCCCTTCCCCACACACTGAAATCCCTTCCCCACACACTGAAACACCTTCCCCACACACTGAAACACCTTCACCACACACTGAAACCCCTTCACCAAACACTGAAATCCCTTCCGCTCACACTGAAACAGCTTCCCCACACACTGAAACCCTTCCCCACACACTGAAACCCCTTCCCCACAAACTGAAACCCCTTCCGCACACAGTGAAACCCTTCCCCACACACTGAAATACTTTCCCCACACACTGAAACACATCCCCACACACCGAAACCCCTTCCCCACACACTGCAACACATCCCCACACACTGAAACCCATTCCCCAAACAATGAAACCCCTTCCCCACATACTGAAACACCTTCCCCACACACAGAAACCCCTTCCCCACCCACTGAAACCCCTTCCGCACACAATGAAACACCTTCCCCACATACTGAAACACCTTCACCACACACTGAAACACCTTCCGCACACACTGAAACCCCTTCCTCTCACACTGAAATACCTTCCCCACACACTGAAACCACTTCCCCACGCACTGAAACCCATTCCCCACACACTGAAACACCTTCCCCACACACTGAAACCCCTTCCGCACGCAGTGAAACCCTACCCCAGACACTGAAATCCCTTCCCCACACACTGAAACACATCCCCACACACTGAAACCCCTTCCCCATCCACTGAAACACACCCCCACACACTGAAACCCCTTCCCCACACACTGAAACACATCCCCACACACTGAAACACCTTCCCCACACACTGTAACCCCTTCCCCACACACTGAAACCCATTCCGCACACAGTGAAACCCTTCCCCACACACTGAAACCCCTTCCCCACACACTGAAACACCTTCCCCACACACTGAAACCCTTCCCCACACACTGAAACCCCTTCCGCACAGACTGAAACCCTTCCCCACACACTGAAACCACTTCCCCACACACTGAAACACTTCCCCACACACTGAAATCCCTTCCCCACACACTGAAACACCTTCCGCACTTACTGACACACCTTCCCCACACACTGAAACCCTTTCCGCACTTACTGAAACACCTTCCTCACACACTGAAACCCCTTCCCCACACACTGAAACACCTTCCCCACAGACTGAAACACATCCCCACACACTGAAACCCCTACAGCACACAATGAAACACCTTCCGCACACACTGAAACCCGTTCCGCACACAGTGAAACCCTTCCCCACACACTGAACCCCCTACCCCACACACTGAAACCCCTTCCCCACACACTGAAACCCTTCCCTACACACTGAAACCCCATCCGCACAAACTGAAACACCTTCCCCACACACTGAAACCACTTCCCCACACACTGAAACCCCTTCCGCACATACTGAAACACCTTCCCCACACACTGAAACCCCTTTCCCACACACTAAAACCCCTTCCGCACACATTGAAACCCTTCCCCAAACACTGAAATACCTTCCCCACACACTGAAACACATCCCCACACACCGAAACCCCTACCCCACACACTGAAACACATCCCCACACACTGAAACACCTTCCCCAAACAATGAAACCCCTTCCCCACACACTGAAACACCTTCCCCACACACAGAAACCCCTTCCCCACACACTGAAACCCCTTCCGCACACAATGAAACACCTTCCCCACACACTGAAACACCTTCCCCACACACTGAAACACCTTCAGACACACACTGAAACCCCTTCCTCTCACACTGAAACACCTTCCCCACACACTGAAACCACTTCCCCACGCACTGAAACCCCTTCCCCACACACTGAAACACCTTCCCCACACACTGAAAACCCTTCCGCACACAGTGAAACCCTACCCCACACACTAAAACCCCTTCCCCACACACTGAAACACATCCCCACACACAGAAACCCCTTCCCGACCCAGTGAAACACACCCCCACACACTGAAACCCCTTCCCCACACACTGAAACACATCCCCGCACACAGAAACACCTTCCCCACACACTGTAACCCCTTCCCCAAACACTGAAACCCATTCCGCACACTGTGAAACCCTTCCCCACAGACTGAAACCCCTTCCCCACACACTGAAACACCTTCCCCACACACTAAAACCGTTCCCCACACACTGATACCCATTCCACACAGACTGAAACCCTTCCCCAAACACTGAAACCACTTCCCCACACACTGAAACCACGTCCCCACACACTGTAATACATCCCCACACACTGTAACCCCTTCCCCACAAACTGAAACACCTTCCCCACACACTGAAACCCCTTTCCCACACACTGAAACCCTTCCCCAGACACTGAAACCCCTTTCCCACACACTGAAACCCCTTCCCCACACCGTGAAACCTTCCCAACACACTGAAACCCCTTCCCCACATACCGAAACCCCTTCCCCACACACTGAAAAACCTTCCCCACACACTGAATCCCCTACTGCACACAGTCAAACCCTTCCCCACGCACTGAAACCCCCTCACCACGCACTGAAACTCCTTCCCCACACACTGAAACCCCTTCCGCACAGACTGAAACACATCCCCACACACTGCAACCCATCCCCCACACTGAATCACCTTCCCCACACACTGAAACCCTTCCCCACACACTGAAACCCCTTCCCCACACACTGAAGCACATCCGCACAAACTGAAACCCTTCCCGACACACTGAAACCCCTTCCCCACACACTGTAACCCCGTCCCCACACACTGTAATCGTTCCCCACACACTGACACACTTCCCCACACACTGATACCCCTTCCCCACACAGTGAAACCCCTTCCCGACACACTGAAACCCCTTCCCACACACTGAAACCCTTCCCCACACACTGAAACCCCTTCCCCACACACTGAAACCCTTCCCCACACACTGAAACCCCTCCAACACATACTGAAACCCCTTCCCTACACACTGAAACACCATCCCTAAACACTGAAACCCCATCCCCACACACTAAAACAGCTTCCCCACATACTAAATCACCTTCCCCACACACTGAAACACCTTCGCCACACACTGAAACACCTTCACCGCACACTGAAAACCCTTCCGCACACATTGAAACACCTTTCGCACTCACTGAAACCCTTCCCCACACACTGAAACACCTTCCACACACACTGAAACACCTTCCTCACACACACTGAAACCCCTACCCCACACACTGAAACACCTTCCCCACACACTGAAACCCTTCCCCACACACTGAAACACCTTCCCCACACACTGAAACAATTTCCCCACACACTGAAACACCTTCCCCACACACTGCAACACATCCCCACGCACTGAAACACATTCCCAACACACTGAAACCCTTCCCCAGACACTGAAAACACTTCCCCACACACTGAAACCCCTTCCTCACACACTGAAACACCTTCCCCACAGACTAAAACCCCTTCCCACACACTGAAACCCTTCCCCACTCACTGAAACCCCTTCCCCACACACTGAAACCCTTCCCCACACACTAAAACACCTCCCGCACATACTGAAATCCCTTCCCTACACACTGAAACACCATCCCTAAAGACTGAAAGCCCATCCCCACACACTAAAACAGCTTCCCCACACACTTAAAGCCCTACCCCACACACTGAAACACCTTCCCCACACACTGAAACACCTTCCCCACACACTGAAACACCTTCACCGCACACTGAAAACCCTTCCGCACACACTGAAACACCTTTCCCACTCACTGAAACCCTTCCCCACACACTGAAACGCCTTCCCCACACACTGAAACACCTTCCTCACACACACTGAAACCCCTTCCCCACACACTGAAACACCTTCCCCACACACTGAAATCCTTCCCCACACACTGAAACACCTTCCCCACACACTGAAACACTTCCCAACACACTGAAACACCTTCTCCACACACTGAAACCCCTTCCCCACACACTGCCACACATCCCCACGCACTGAAACTCATTTCCCACACACTGAAACCCTTCCCCGGACTCTGAAAACCCTTCCCCACACACTGAAACACCTTCCTCATACAGTGAAACACCTTCACCACAGACTGAAACCCCTTCCCCACACAGAGAAACACCTTCCTCACACGCTGAAACACATCCCCACACACTGAAACACCTTCCCCACAAACAGAAACCCCTTCCCCTCACACACTGAAACACCTTCCGCACACACTGAAACACCATCCCCACACACTGAAATACCTTCCCCACACACTGAAACACCTTTCCCACACACTGAAAGCCCTTCCCCAGACACTGAAACCCTTCCCCACACACTGAAACACCATCCCCAAACACTGAAACCCCATCCCCACACACTGAAACAGCTTCCCTATACACTGAAGCCCCTACCCGACATGCATAAACACCTTCCCCACACACTGAAACACCTTCCCCACACACTGAAACAACTTCACCGCACACTGAAAACCCTTCCGCACACACTGAACCACCTTTCCCACACACTGAAACCCTTCCCCCACACTGAAACACCTTCCCCACACACTGAAACACCTTCCTCACACACACTGAAACACCTTCCCCACACACTGAAACACCTTCACCACACACTGAAACATCTTCCCCAAACACTGAAACCCCTTCCGCTCACACTGAAACACCTTCCCCATACACTGAAACACTTCCCCACACACTGAAATACCTTCCCCACACACTGAAACACTTCCCAACACACTGAAACACCTTCCCCACACACTGAAACCCCTTCCCCACACACTGAAACCCCTTCCCCTCAAACTGAAACACCTTCCCCACACACTGAAACCCCATCCCCACTCACTGAAACAAATCCCCCCGCACTGAAACACCTTCCCCACACACTGAAACCCCATCCCCACTCACTGAAACACATCCCCACGCACTGAAACACATTCCCCACACATTGAATCCCCTTCCCCACAGACTGAAACCCTTCCCCAAACACTGAAACCCATTTACCACACACTGAAACTCATTCCCCACACACGTAAACACCTTCCCCACACACTGAAACCCCTTCCCCACACACTGAAACTCCTTCCGCACTTACTGAAACATCTTCCCCACACACAGAAACCCCTTCCGCACACACTGAAACACCTTCCCCACACACTGAAACACATCCCCACACACTGAAACCCCTTCCGCACACAATGAAACACCTTCCGCACACACTGAAACCCTTTCCGCACACAGTGAAACCCCTTCCCCACACACTGAAACCCCTTCCCCACACACTGAAACCCTTCCCCCACACTGAAACGCCTTCCCCACACACTGAAACACCTTCCTCACACACACTGAAATACCTTCCCCACACACTGAAACACCTTCATCACACACTGAAACACCTTCCCCAAACACTGAAACACCTTCCACTCACACTGAAACACCTTCCCCATACACTGAAACCCTTCCCCACACACTGAAACACCTTCCCCACACACTGAAACACTTCCCAACACACTGAAACACCTTCCCCACACACTGAAACCCCTTCCCCACACACTGAAACCCCTTCCCTCACACTGAGACACCTTCCCCACACACTGATCCCCATCCCCACACACTGAAACACATCCTCACGCACTGAAACACATTCCCCACACATTGAGTCCCCTTCCCCACAGACTGAAACCCTTCCCCAAACACTGAAACCCATTCACCACACACTGAAACTCATTCCAAACACACTGAAACACTTCCCTACACACTGAAACCCATTCCCCACACACTGAAACCACTTCCCCACACACTGAAACCCCTTCCCCACACACTGAAATGCCTTCCGCACACACTGAAACCCCTTCCGCTCACACGTAAACACCTTCCCCACACACTGAAACCCCTTCCCCACACACCGAAACCCCTTCCGCACTTACTGAAACATCTTCCCCACACACTGAAACCCCTTCCGCACTTACTGAAACACCTTCTTCAAACACTGAAACACCTTCCCCACACACTGAAACACCTTCCGCACACACTGAAACACATCTCCACACACTGAAACCCCTTCCGCACACAATGAAACACCTTCCCCACACACTGAAACCCCTTCCCCACACACTGAAACACCTTCCGCACACACTGAAAACCTTTCCGCACACAGTGAAACACTTCCGCACACACTGAAACCCCTTCCCCACACACTGAAACCCCTTCCCCACACACTGAAACCTTTCCCTACACACTGAAACCCCTTCCGCACACACTGAAACACCTTCCACACACACTAAAACCCCTTCCCCACACACTGAAACACCGTCCGCACACACTGAAACCCTTTCCGCACACAGTGAAACCCTTCCGCACACATTGAAACCCCTTCCCCACACACTGAAACCCCTTCCCCACACACTGAAACCTTTCCCTACACACTGAAACCCCTTCCGCACACACTGAAACCCCTTCCACACACACTGAAACCCCTTCCCCACACACTGAAACCCCTTCCGCACATACTGAAACACGTTCCCCACACACTGAAACCACTTCCCCACAAACTGAAACCCCTTCCGCACACAGTGAAACCCCTTCCCCACACACTGAAATAGCTTCCCCACACACTGCAACACATCCCCACACACCGAAACCCCTTCACCACACACTGAAACACATCCCCACACACTGAAACACCTTCCCCACACAATGAAACACCTTCCCCACACACTGAAACACCTTCCCCACACACTGAAACCCCTTCCCCACACACTGAAACACCTTCCGCACACAATGAATCACCTTCCCCACACACTGAAACCCCTTCCTCACGCACTGAAACCCCTTCCCCACACAATGAAACCCCTTCCACACACACTGAAACACCTTCCCCACAAACAGAAACCCCTTCCCCTCACACACTGAAACACCTTCCGCACACACTGAAACACCTTCCCCACACACTGAAATACCTACCCCACACACTGAAACACCGTTCCCACACACTGAAAGCCCTTCCCCAGACACTGAAACCCTTCCCCACACACTGAAACAACATCCCCAAACACTGACACCCCATCCCCACACACTAAAACAGCTTCCCGACACACTGAAGCCCCTACCCGACACACATAAACACCTTCCCCACACACTGAAACACCTTCCCCACACACTGAAACGCCTTCACCACACACTGAAACACCTTCCTCACACACACTGAAACACCTTCCCCACACACTGAAACCCTTCCCCCACACTGAAACACCTTCCCCACACACTGAAACACCTTCCTCACACACACTGAAACACCTTCCCCACACACTGAAACACCTTCACCACACACTGAAACACCTTCCCCAAACACTGAAACCCCTTCCGCTCACACTGAAACACCTTCCCCATACACTGAAACCCTTCCCCACACACTGAAACACCTTCCCCACACACTGAAACACTTCCCAACAAACTGAAACACCTTCCCCACACACTGAAACCCCTTCCCCACACACTGAAACCCCTTCCCCTCACACTGAAACATCATCCCCACACACTGAAACCCCATCCCCACTCACTGAAACACATCCCCACGCACTGAAACACCTTCCCCACACACTGAAACCCCATCCCAACTCACTGAAACACATCCCCACGCACTGAACCACATTCCCCACACATTGAATCCCCTTCCCCACAGACTGAAACCCTTCCCCAACCACTGAAACCCATTTACCACACACTGAAACTCATTCCCCACACACGTAAACACCTTGCCCACACACTGAAACCCCTTCCCCACACACTGAAACCCCTTCCGCACTTACTGAAACATCTTCCCCACACACAGAAACCCCTTCCGCACTTACTGAAACACCTTCCTCACACACTGAAACACCTTTCCCACACACTGAAACACATCCCCACACACTGAAACCCCTTCCGCACACAATGAAACATCTTCCGCACACACTGAAACCCTTTCCGCACACAGTGAAACCCTTCCGCACACACTGAAACCCCTTCCCCACACACTGAAAACCCTTCCCCCACACTGAAACACCTTCCCCACACACTGAAACACCTTCCTCACACACACTGAAATACCATCCCCACACACTGAAACACCTTCACAACTCACTGAAACACCTTCCCCAAACACTGAAACCCCTTCCGCTCACACTGAAACACCTTCCCCATACACTGAAACCCTTCCCCACACACTGAAACCCCTTCCCCACACACTGAAACCAGTTCCGCACACAATGAAACACCTTCCCCACACACAGACACCCCTTCCCCACACACTAAAACACCTTCCGCACACACTGAAACACCTTCCGCACACAATGAATCACCTTCCCCACACACTGAAACCCCTTCCTCACGCACTGAAACCCCTTCCCCACACAATGAAACCCCTTCCACACACACTGAAACACCTTCCCCACAAACAGAAACCCCTTCCCCTCACACACTGAAACACCTTCCGCACACACTGAAACACCTTCCCCACACACTGAAATACCTACCCGACACACTGAAACACCGTTCCCACACACTGAAAGCCCTTCCCCAGACACTGAAACCCTTCCCCACACACTGAAACAACATCCCCAAACACTGAAACCCCATCCCCACACACTAAAACAGCTTCCCGACACACTGAAGCCCCTACCCGACACACATAAACACCTTCCCCACACACTGAAACACCTTCCCCACACACTGAAACACCTTCACCACACACTGAAACACCTTCCTCACACACACTGAAACACCTTCCCCACACACTGAAACCCTTCCCCCACACTGAAACACCTTCCCCACACACTGAAACACCTTCCTCACACACACTGAAACACCTTCCCCACACACTGAAACACCTTCACCACACACTGAAACACCTTCCCCAAACACTGAAACCCCTTCCGCTCACACTGAAACACCTTCCCCACACACTGAAACCCTTCCCCACACACTGAAACACCTTCCCCACACACTGAAACACTTCCCAACACACTGAAACACCTTCCCCACACACTGAAACCCCTTCCCCACACACTGAAACCCCTTCCCCTCACACTGAAACATCATCCCCACACACTGAAACCCCATCCCCACTCACTGAAACACATCCCCACGCACTGAAACACCTTCCCCACACACTGAAACCCCATCCCAACTCACTGAAACACATCCCCACGCACTGAACCACATTCCCCACACATTGAATCCCCTTCCCCACAGACTGAAACCCTTCCCCAAACACTGAAACCCATTTACCACACACTGAAACTCATTCCCCACACACGTAAACACCTTGCCCACACACTGAAACCTCTTCCCCACACACTGAAACCCCTTCCACACTTACTGAAACATCTTCCCCACACACAGAAACCCCTTCCGCACTTACTGAAACACCTTCCTCACACACTGAAACCCCTTCCCCACACACTGAAACACCTTCCCCACACACTGAAACACATCCCCACACACTGAAACCCCTTCCGCACACAATGAAACATCTTCCGCACACACTGAAACCCTTTCCGCACACAGTGAAACCCTTCCGCACACACTGAAACCCCTTCCCCACACACTGAAAACCCTTCCCCCACACTGAAACACCTTCCCCACACACTGAAACACCTTCCTCACACACACTGAAATAGCATCCCCACACACTGAAACACCTTCACAACTCACTGAAACACCTTCCCCAAACACTGAAACCCCTTCCGCTCACACTGAAACACCTTCCCCATACACTGAAACCCTTCCCCACACACTGAAACACCTTCCCCACACACTGAAACACTTCCCAACACACTGAAACACCTTCCCCACACACTGAAACCCCTTCCCCACACACTGAAACCACTTCCCTCACACTGAAACACCTTCCCCACACACTGATCCCCATCCCCACACACTGAAACACATCCCCACGCACTGTAACACATTCCCCACACATTGAGTCCCCTTCCCCACAGACTGAAACCCTTCCCCAAACACTGAAACCCATTCACCACACACTGAAACTCATTCCCCACACACTGATACACTTCCCTACACACTGAAACCCATTCCCCACACACTGAAACCACTTCCCCACACACTGAAACCCCTTCCCCACACACTGAAATGCCTTCCGCACACACTGAAACCCCTTCCGCTCACACGTAAACACCTTCCCCACACACTGTAACCCCTTCCCCACACACTGAAACCCCTTCCGCACTTACTGAAACATCTTCCCCACACACTGAAACCCCTTCCGCACTTACTGAAACACCTTCCTCACACACTGAAACCCCTTCCTCACACACTGAAACACCTTCCCCACAAACTGAAACACATCTCCAGACACTGAAACCCCTTCCGCACACAATCAAACACCTTCCGCACACAGTGAAACCCTTCCACACACACTGAAACCCCTTCCCCACACACTGAAACCCCTTCCCCACACACTGAAACCTTTCGCTACACACTGAAACCCCTTCCGCACACACTGAAACCCCTTCCACACACACTGAAACCCCTTCCCCACACACTGAAACACCTTCCGCACACACTGAAACCCTTTCCGCACACAGTGAAACCCTTCCGCACACACTGAAACCCCTTCCCCACACACTGAAATCCCTTCCCCACACACTGAAATCTTTCCCTACACACTGAAACCCCTTCCGCACACACTGAAACCCCTTCCACACACACTGAAACCCCCTCCCCACACACTGAAACCCCTTCCGCACATATTGAAACACGTTCCCCACACACTGAAACCACTTCCCCACAAACTGAAACCCCTTCCGCACACAGTGAAACCTTTCCCCAACACTGAAATACCTTCCCAACACACTGCAACACATCCCCACACACCGAAACCCCTTCCCCACACACTGAAACACATCCCCACAAACTGAAACACCTTCCCCACACAATGAAACACCTTCCCCACACACAGAAACACCTTCCCGACACACTGAAACCCCTTCCCCACACACTGAAATCACTTCCGCACACAATGAAACACCTTCCCCACACACTGAAACCCCTTCCCCACACACTAAAACACCTTCCGCACACACTGAAACACCTTCCGCACACAATGAAACAACTTCCCCACACACTGAAACCCCTTCCCCATGCACTGAAACCCCTTCCCCACACACTGAAACCCCTTCCACACACACTGAAACACCTTCCCCACACACTGAAACCCCTTCCGCACACAGTGAAACCCTACCCCACAAACTGAAACCCCTTCCCCACACACTGAAACACACCCCCACAAACTGAAACCCCTTCCCCACACACTGAAACACCTTCCTCACACACTGAAACACCTTCGCCACACACTGTAACCCCTTCCCCACACACTGAAACCCCTTCCGCACACAGTGAAACCCTTCCGCACACACTGAAACCCCTTCCCCACACACTGAAACCCCTTCCCCACACACTGAAACCTTTCGCTACACACTGAAACCCCTTCCGCACACACTGAAACCCCTTCCACACACACTGAAACCCCTTCCCCACACACTGAAACACCTTCCGCACACACTGAAACCCTTTCCGCACACAGTGAAACCCTTCCGCACACACTGAAACCCCTTCCCCACACACTGAAATCCCTTCCCCACACACTGAAATCTTTCCCTACACACTGAAACCCCTTCCGCACACACTGAAACCCCTTCCACACACACTGAAACCCCCTCCCCACACACTGAAACCCCTTCCGCACATATTGAAACACGTTCCCCACACACTGAAACCACTTCCCCACAAACTGAAACCCCTTCCGCACACAGTGAAACCTTTCCCCAACACTGAAATACCTTCCCAACACACTGCAACACATCCCCACACACCGAAACCCCTTCCCCACACACTGAAACACATCCCCACAAACTGAAACACCTTCCCCACACAATGAAACACCTTCCCCACACACTGAAACACCTTCCCGACACACTGAAACCCCTTCCCCACACACTGAAATCACTTCCGCACACAATGAAACACCTTCCCCACACACTGAAACCCCTTCCCCACACACTAAAACACCTTCCGCACACACTGAAACACCTTCCGCACACAATGAAACAACTTCCCCACACACTGTAACCCCTTCCCCACACACTGAAACCCCTTCCGCACTTACTGAAACATCTTCCCCACACACTGAAACCCCTTCCGCACTTACTGAAACACCTTCCTCACACACTGAAACCCCTTCCTCACACACTGAAACACCTTCCCCACAAACTGAAACACATCTCCAGACACTGAAACCCCTTCCGCACACAATCAAACACCTTCCGCACACAGTGAAACCCTTCCGCACACACTGAAACCCCTTCCCCACACACTGAAACCCCTTCCCCACACACTGAAACCTTTCGCTACACACTGAAACCCCTTCCGCACACACTGAAACCCCTTCCACACACACTGAAACCCCTTCCCCACACACTGAAACACCTTCCGCACACACTGAAACCCTTTCCGCACACAGTGAAACCCTTCCGCACACACTGAAACCCCTTCCCCACACACTGAAATCCCTTCCCCACACACTGAAATCTTTCCCTACACACTGAAACCCCTTCCGCACACACTGAAACCCCTTCCACACACACTGAAACCCCCTCCCCACACACTGAAACCCCTTCCGCACATATTGAAACACGTTCCCCACACACTGAAACCACTTCCCCACAAACTGAAACCCCTTCCGCACACAGTGAAACCTTTCCCCAACACTGAAATACCTTCCCAACACACTGCAACACATCCCCACACACCGAAACCCCTTCCCCACACACTGAAACACATCCCCACAAACTGAAACACCTTCCCCACACAATGAAACACCTTCCCCACACACTGAAACACCTTCCCGACACACTGAAACCCCTTCCCCACACACTGAAATCACTTCCGCACACAATGAAACACCTTCCCCACACACTGAAACCCCTTCCCCACACACTAAAACACCTTCCGCACACACTGAAACACCTTCCGCACACAATGAAACAACTTCCCCACACACTGAAACCCCTTCCCCATGCACTGAAACCCCTTCCCCACACACTGAAACCCCTTCCACACACACTGAAACACCTTCCCCACACACTGAAACCCCTTCCGCACACAGTGAAACCCTACCCCACAAACTGAAACCCCTTCCCCACACACTGAAACACACCCCCACAAACTGAAACCCCTTCCCCACACACTGAAACACCTTCCTCACACACTGAAACACCTTCGCCACACACTGTAACCCCTTCCCCACACACTGAAACCACTTCCGCACACAGTGAAACCCTTCCGCACACACTGAAACCCCTTCCCCACACACTGAAACCCCTTCCCCACACACTGAAACCTTTCGCTACACACTGAAACCCCTTCCGCACACACTGAAACCCCTTCCACACACACTGAAACCCCTTCCCCACACACTGAAACACCTTCCGCACACACTGAAACCCTTTCCGCACACAGTGAAACCCTTCCGCACACACTGAAACCCCTTCCCCACACACTGAAATCCCTTCCCCACACACTGAAATCTTTCCCTACACACTGAAACCCCTTCCGCACACACTGAAACCCCTTCCACACACACTGAAACCCCCTCCCCACACACTGAAACCCCTTCCGCACATATTGAAACACGTTCCCCACACACTGAAACCACTTCCCCACAAACTGAAACCCCTTCCGCACACAGTGAAACCTTTCCCCAACACTGAAATACCTTCCCAACACACTGCAACACATCCCCACACACCGAAACCCCTTCCCCACACACTGAAACACATCCCCACAAACTGAAACACCTTCCCCACACAATGAAACACCTTCCCCACACACTGAAACACCTTCCCGACACACTGAAACCCCTTCCCCACACACTGAAATCACTTCCGCACACAATGAAACACCTTCCCCACACACTGAAACCCCTTCCCCACACACTAAAACACCTTCCGCACACACTGAAACACCTTCCGCACACAATGAAACAACTTCCCCACACACTGAAACCCCTTCCCCATGCACTGAAACCCCTTCCCCACACACTGAAACCCCTTCCACACACACTGAAACACCTTCCCCACACACTGAAACCCCTTCCACACACAGTGAAACCCTACCCCACAAACTGAAACCCCTTCCCCACACACTGAAACACACCCCACAAACTGAAACCCCTTCCCCACACACTGAAACACCTTCCTCACACACTGAAACACCTTCGCCACACACTGTAACCCCTTCCCCACACACTGAAACCCCTTCCGCAAACAGTGAAACCCTTCCCCACACACTGAAACCCCTTCCCCACACACTGAAACACCTTCCCCACACACTGAAACCCTTCCCCACACACTGAAACCCCTTCCGCACAGAATGAAACCCTTCCCCACACACTGAAACCCCTTCCCCACACACTGAAACCACGTCCCCACACACTGTAATACTTCCCCACACACTGAAACACTTCCCCACACACTGAAACCCCTGCCGCACACACTGAAACACCTTCCCCACACACTGAAACCCCTTCCCCACAAACTGAAACCCTTCCCCAGACACGGAAACCCCTTTCCCACACACTGAAATCCCTTCCCCAAACACTGAAAGCCTTCCCAACACACTGAAACCCCTTCCCCACACACTGAAACACACCCCCACACTCTGAAACCCCTTCCTCTCACACTGAAACACCTTCCCCAAACAGTGAAACTACTTCCCCACGCACTGAAACCCCTTCCCCACATACTGAAACACCTTCCCCACACGCTGAAATCCCTTCCGCACACAGTGAAACCCTACCCCACACACTGAAACCCCTTCCCCACACACTGAAACACATCCCCACACACTGAAACCCCTTCCCCACCCAGTGAAACCACTTCCCCACGAACTGAATCCCCTTCCCCACACACTGAAACACCTTCCCCACACACTGAAACCCCTTCCGCACACAGTGAAACCCTACCCCACACACTGAAACCCCTTCCCCACACACTGAAACACATCCCCACACACTGAAACCCCTTCCCCACCCATTGAAACACCCCCCCACACACTGAAACCCCTTCCCCACACACTGAAACACATCCCCACACACTGAAACACCTTCCCCACACACTGTAACCCCTTCCCCACACACTGAAACCCCTTCCCCACACACTGAAACACATCCCCACACTCTGAAACACCTTCCCCACACACTGTAACCCCTTCCCCACATACTGAAACCCCTTCCACACATACTGAAACACGTTCCCCACACACTGAAACCACTTCCCCACAAACTGAAACCCCTTCCCCACACAGTGAAACCCTTCCCCACACACTGAAATACCTTCCCCACACACTGCAAAACATCCCCACACACCGGGACCCCTTCCCCACACACTGAAACACATCCCCACACACTGAAACAACTTCCCCACACAATGAAACACCTTCCCCACACACTGAAACACCTTCCCGAAACACTGAAACCCCTTCCCCACACACTGAAACCACTTCCGCACACAATGAAACACCTTCCCCACACACTGAAACCCCTTCCCCACACACTAAAACACCTTCCGCACACACTGAAACACCTTCCGCACACAATGAAACACCTTCCCCACACACTGAAACCCCTTCCCCACTCACTGAAACCCCTTCCCCACACACTGAAACCCCTTCCACACACACTGAAACACCTTCCCCACACACTGAAACCCCTTCCGCACACAGTGAAGCCCTACCCCACACACTGAAACCCCTTCCCCACACACTAAAACACCTTCCGCACACACTGAAACACCTTCCGCACACAATGAAACACCTTCCCCACACACTGAAACCCCTTCTCCACGCACTGAAACCCCTTCCCCACACACTGAAACCCCTTCCACACACACTGAAACACCTTCCCCACACACTGAAACCCCTTCCGCACACAGTGAAACCCTACCCCACACACTGAAACCCCTTCCCCACACACTGAAACACACCCCCACACACTGAAACCCCTTCCCCACACACTGAAACACCTGCCTCACACACTGAAACACCTTCGCCACACACTGTAACCCCTTCCCCACACACTGAAACCCCTTCCGCATGCAGTGAAACCCTTCCCCACACACTGAAACCCCTTCCCCACACACTGAAACACCTTCCCCACACACTGAAACCCTTCCCCACACACTGAAACCCCTTCCGCACAGAATGAAACCCTTCCCCACACACTGAAACCCCTTCCCCACACACTGAAACCCCTTCCCCACACACTGAAACCACGTCCCCACACACTGTAATACTTCCCCAGACACTGAAACACTTCCCCACACACTGAAACACCTTCTCCACACACTGAAACCCCTTCCCCACAAACTGAAACCCTTCCCCAGACACTGAAACCCCTTTCCCAGACACTGAAATGCCTCCCCCAAACACTGAAAGCCTTCCCAACACACTGAAACCCCATCCCCACACACTGAAACACATCCCCAAACACTGAAACCCCTTCCCCACACACTGAAACACACCCCCACACAGAAACACCTTCCTCTCACACTGAAACACCTTCCCGACACTCTGAAACCACTTCCCCACGCACTGAAACACCTTCCCCACACACTGAAACACCTTCCCAAACACACTGAAACCCCTTCCGCACACAGTGAAACCCTACCCCACACACTGAAACCCCTTCCCCACACACTGAAACACATCCCCACACACTGAAACCCCTTCCCCACCCACTGAAACACCCCCCCCCCACTCACTGAAACGCCTTCCCCACACACTGAAACACATCCCCACACACTGAAACACCTTCCCCACACACTGTAACCCCTTCTCCACACACTGAAACCCATTCCGCACACAGTGAAACCCTTCCCCACACACTGAAACCCCTTCCCCACACACTGAAACACCTTCCCCAGACACTGAAAAACTTCCCCACCCACTGAAACCCCTTCCCCACAGACAGAAACCCTTCCCCACACACTGAAACACCTTCCCCACACACTCAAATCCCTTCCCCACACACTGCAACACATCCCCACGCACTGAAACACATTCCCCACACACTGAAACCCTTCCCCAGACACTGAAAACTCTTCCCCACACACTCAAACCCCTTCCTCACACACAGAAACACCTTCCCCACAGATTGAAACCCCTTCCCGCACACTGAAACCCTTCCCCACACACTGAAGCCCCTTCCCCACACACTGAAACCCTTCCCCACACAATGAAACCCCTCCCGCACATACTGAAACCCCTTCCCTACACACTGAAACACCATCCCTAAACACTGAAACCCCATCCCCACACACTAAAACAGCTTCCCCACACACTGAAACCCCTACTCCACAGACTGAAACACCTTCCCCACACACTGAAACCCCTTCCCCACGCACTGTAACCCCTTCCCCACACACTGAAACCCCTTCCACACACACTGAAACACCTTCCCGACACACTGAAACCCCTTGCCCACACACTGAAACCACTTCCACACACAATGAAACACCTTCCCCACACACTGAAACCCCTTCCCCACACACTAAAACACCTTCCGCACACACTGAAACACCTTCCGCACACAATGAAACACCTTCCCCACACACTGAAACCCCTTCCCCACGCACTGAAACCCCTTCCCCACACACTGAAACCCCTTCCACACACACTGAAACGCCTTCCCCACACACTGAAACCCCTTCCGCACACAGTGAAACCCTACCCCACACACTGAAACCCCTTCCCCACACACTGAAACACACCCCCACACACTGAAACCCCTTCCCCACACACTGAAACACCTTCCTCACACACTGAAACACCTTCGCCACACACTGTAACCCCTTCCCCACACACTGAAACTCCTTCCGCACACAGTGAAACCCTTCCCCACACACTGAAACCCCTTCCCCACACACTGAAGCACCTTCCCCACACACTGAAACCCTTCCCCACACACTGAAACCCCTTCCCAACACACTGAAACCACGTCCCCACACACTGTAATACTTCCCCACACACTGAAACACTTCCCCACACACTGAAACCCCTGCCGCACACACTGAAACACCTTCCCCACACACTGAAACCCCTTCCCCACAAACTGAAACCCTTCCCCAGACACTGAAACCCCTTTCCCACACACTGAAATCCCTTCTCCAAACACTGAAAGCCTTCCCAACACAAAGAAACCCCTTCCGCACACACTGAAACACATCCCCACACACTGAAACCCCTTCCCCACACACTGAAAAACACCCCCACACACTGAAACCACTTCCCCACGCACTGAAACCCCTTCCCCACACACTGAAACACCTTCCCCACACACTGAAACCCCTTCCGCCACAGTGAAACCCTACCCCACACACTGAAACCCCTTCCCCACACACTGAAACACATCCCCACACACTGAAACCCCTTCCCCACCCAGTGAAACCACTTCCCCACGCACTGAAACCCCTTCCCCACACACTGAAACACCTTCCGCACACACTGAAACCCTTTCCGCACGCAGTGAAACCCTTCCGCACACACTGAAACCCCTTCCCCACACACTGAAACCCCTTCCCCACACACTGAAACCTTTCCCTACACACTGAAACCCCTTCCGCACACACTGAAACCCCTTCCACACACACTGAAACCCCTTCCCCACACACTGAAACCCCTTCCGCACAAACTGAAACACGTTCCCCACACACTGAAACCACTTCCCCACAAACTGAAACCCCTTCCGCACACAGTGAAACCCTTCCCCACACACTGAAATACCTTCCCCACACACTGCAACACATCCCCACACACCGAAACCCCTTCACCCACACACTGAAACACATCCCCACACACTGAAACACCTTCCCCACACAATGAAACACCTTCCCCACACACTGAAACACCTTCCCGACACACTGAAACCCCTTCCCCACACACTGAAACCACTTCCGCACACAATGAAACACCTTCCCCACACACTGAAACCCCTTCCCCACTCACTAAAACACCTTCCGCAAACACTGAAACACCTTCCGCACACAATGAAACACCTTCCCCACACACTGAAACCCCTTCCCCACGCACTGAAACCCCTTCCCCACACACTGAAACCCCTTCCACACATACTGAAACACCTTCCCCACACACTGAAACCCCTTCCACACACAGTGAAACCCTACCCCACACACTGAAACACCTTCCCCACACACTGAAACACCTTCGCCACACACTGTAACCCCTTCCCCACACACTGAAACCCCTTCCGCACACAGTGAAACCCTTCCCCACACACTGAAACCCCCTCCCCACACACTGAAACACCTTCCCCACACACTGAAACCCTTCCCCACAAACTGAAACCCCTTCCGCACAGAATGAAACCCTTCTCCACACACTGAAACACCTTCCCCACACACTGAAACCACGTCCCCACACACTGAAACACCTTCCCCACACACTGAAACACCTTCCCCATACACTGAAACCCCTTTCCCACACACTGAAATCCCTTCCCCAAACACTGAAAGCCTTCCCAACACACTGAAACCCCTTCCCCACACACTGAAACACACCCCCACACACTGAAACCCCTTCCTCTCACACTGAAACACCTTCCCCAAACACTGAAACCACTTCCCCACGCACTGAAACCCCTTCCCCACACACTGAAACACCTTCCCCACACACTGAAACCCCTTCCGCACACACTGAAACACATCCCCACACACTGAAACCCCTTCCCCACGTAGTGAAACCACTTCCCCACGCATGAATCCCCTTCCCCACACACTGAAACACCTTCCCCACACACTGAAACCCCTTCCGCACACAGTGAAACCCTACCCCACACACTGAAACCCCTTCCCCACACACTGAAACACATCCCCACCAACTGAAACCCCTACCGCACCCACTGAAACTCCCCCCCACACACTGAAACCCCTTCCCCACACACTGAAACACATCCCCACACACTGAAACACCTTCCCCACACACAGTAACCCCTTCCCCACACACTGAAACCCATTCCGCACACACTGAAACCCCTTCCCCACACACTGAAACCCCTTCCGCACACACTGAAACCCCTTCCCCACACACTGAAACCCCTTCCCCACACACTGAAGCCTTTCCCTACACACTGAAACCCCTTCCGCACACACTGAAACCCCTTCCACACACACTGAAACACCTTCCCCACACACTGAAACACCTTCCGCACACACTGAAACCCTTTCCGCACGCAGTGAAACCCTTCCGCACACACTGAAAAACCTTCCCCACACACTGAAACCCCTTCCCCACACACTGAAACCTTTCCCTACACACTGAAACCCCTTCCGCACACACTGAAACCCCTTCCACACACACTGAAACCCCTTCCCCACACACTGAAACCCCTTCCACACATACTGAAACACGTTCCCCACACACTGAAACCACTTCCCCACAAACTGAAACCCCTTCTGCACACAGTGAAACCCTTCCCCACACACTGAAATACCTTCCCCACACACTGCAACACATCCCCACACACCGAAACCCCTTCACCCACACACTGAAACACATCCCCACACACTGAAACACCTTCCCCACACAATGAAACACCTTCCCCACAGACTGAAACACCTTCCCGACACACTGAAACCCCTTCCCCACACACTGAAACCACTTCCGCACACAATGAAACACCTTCCCCACACACTGAAACCCCTTCCCCACTCACTAAAACACCTTCCCCACACACTGAAACACCTTCCCCACACACTGAAACCCCTTCCGCACACAGTGAAACCCCTTCCCCATACACTGAAACCCCTTCCCCACACACTGAAACACATCCCCACACACTGAAACCCCTTCCGCTCACACTGAAACACCGTCCCCATACACTGAAACCCTTCCCCACACACTGAAACACCTTCCCCACACACTGAAACCCCTTCCCCACACACTGAAACCCCTTCCCTCACACTGAAACACCTTCCCCACACACTGATCCCCATCCCCACACACTGAAACACATCCCCACGCACTGAAACACATTCCCCACACATTGAATCCCCTTCCCCACAGACTGAAACCCTTCCCCAAACACTGAAACCCATTCACCACACACTGAAACTCATCCCCCACAAACTGAAACACTTCCCTACACACTGAAACCCATCCCCCACACACTGAAACCACTTCCCCACACACTGAAACCCCTTCCCCACACACTGAAATGCCTTCCGCACACACTGAAACCCCTTCCGCTCACACATAAACACCTTCTCCACCCACTGAAACCCCTTCCCCACACACTGAAACACCTTCCGCACTTACTGAAACATCTTCCCCACACACTGAAACCCCTTCCGCACTTACTGAAACACCTTCCTCACACACTGAAACCCCTTCCCCACACACTGAAACACCTTCCCCACACACTGAAACACATCTCCACACACTGAAACCCCTTGCGCACACAATGAAACACCTTCCCCACACACTGAAACACCTTCCCCACACACTGAAACACCTTCCGCACACACTGAAAACCTTTCCGCACACAGTGAAACCCTTCCGCACACACTGAAACCCCTTCCCCACACACTGAAACCCCTTCCCCACACACTGAAACCTTTCCCTACACACTGAAACCCCTTCCGCACACACTGAAACCCCTTCCACACACACTGAAACCCGTTCCCCACACACTGAAACACCTTCCGCACACACTGAAACCCTTTCCGCACACAGTGAAATCCTACCCCACACACTGAAACCCCTTCCCCACACACTGAAACACATCCCCACACACTGAAACCCCTTCCGCTCACACTGAAACACCGTCCCCATACACTGAAACCCTTCCCCACACACTGAAACACCTTCCCCACACACTGAAACCCCTTCCCCACACACTGAAACCCCTTCCCTCACACTGAAACACCTTCCCCACACACTGATCCCCATCCCCACACACTGAAACACATCCCCACGCACTGAAACACATTCCCCACAGATTGAATCCCCTTCCCCACAGACTGAAACCCTTCCCCAAACACTGAAACCCATTCACCACACACTGAAACTCATCCCCCACAAACTGAAACACTTCCCTACACACTGAAACCCATCCCCCACACACTGAAACCACTTCCCCACACACTGAAACCCCTTCCCCACACACTGAAATGCCTTCCGCACACACTGAAACCCCTTCCGCTCACACATAAACACCTTCTCCACCCACTGAAACCCCTTCCCCACACACTGAAACACCTTCCGCACTTACTGAAACATCTTCCCCACACACTGAAACCCCTTCCGCACTTACTGAAACACCTTCCTCACACACTGAAACCCCTTCCCCACACACTGAAACACCTTCCCCACACACTGAAACACATCTCCACACACTGAAACCCCTTGCGCACACAATGAAACACCTTCCCCACACACTGAAACACCTTCCCCACACACTGAAACACCTTCCGCACACACTGAAAACCTTTCCGCACACAGTGAAACCCTTCCGCACACACTGAAACCCCTTCCCCACACACTGAAACCCCTTCCCCACACACTGAAACCTTTCCCTACACACTGAAACCCCTTCCGCACACACTGAAACCCCTTCCACACACACTGAAACCCGTTCCCCACACACTGAAACACCTTCCGCACACACTGAAACCCTTTCCGCACACAGTGAAATCCTTCCGCACACACTGAAACACCTTCCCCACACACTGAAACCCCTTCCCCACACACTGAAACCTTTCCCTACACACTGAAACCCCTTCCACACACACTGAAACCCCTTCCACACACACTGAAACCCCTTCCCCACACACTGAAACCCCTTCCGCACATACTGAAACACGTTCCCCACACACTGAAACCACTTCCCCACAAACTGAAACCCCTTCCACACACAGTGAAACCCTTCCCCACACACTGAAATACCTTCCCCACACACTGCAACACATCCCCACACACCGAAACCCCTTCACCACACACTGAAACACATCCCCACACACTGAAACAGCTTCCCCACACAATGAAGCACCTTCCCCACACACTGAAACACCTTCCCGACACACTGAAACCCCTTCCCCACTCACTAAAACACCTTCCGCACACACTGAAACCACTTCCGCACACAATGAAACACCTTCCCCATACACTGAAACCCCTTCCCCACTCACTAAAACACCTTCCGCACACACTGAAACACCTTCCGCACACAATGAAACACCTTCCCCACACACTGAAACCCCTTCCCCACGCACTGAAACCCCTTCCCCACACACTGAAACCCCTTCCACACACACTGAAACACCTTCCCCACACACTGAAACCCCTTCCGCACACAAGGAAACCCTACCCCACACACTGAAACCCCTTCCCCACACACTGAAACACACCCCCACACACTGAAACCCCTTCCCCACACACTGAAACACCTTCCCCACACACTGAAACACCTTCGCCACACACTGTAACCCTTTCCCCACACACTGAAACCCCTTCCGCACACAGTGAAACCCTTCCCCACACACTGAAACCCCTTCCCCACACACTGAAACACCTTCCCCACACACTGAAACCCTTCCCCACAAACTGAAACCCCTTCCGCACAGAATGAAACCCTTCCCCACATACTGAAACCCCTTCCCCACACACTGAAACCACGTCCCCACACACTGCAATACTTCCCCACACACTGAAACACTTCCCCACACACTGAAACCCCTGCCGCACACACTGAAACACCTTCCCCATACACTGAAACCCCTTCCCCACAAACTGAAACCCTTCCCCTGACACTGAAACCCCTTTCCCACACACTGAAATCCCTTCCCCAAACACTGAAAGCCTTCCCAACACACTGAAACCCCTTCCCCACAAACTGAAACACATCCCCACACACTGAAACCCCTTCCCCACAAACTGAAACCCTTCCCCAGACACTGAAACCCCTTTCCCACACACTGAAATCCCTTCTCCAAACACTGAAAGCCTTCCCAACACACTGAAACCCCTTCCGCACACACTGAAACACATCCCCACACACTGAAACCCCTTCCCCACACACTGAAACACCTTCCCCACACACTGAAATCCCTTCCGCACACAGTGAAACCCTTCCCCACACACTGAAACCCCTTCCCCACAAACTGAAACACATCCCCACACACTGAAACCCCTTCCCCACCCAGTGAAACCACTTCCCCACGCACTGAATCCCCTTCCGCACACACTGAAACACCTTCCCCACACACTGAAACCCCTTCCGCACACATTGAAACACATCCCCACTCACTGAAACACCTTCCGCTCACACTGAAACACCTTCCCCATACACTGAAACCCTTCCCCACACACTGAAACACCTTCCCCACACACTGAAACACTTCCCAACACACTGAAACACCTTCCCCACACACTGAAACCCCTTCCCCACACACTGAAACCCCTTCCCTCACACTGAAACAACTTCCCCACACACTGATCCCCATCCCCACACACTGAAACACATCCCCACGCACTGAAACACATTCCCCACACATTGAATCCCCTTCCCCACAGACTGAAACCCTTCCCCAAACACTGAAACCCATTCACCACACACTGAAACTCATTCCCCACACACTGAAACACTTCCCTACACACTGAAACCCATTCCCCACACACTGAAACCACTTCCCCACACACTGAAACCCCTTCCCCACACACTGAAATGCCTTCCACACACACTGAAACCCCTTCTGCTCACACGTAAACACCTTCCCCACACACTGAAACCCCTTCCCCACACACTGAAACCCCTTCCGCACTTACTGAAACATCTTCCCCACACACTGAAACCCCTTCCGCACTTACTGAAACAAATTCCTCAAACACTCTGAAACCCCTTCCCCACACACTGAAACACCTTCCCCACACACTGAAACACATCTCCACACACTGAAACCCCTTCCCCACACACTGAAACCTTTCCCTACACACTGAAACACCTTCCACACACACAAAACCTTTCCGCACACAGTGAAACCCTTCCGCACACACTGAAACCCCTTCCCCACACACTGAAACCCCTTCCCCACACACTGAAGCCTTTCCCTACACACTGAAACCCCTTCCGCACACACTGAAACCCCTTCCACACACACTGAAACCCCTTCCCCACACACTGAAACACCTTCCGCACACACTGAAACCCTTTCCGCACGCAGTGAAACCCTTCCGCACACACTGAAAAACCTTCCCCACACACTGAAACCCCTTCCCCACACACTGAAATCTTTCCCTACACACTGAAACCCCTTCCGCACACACTGAAACCCCTTCCACACACACTGAAACCCCTTCCCCACACACTGAAACCCCTTCCGCGCATACTGAAACACGTTCCCCACACACTGAAACCACTTCCCCACAAACTGAAACCCCTTCCGCACACAGTGAAACCCTTCCCCACACACTGAAATACCTTCCCCACACACTGCAACACATCCCCACACACCGAAACCCCTTCACCCACACACTGAAACACATCCCCACACACTGAAACACCTTCCCCACACAATGAAACACCTTCCCCACACACTGAAACACCTTCCCGACACACTGAAACCCCTTCCCCACACACTGAAACCACTTCCGCACACAATGAACCACCTTCCCCACACACTGAAACCCCTTCCCCACTCACTAAAACACCTTCCGCACACACTGAAACACCTTCCGCACACAATGAAACACCTTCCCCACACACTGAAACCCCTTCCCCACGCACTGAAACCCCTTCCCCACACACTGAAACCCCTTCCACACACACTGAAACACCTTCCCCACACACTGAAACCCCTTCCGCACACAGTGAAACCCTACCCCACAAACTGAAACACCTTCCCCACACACTGAAACACCTTCGCCACACACTGTAACCCCTTCCCCACACTCTGAAACCCCTTCCGCACACAGTGAAACCCTTCCCCACACACTGAAACCCCCTCCCCACACACTGAAACACCTTCCCCACACACTGAAACCCTTCCCCACAAACTGAAACCCCTTCCGCACAGAATGAAACCCTTCTCCACACACTGAAACCCCTTCCCTACACACTGAAACCACGTCCCCACACACTGTAATACTTCCCCACACACTGAAACACTTCCCCACACACTGAAACCCCTGCCGCACACACTGAAACACCTTCCCCACACACTGAAACCCCTTCCCCACAAACTGAAACCCTTCCCCAGACACTGAAACCCCTTTCCCACACACTGAAATCCCTTCCCCAAACACTGAAAGCCTTCCCAACACACTGAAACCCCTTCCCCACACACTGAAACAGACCCCCACACACTGAAACCCCTTCCTCTCACACTGAAACACCTTCCCCAAACACTGAAACCACTTCCCCACGCACTGAAACCCCTTGCCCACGCACTGAAACACCTTCCCCACACACTGAAACCCCTTCCGCACACAGTGAAACCCTACCCCACACACTGAAACCCCTTCCCCGCACACTGAAACACATCCCCACACACTGAAACCCCTTCCCCACGTAGTGAAACCACTTCCCCACGCACTGAATCCCCTTCCCCACACACTGAAACACCTTCCCCACACACTGAAACCCCTTCCGCACACAGTGAAACCCTACCCCACACACTGAAACCCCTTCCCCACACACTGAAACACATCCCCACCAACTGAAACCCCTTCCCCACCCACTGAAACTCCCCCCCCCACACACTGAAACCCCTTCCCCACACACTGAAACACATCCCCACACACTGAAACACCTTCCCCACACAAAGTAACCCCTTCACCACACACTGAAACCCATTCCGCACACACTGAAACCCCTTCCCCACACACTGAAACCCCTTCCGCACACACTGAAACCCCTTCCCCACACACTGAAACCCCTTCCCCACACACTGAAGCCTTTCCCTACACACTGAAACCCCTTCCGCACACACTGAAACCCCTTCCACACACACTGAAACCCTACCCCACACACTGAAACACCTTCCCCACAAACTGAAACCCATTCCCCACACACTGAAACCTTTCCCTACACACTGAAACCCCTTCCGCACACACTGAAACCCCTTCCACACACACTGAAACCCCTTCCCCACACACTGAAACCCCTTCCGCACATACTGAAACACGTTCCCCACACACTGAAACCACTTCCCCACAAACTGAAACCCCTTCCGCACACAGTGAAACCCCTTCCCCACACACTGAAATACCTTCCCCACACACTGCAACACATCCCCACACACCGAAACCCCTTCACCCACACACTGAAACACATCCCCACACACTGAAACACCTTCCCCACACAATGAAACACCTTCCCCACACACTGAAACACCTTCCCGACACACTGAAACCCCTTCCCCACACACTGAAACCACTTACGCACACAATGAAACACCTTCCCCACACACTGAAACCCCTTCCCCACTCACTGAAACCCATTCCGCACACACTGAAACCCCTTCCCCACACACTGAAACCCCTTCCGCACACACTGAAACCCCTTCCCCACACACTGAAACCCCTTCCCCACACACTGAAGCCTTTCCCTACACACTGAAACCCCTTCCGCACACACTGAAACCCCTTCCACACACACTGAAACCCTACCCCACACACTGAAACACCTTCCCCACACACTGAAACCCCTTCCCCACACACTGAAACCTTTCCCTACACACTGAAACCCCTTCCGCACACACTGAAACCCCTTCCACACACACTGAAACCCCTTCCCCACACACTGAAACCCCTTCCGCACATACTGAAACACGTTCCCCACACACTGAAACCACTTCCCCACAAAATGAAACCCCTTCCGCACACAGTGAAACCCCTTCCCCACACACTGAAGTACCTTCCCCACACACTGCAACACATCCCCACACACCGAAACCCCTTCACCCACACACTGAAACACATCCCCACACACTGAAACACCTTCCCCACACAATGAAACACCTTCCCCACACACTGAAACACCTTCCCGACACACTGAAACCCCTTCCCCACACACTGAAACCACTTCCGCACACAATGAAACACCTTCCCCACACACTGAAACCCCTTCCCCACTCACTAAAACACCTTCCGCACACACTGAAACACCTTCCGCACACAATGAAACACCTTCCCCACACACTGAAACCCCTTCCCCACGCACTGAAACCCCTTCCCCACACACTGAAACCCCTTCCACACACACTGAAACACCTTCCCCACACACTGAAACCCCTTCCGCACACAGTGAAACCCTACCCCACACACTGAAACACCTTCCCCACACACTGAAACACCTTCGCCACACACTGTAACCCCTTCCCCACACACTGAAACCCCTTCCGCACACAGTGAAACCCTTCCCCACATACTGAAACCCCTTCCTCACACACTGAAACACCTTCCCCACACACTGAAACCCTTCCCCACAAACTGAAACCCCTTCTGCACAGAATGAAACCCTTCTCCACACACTGAAACCCCTTCCCCACACACTGAAACCACGTCCCCACACACTGTAATACTTCCCCACACACTGAAACACTTCCCCACACACTGAAACCCCTGC
The DNA here is from genome assembly GCF_036365525.1 of Heterodontus francisci. Classification (NCBI taxonomy): domain Eukaryota; kingdom Metazoa; phylum Chordata; class Chondrichthyes; order Heterodontiformes; family Heterodontidae; genus Heterodontus; species Heterodontus francisci. Next base: position 276,672 of record NW_027140527.1, read on the forward strand.
CGCACACACTGAAACACCTTCCCCACACACTGAAACCCCTTCGCCACAAACTGAAACCCTTCCCCAGACACTGAAACCCCTTTCCCACACACTGAAATCCCTTCCCCAAACACTGAAAGCCTTCCCAACACACTGAAACCCCTTCCCCACACACTGAAACACACCCCCACACACTGAAACCCCTTCCTCTCACACTGAAACACCTTCCCCAAACACTGAAACCACTTCCCCACGCACTGAAACCCCTTCCCCACACACTGAAACACCTTCCCCACACACTGAAACCCCTTCCGCACACAGTGAAACCCTACCCCACACACTGAAACCCCTTCCCCACACACTGAAACACATCCCCACACACTGAAACCCCTTCCCCACCCAGTGAAACCACTTCCCCACGCACTGAATCCCCTTCCCCACACACTGAAACACCTTCCCCACACACTGAAACCCCTTCCGCACACAGTAAAACCCTACCCCACACACTGAAACCCCTTCCCCACACACTGAAACACATCCCCACCAACTGAAACCCCTTCCCCACCCACTGAAACTCCCCCCACACACTGAAACCCCTTCCCCACACACTGAAACACATCCCCACACACTGAAACACCTTCCCCACACACAGTAACCCCTTCCCCACACACTGAAACCCATTCCGCACACACTGAAACCCCTTCCCCACACACTGAAACCCCTTCCGGACATACTGAAACACTTTCCCCACACACTGAAACCACTTCCCCACAAACTGAAACCCCTTCTGCGCACAGTGAAACACATTCCCCACACACTGAAATAACTTCCCCACACACTGCAACACATCCCCACACACCGAAACCCCTTCCCCACACACTGAAACACATCCCCAAACACTGAAACACCTTCCCCACACAATGAAACACCTTCCCCACACACTGAAACACCTTCCCGACACACTGAAAACCCTTCCCCACACACTGAAACCACTTCCGCACTCAATGAAACACCTTCCCCACACACTGAAACCCCTCCCCCAAACACTAAAACACCTTCCGCACACACTGAAACACTTTCCGCACACAATGAAACACCTTCCCCACACACTGAAACCCCTTCCCCACGCACTGAAACCCCTTCCTCACACACTGAAACCCCTTCCACACACACTGAAACACCTTCCCCACACTCTGAAACCCCTTCCCCACACACTCAAACACCTTCCCCACACACTGAAACACCTTCGCCACACACTTTAACCCCTTCCCCACACACTGAAACCCCTTCCGCACACAGTGAAACCCTTCCCCACACAGTGAAACCCTTCCCCACACACTGAAACCCCTTCCGCACAGAATGAAACCCTTCCCCACACACTGAAACCCCTTCCCCACACACTGAAACCACGTCCCCACACACTGTAATACTTCCCCACACACTTGAAACACTTCCCCACACACTGAAACCCCTGCCGCACACACTGAAACACCTTCCCCACACACTGAAACCCCTTCCCCACAAACTGAAACCCTTCCCCGACACTGAAATCCCTTTCCCACACACTGAAATCCCTTCACCAAACACTGAAAGCCTTCCCAACACACTGAAACCCCATCCCCACACACTGAAACACATCCCCACACACTGAAACCCCTTCGCCACACACTGAAACACACCCCCACACACTGAAACCCCTTCCTCTCACACTGAAACACCTTCCCCACACACTGAAACCACTTCCCCACGCACTGAAACCCCTTCCCCACACACTGAAACACCTTCCCCACACACTGAAACCCCTTCCGCACACAGTGAAACCCCTTCCCCACACACTGAAACACATCCCCACACACTGAAACCCCTTCCCCACCCACTGAAACACCCCCCCCACACACTGAAACCCCTTCCCCACACACTGAAACACATCCCCACACACTGAAACGCCTTCCCCACACACTGAAACACCTTCCCCACACACTGAAACCCTTCCCCACAAACTGAAACCCCTTCCGCACAGAATGAAACCCTTCTCCACACACTGAAACCCCTTCCCCACACACTGAAACCACGTCCCCACACACTGTAATACTTCCCCACACACTGAAACACTTCCCCACACACTGAAACCCCTGCCGCACACACTGAAACACCTTCCCCACACACTGAAACCCCTTCCCCACAAACTGAAACCCTTCCCCAGACACTGAAACCCCTTTCCCACACACTGAAATCCCTTCCCCAAACACTGAAAGCCTTCCCAACACACTGAAACCCCTTCCCCACACACTGAAACACACCCCCACACACTGAAACCCCTTCCTCTCACACTGAAACACCTTCCCCAAACACTGAAACCACTTCCCCACGCACTGAAACCCCTTCCCCACACACTGAAACACCTTCCCCACACACTGAAACCCCTTCCGCACACAGTGAAACCCTACCCCACACACTGAAACCCCTTCCCCACACACTGAAACACATCCCCACACACTGAAACCCCTTCCCCACCCAGTGAAACCACTTCCCCACGCACTGAATCCCCTTCCCCACACACTGAAACACCTTCCCCACACACTGAAACCCCTTCCGCACACAGTAAAACCCTACCCCACACACTGAAACCCCTTCCCCACACACTGAAACACATCCCCACCAACTGAAGCCCCTTCCCCACCCACTGAAACTCCCCCCACACACTGAAAACCCTTCCCCACACACTGAAACACATCCCCACACACTGAAACACCTTCCCCACACACAGTAACCCCTTCCCCACACACTGGAACCCATTCCGCACACACTGAAACCCCTTCCCCACACACTGAAACCCCTTCCGGACATACTGAAACACTTTCCCCACACACTGAAACCACTTCCCCACAAACTGAAACCCCTTCCGCGCACAGTGAAACACATTCCCCACACACTGAAATACCTTCCCCACACACTGCAACACATCCCCACACACCGAAACCCCTTCCCCACACACTGAAACACATCCCCAAACACTGAAACACCTTCCCCACACAATGAAACACCTTCCCCACACACTGAAACACCATCCCGACACACTGAAAACCCTTCCCCACACACTGAAACCACTTCCGCACTCAATGAAACACCTTCCCCACACACTGAAACCCCTTCCCCTCACACTAAAACACCTTCCGCACACACTGAAACACTTTCCGCACACAATGAAACACCTTCCCCACACACTGAAACCCCTTCCCCACGCACTGAAACCCCTTCCTCACACACTGAAACCCCTTCCACACACACTGAAACACCTTCCCCACACTCTGAAACCCCTTCCCCACACACTGAAACACCTTCCCCACACACAGAAACACCTTCGCCACACACTTTAACCCCTTCCCCACACACTGAAAGACCTTCCGCACACAGTGAAACCCTTCCCCACACAGTGAAACCCTTCCCCACACACTGAAACCCCTTCCGCACAGAATGAAACCCTTCCCCACACACTGAAACCCCTTCCCCACACACTGAAACCACGTCCCCACACACTGTAATACTTCCCCACACACTTGAAACACTTCCCCACACACTGAAACCCCTGCCGCACACACTGAAACACCTTCCCCACACACTGAAACCCCTTCCCCACAAACTGAAACCCTTCCCCGACACTGAAATCCCTTTCCCACACACTGAAATCCCTTCCCCAAACACTGAAAGCCTTCCCAACACACTGAAACCCCATCCCCACACACTGAAACACATCCCCACACACTGAAACCCCTTCGCCACACACTGAAACACACCCCCACACACTGAAACCCCTTCCTCTCACACTGAAACACCTTCCCCACACACTGAAACCACTTCCCCACGCACTGAAACCCCTTCCCCACACACTGAAACACCTTCCCCACACACTGAAACCCCTTCCGCACACAGTGAAACCCCTTCCCCACACACTGAAACACATCCCCACACACTGAAACCCCATCCCCACCCACTGAAACACCCCCCCCACACACTGAAACCCCTTCCCCACACACTGAAACGCATCCCCACACACTGAAACGCCTTCCCCACACACTGTAACCCCTTCCCCACACACTGAAACCCATTCCGCACACAGTGAAACCCTTCCCCACACACTGAAACCCCTTCCCCACACACTGAAACACCTTCCCCACACACTGAAACCCTACCCCACACACTGAAACCCCTTCCCCACAGACAGAAACCCTTCCCCACACACTGAAACACCTTCCCCACACACTGAAATCCCTTCCCCACACACTGCAACACATCCCCACGCACTGAAACCCATTCCGCACACAGTGAAACCCTTCCCCACACACTGAAACCCCTTCCCCACACACTGAAACACCTTCCCCACACACTGAAACCCTTCCCCACAGACTGAAACCCCTTCCCACACACTGATACCCTTCCCCACACACTGAAGCCCCTTCCCCACACACTGAAACCTTCCCCACACACTGAAACCCCTCCCGCACATACTGAAACCCCTTCCCTACACACTGAAACACCATCCCTAAACACTGAAACCCCATCCCCACGCACTAAAACAGCTTCCCCACACACTGAAACCCCTACCCCACACACTGAAACACCTTCCCCACACACTGAAACCCCTTCCCGACGCAATGAAACCCCATTCCCACACACTGAAACCCCTTCCAAACACACTGAAACACCTTCCCGACACACTGACACCCTTCCCCACACACTGAAACCACTTCCGCACACAATGAAACACCTTCCCCACACACTGAAACCCCTTCCCCACACACTAAAACACCTTCCGCACACACTGAAACACCTTCCGCACACAATGAAACACCTTCCCCACACACTTAAACCCCTTCCCCACGCACTGAAACCCCTTCCCCACACACTGAAACCCCTTCCCCACACACTGAAACACACCCCCACACACTGAAACCCCTTCCCCACACACTGAAACACCTTCCGCACACAATGAAACACCTTCCCCACACACTGAAACCCCTTCCCCACGCACTGAAACCCCTTCCCCACACACTGAAACCCCTTCCACACACACTGAAACACCTTCCCCACACACTGAAACCCCTTCCGCACACAGTGAAACCCTACCCCACACACTGAAACACCTTCCCCACACACTGAAACACCTTCGCCACACACTGTAACCCCTTCCCCACACACTAAAACCCCTTCCGCACACAGTGAAACCCTTCCCCACACACTGAAACCCCTTCCTCACACACTGAAACACCTTCCCCACACACTGAAACCCTTCCCCACGAACTGAAACCCCTTCCGCACAGAATGAAACCCTTCTCCACACACTGAAACCCCTTCCCCACACACTGAAACCACGTCCCCACACACTGTAATACTTCCCCACACACTGAAACACTTCCCCACACACTGAAACCCCTGCCGCACACACTGAAACACCTTCCCCACACACTGAAACCCCTTCCCCACAAACTGAAACCCTTCCCCAGACACTGAAACCCCTTTCCCACACACTGAAATCCCTTCCCCAAACACTGAAAGCCTTCCCAACACACTGAAACCCCTTCCCCACACACTGAAACACACCCCCACACACTGAAACCCCTTCCTCTCACACTGAAACACCTTCCCCAAACACTGAAACCACTTCCCCAAGCACTGAAACCCCTTCCCCACACACTGAAACACCTCCCCACACACTGAAACCCCTTCCGCACACAGTGAAACCCTACCCCACACACTGAAACCCCTTCCCCACACACTGAAACACATCCCCACACACTGAAACCCCTTCCCCACGTAGTGAAACCACTTCCCCACGCACTGAATCCCCTTCCCCACACACTGAAACACCTTCCCCACACAGTGAAACCCCTTCCGCACACAGTGAAACCCTACCCCACACACTGAAACCCCTTCCCCACACACTGAAACACATCCCCACCAACTGAAACCCCTTCCCCACCCACTGAAACTCCCCCCACACACTGAAACCCCTTCCCCACACACTGAAACACATCCCCACACACTGAAACACCTTCCCCACACACAGTAACCCCTTCCCCACACACTGAAACCCATTCCGCACACACTGAAACCCCTTCCCCACACACTGAAACCCCTTCCGGACATACTGAAACACTTTCCCCACACACTGAAACCACTTCCCCACAAACTGAAACCCCTTCCGCACACAGTGAAACACATTCCCCACACACTGAAATACCTTCCCCACACACTGCAACACATCCCCACACACCGAAACCCCTTCCCCACACACTGAAACACATCCCCAAACACTGAAACACCTTCCCCACACAATGAAACACCTTCCCCACACACTGAAACACCTTCCCGACACACTGAAAACCCTTCCCCACACACTGAAACCACTTCCGCACTCAATGAAACACCTTCCCCACACACTGAAACCCCTTCCCCACACACTAAAACTCCTTCCGCACACACTGAAACACTTTCCGCACACAATGAAACACCTTCCCCACACACTGAAACCCCTTCCCCACGCACTGAAACCCCTTCCTCACACACTGAAACCCCTTCCACACACACTGAAACACCTTCCCCACACTCTGAAACCCCTTCCCCACACACTGAAACACCTTCCCCACGAACTGAAACACCTTCGCCACACACTTTAACCCCTTCCCCACACACTGAAACCCCTTCCGCACACAGTGAAACCCTTCCCCACACAGTGAAACCCTTCTCCACACACTGAAACCCCTTCCGCACAGAATGAAACCCTTCCCCACACACTGAAACCCCTTCCCCACACACTGAAACCACGTCCCCACACACTGTAATACTTCCCCACACACTTGAAACACTTCCCCACACACTGAAACCCCTGCCGCACACACTGAAACACCTTCCCCACACACTGAAACCCCTTCCCCACAAACTGAAACCCTTCCCCGACACTGAAATCCCTTTCCCACACACTGAAATCCCTTCCCCAAACACTGAAAGCCTTCCCAACACACTGAAACCCCATCCCCACACACTGAAACACATCCCCACACACTGAAACCCCTTCGCCACACACTGAAACAAACCCCCACACACTGAAACCCCTTCCTCTCACACTGAAACACCTTCCCCACACACTGAAACCACTTCCCCACGCACTGAAACACTTCCCCACACACTGATCACCTTCCCCACACTCTGAAACCCCATCCCTACACATTGCAACACTTCCCCACACACTGAAACACCTTCCCCACACACTGAAACCCCTTATCCACACACAGAAACCCTTCCCCACGGACTGAAACCCATTCACCGCACACAGAAACACTTTCCCCACACACTGAAACCCTTCCAAACACACTGAAACACATTCCCCACACACTGAAACCCCTTCCCCACACACTGAAAACCCTTCCCCACACACTGAAACGCCTTCCGCACACACAGAAACCCCTTCCCCACACACTGAAACCCCTTCCGCACTGACTGAAACACCTTCCCCAAACACAGAAACAGCTTCCCCACACACTGAAACCCCTTCTCCACAAACTGAAACACCTTCCCCACACACTGAAACACCTTCCCCACACAATGAAACACCTTCCCCACACACTGAAACTGCTTCCGCACACACTGAAACACCTTCCCCGCACAGTGAAACGGTTACCCACACACTGAAACCCGTTCCCCACACACTGAAACCCTTCCCCACACACTGAAACCCCTTCCCCACACACTGAAACACCTCCCCCCACACACTGAAACACCTTCCCCACACACTGAAACCCCTTCCGCACACACTGAAACACCTTCCCCACACACTGCAACACATCCCCACAGACTGAAACACCTTCCCCACACACTGACACTCCTTCCCCACTCTCTGAATCCCTTCACCAAACACTGAAACCCATTCAACACAGACTGAAAGACATTCCAAACTCACTCAAACACTTCCAAACACAATGAAACACATTCCCCACACACTGAAACCCCTTCCCCACACACTGAAACCCCTTCCCCACACACTGAAACACCTTCCACACATACAGAAGCACCTTCCCCACACACTGAAACCCCTTCCCCACACACTGAAACCCCTTCCGCACACAGTGAAACCCTTCCCGACAAACTGAAACCCCTTCCCCACACACTGAAACATATCCACACACACTGAAACCCCTTCCCCACACAATGAAACACCTTCCCCACACACTGAAACCCCTTCCGCACACACTGAAACACCTTCCCCACACACTGAAACCCTTACCCAAACACTGAAACCCCATCCCCACACACTGAAACCCTTCCCCACACACTGAAACCCCTTCCCCACACACTGAAACACGTTCCCCGCACAGTGAAACACCTTCCCCACACGCTGAAACCTCTTCCCCACACAGTGAAACCCCTTCCCCACACACCGAAACACCTTACCCACACACTGAAACCCCTTCTGCACACACTGTAACACCTTCCCCACACACTGAAACCCTTCCCCACACACTGAAACACATTCCCCACACACTGAAACACTTCCCCACACACTGAAACCCTTCCCCACACACTGAAACCCCTTCCTCACACACTGAAACACCTCCCCCCACACACTGAAACACCTTCCCCACACACTGAAACCCCTTCTGCACACACTGAAACACCTTCCCCACACACTGCAACACATCCCCACACACTGAAAACCTTCCCCAAACACTGAAACACATTCACCACACACTGATACCCCTTCCCCACACACTGAAAACCTTCCCCACACACTGAAACACCTTCCCCACACACTGAAACTCCATACCCACACACTGAAACACCATCCCCACACACTGAAACACCTTCCCCACACAATGAAACACCATCCCCACACACTGAAACCCCTTCTGCAAACACAGAAACACCTTCCCCACAAACTGCAACCCTTACCCACACACTGAAACCCCATCCCCACTCACTGAAACCCTTCCCCACACAATGAAACCCCTTCCCCACACACTGAAACACATTCCCCACACACTGAAACATCTTCCCAACACAATGAAACACCTTCCCCACACACTGAAACCCCTTCCGCACACACTGAAACACCTTCCCCACACACTGAAACCCTTACCCAAACACTGAAACCCCATCCCCAAACACTGAAACCCTTCCCCACACACTGAAACCCCTTCCCCACACACTGAAACACCTTCCCCGCACAGTGAAACACCTTCCCCACGCACTCAAACCTCTTCCCCACACAGTGAAACCCCTTCCCCACACACCGAAACACCTTACCCACACACTGAAACCCCTTCCGCAAACACTGTAACACCTTCCCCACACACTGAAACCCTTCCCCACACACTGAAACACATTCCCCACACACTGAAACACTTCCCCACACACTGATCACCTTCCCCACACTCTGAAACCCCATCCCCACACATTGCAACACTTCCCCACACAGTGAAACACCTTCCCCACACACTGAAACCCCTTATCCACACACAGAAACCCTTCCCCACGGACTGAAACCCATTCACCGCACACAGAAACACTTTCCCCACACACTGAAACCCTTCCAAACACACTGAAACACATTCCCCACACACTGAAACCCCTTCCCCACACACTGAAAACCCTTCCCCACACACTGAAACGCCTTCCGCACACACAGAAACCCCTTCCCCACACACTGAAACCCCTTCCGCACTGACTGAAACACCTTCCCCAAACACAGAAACAGCTTCCACACACACTGAAACCCCTTCTCCACACACTGAAACACCTTCCCCACACACTGAAACACCTTCCCCACACAATGAAACACCTTCCCCACACACTGAAACTGCTTCCGCACACACTGAAACACACTCCCCGCACAGTGAAACGGTTACCCACACACTGAAACCCGTTCCCCACACACTGAAACCCTTCCCCACACACTGAAACCCCTTCCCCACACACTGAAACACCTCCCCCCACACACTGAAACACCTTCCACACACACTGAAACCCCTTCCGCACACACTGAAACACCTTCCCCACACACTGCAACACATCCCCACAGACTGAAACACCTTCCCCACACACTGACACTCCTTCCCCACTCTCTGAATCCCTTCACCAAACACTGAAACCCATTCAACACAGACTGAAAGACATTCCAAACTCACTCAAACACTTCCAAACACAATGAAACACATTCCCCACACACTGAAACCCCTTCCCCACACACTGAAACCCCTTCCCCACACACTGAAACACCTTCCGCACATACAGAAGCTCCTTCCCCACACACTGAAACCCCTTCCCCACACACTGAAACCCCTTCCGCACACAGTGAAACCCTTCCCGACAAACTGAAACCCCTTCCCCACACAATGAAACACATCCACACACACTGAAACCCCTTCCCCACACAATGAAACACCTTCCCCACACACTGAAACCCCTTCCGCACACACTGAAACACCTTCCCCACACTCTGAAACCCTTACCCAAACACTGAAACCCCATCCCCACACACTGAAACCCTTCCCCACACACTGAAACCCCTTCCCCACACACTGAAACACGTTCCCCGCACAGTGAAACACCTTCCCCACACGCTGAAACCTCTTCCCCACACAGTGAAACCCCTTCCCCACACACCGAAACACCTTACCCACACACTGAAACCCCTTCTGCACACACTGTAACACCTTCCCCACACACTGAAACCCTTCCCCACACACTGAAACACATTCCGCACACACTGAAACACTTCCCCACACACTGAAACCCTTCCCCACACACTGAAACCCCTTCCCCACACACTGAAACACCTCCCCCCACACACTGAAACACCTTCCCCACACACTGAAACCCCTTCCGCACACACTGAAACACCTTCCCCACACACTGCAACACATCCCCACAGACTGAAACACCTTCCCCACACACTGACACTCCTTCCCCACTCTCTGAATCCCTTCACCAAACACTGAAACCCATTCAACAAAGACTGAAAGACATTCCAAACTCACTCAAACACTTCCAAACACAATGAAACACATTCCCCACACACTGAAACTCCTTCCCCACACACTGAAACCACTTCCCCACACACTGAAACACCTTCCGCACATACAGAAGCACCTTCCCCACACACTGAAACCCCTTCCCCACACACTGAAACCCCTTCCGCACACAGTGAAACCCTTCCCGACAAACTGAAACCCCTTCCCCACACACTGAAACACATCCACACACACTGAAACCCCTTCCCCACACAGTGAAACACCTTCCCCACACACTGAAACCCCTTCCGCACACACTGAAACACCTTCCCCACACACTGAAACCCTTACCCAAACACTGAAACCCCATCCCCACACACTGAAACCCTTCCCCACACACTGAAACCCCTTCCCCACACACTGAAACACGTTCCCCGCACAGTGAAACACCTTCCCCACACGCTGAAACCTCTTCCCCACACAGTGAAACCCCTTCCCCACACACCGAAACACCTTACCCACACACTGAAACCCGTTCCGCACACACTGTAACACCTTCCCCACACACTGAAACCCTTCCCCACACACTGAAACACATTCCCCACACACTGAAACACTTCCCCACAGACTGATCACCTTCCCCACTCTCTGAAACCCCATCCCCACTCACTGCAACACTTCCCCACACACTGAAACACCTTCCCCACACACTGAAACCCCTTACCCTCACACTGAAACCCTTCCCCACATACTGAAACCCATTCACCGCACACAGAAACACATTCCCCACACACTGAAAACCTTCCAAACACACTGAAACACATTCCCCACACACTGAAACCCCTTCCCCACACACTGAAACGCCTTCCGCACACACAGAAACACCTTCCCCACACACTGAAACACCTTCCCCACACACTGACACTCCTTCCCCACTCTCTGAATCCCTTCACCAAGCACTGAAACCCATTCAACACAGACTGAAAGACATTCCAAACTTACTCAAACCCTTCCACACACAATGAAACCCCTTCCCCACACACTGAAACCCCTTCCCCACACACTGAATCCCTTCCCCACACACTGAAACCCCTTCCCCACACACTGAAACACCTTCCCCACACACTGAAACACCTTCCCCACACACCAAACCCCTTCCGCACACACTGAAACACCTTCCCCACACACTGCAACACATCCCCACAGACTGAAACACCTTCCCCACACACTGACACTCCTTCCCCACTCTCTGAATCCCTTCACCAAACACTGAAACCCATTCAACACAGACTGAAAGACATTCCAAACTCACTCAAACCCTTCCAAACACAATGAAACACATTCCCCACACACTGAAACCCCTTCCCCACACACTGAAACCCCTTCCCCACACACTGAAACACCTTCCGCACATACAGAATCACCTTACCCACACACTGAAACCCCTTCTGCACACACTGTAACACCTTCCCCACACACTGAAACCCTTCCCCACACACTGAAACACATTCCGCACACACTGAAACACTTCCCCACACACTGAAACCCTTCCCCACACACTGAAACCCCTTCCCCACACACTGAAACACCTCCCCCCACACACTGAAACACCTTCCCCACACACTGAAACCCCTTCCGCACACACTGAAACACCTTCCCCACACACTGCAACACATCCCCACAGACTGAAACACCTTCCCCACACACTGACACTCCTTCCCCACTCTCTGAATCCCTTCACCAAACACTGAAACCCATTCAACAAAGACTGAAAGACATTCCAAACTCACTCAAACACTTCCAAACACAATGAAACACATTCCCCACACACTGAAACTCCTTCCCCACACACTGAAACCCCTTCCCCACACACTGAAACACCTTCCGCACATACAGAAGCACCTTCCCCACACACTGAAACCCCTTCCCCACACACTGAAACCCCTTCCGCACACAGTGAAACCCTTCCCGACAAACTGAAACCCCTTCCCCACACACTGAAACACATCCACACACACTGAAACCCCTTCCCCACACAGTGAAACACCTTCCCCACACACTGAAACCCCTTCCGCACACACTGAAACACGTTCCCCGCACAGTGAAACACCTTCCCCACACGCTGAAACCTCTTCCCCACACAGTGAAACCCCTTCCCCACACACCGAAACACCTTACCCACACACTGAAACCCGTTCCGCACACACTGTAACACCTTCCCCACACACTGAAACCCTTCCCCACACACTGAAACACATTCCCCACACACTGAAACACTTCCCCACAGACTGATCACCTTCCCCACTCTCTGAAACCCCATCCCCACTCATTGCAACACTTCCCCACACACTGAAACACCTTCCCCACACACTGAAACCCCTTACCCTCACACTGAAACCCTTCCCCACATACTGAAACCCATTCACCGCACACAGAAACACATTCCCCACACACTGAAAACCTTCCAAACACACTGAAACACATTCCCCACACACTGAAACCCCTTCCCCACACACTGAAACGCCTTCCGCACACACAGAAACACCTTCCCCACACACTGAAACACCTTCCCCACACACTGACACTCCTTCCCCACTCTCTGAATCCCTTCACCAAGCACTGAAACCCATTCAACACAGACTGAAAGACATTCCAAACTTACTCAAACCCTTCCACACACAATGAAACCCCTTCCCCACACACTGAAACCCCTTCCCCACACACTGAATCCCTTCCCCACACACTGAAACCCCTTCCCCACACACTGAAACACCTTCCCCACACACTGAAACACCTTCCCCACACACCAAACCCCTTCCGCACACACTGAAACACCTTCCCCACACACTGCAACACATCCCCACAGACTGAAACACCTTCCCCACACACTGACACTCCTTCCCCACTCTCTGAATCCCTTCACCAAACACTGAAACCCATTCAACACAGACTGAAAGACATTCCAAACTCACTCAAACCCTTCCAAACACAATGAAACACATTCCCCACACACTGAAACCCCTTCCCCACACACTGAAACCCCTTCCCCACACACTGAAACACCTTCCGCACATACAGAATCACCTTCCCCACACACTGAAACCCCTTCCCCACACACTGAAACCCCTTCCGCACACAGTGAAACCCTTCCCGACAAACTGAAACCCCTTCCCCACACACTGAAACACATCCACACACACTGAAACCCCTTCCCCACACAATGAAACACCTTCCGCACACACTGAAACACCTTCCCCACACATTGAAACCCTTACCCAAACACTGAAACCCCATCCCCACACACTGAAACCCTTCCCCACACACTGAAACCCCTTCCCCACACACTGAAACACGTTCCCCGCACAGTGAAACACCTTCCCCACACACTGAAACCTCTTCCCCACACAGTGAAACCCCTTCCTCACACACCGAAACACCTTACCCACACACTGAAACCCCTTCCGCACACACTGTAACACCTTCCCCACACACTGAAACCCTTCCCCACACACTGAAACACATTCCCCACACACTGAAACACTTCCCCACACACTGATCACCTTCCCCACACTCTGAAACTCCATCCCCACACACTGCAACACTTCCCCACACACTGAAACACCTTCCCCACACACTGAAACCCCTTACCCACACACTGAAACCCTTCCCCACATACTGAAACCCATTCACCGCACACAGAAACACATTCCCCACACACTGAAAACCTTCCAAACACACTGAAACACATTCCCCACACACTGAAACCCCTTCCCCACACACTGAAACCCCTTCCCCACACACTGAAACGCCTTCCGCACACACAGAAACACCTTCCCCACACACTGAAACACCTTCCCCACACACTAAAACCCCTTCCGCACACACTGAAACTCCTTCCCCACACACTGCAACATATCCCCACACACTGAAACAACGTCCCCACACACTGACACTCCTTCCCCACTCACTGAATCCCTTCACCAAACACTGAAACCCATTCACCACATACTGAAACACATTCCAAACACACTCAAACCTCTTCCCCACACACTGAAACCCCTTCCGCACACAGTGAAACACTTCCCGACAAACTGAAACCCCTTCCCCACACACTGAAACACATCCACACACACTGAAACCCCTTCCCCACACACTGAAAAACAGCCCCACACACTGAAACCCCTTCCCAACACACTGAAACACCTTCCCCACACACTGAAACACCTTCCCCACACACTGAAACCCCTTCCACACACATGGAAACCCTTCCCCACACACTGAAACCCCTTCCCCACACACTGAAACACATCCCCACACACTAATACACCTTCCCCACACACCGAAACACCTTCCCCACTCACTGAAACCCCTTCCGCACACACTGAAACACCTTCCCCACACACTGAAACAGCTTCCCCACACACTGAAACCCCTTCTCCACACACTGAAACTTCTTCCGCACACACTGAAACACCTTCCCCGCACAGTTAAACGGTAACCAGCACACTGAAACCCGTTCCCCACACACTGAAACCCTTCCCCACATACTAAAACCCATTCACCGCACACAGAAACACATTCCCCACACACTGAAAACCTTCCAAACACACTGAAACACATTCCCCACACACTGAAACCCCTTCCCCACACACTGAAACACCTTCCCCACACACTGAAACGCCTTCCGCACACACAGAAACACCTTCCCCACACACTGAAACACCTTCCCCACACACTGAAACCCCTTCCGCACACACTGAAACTCCTTCCCCACACACTGCAACATATCCCCACACACTGAAACAACTTCCCCACACACTGACACTCCTTCCCCACTCACTGAATCCCTTCACCAAACACTGAAACCCATTCACCACATACTGAAACACATTCCAAACACACTCAAACCCTTCCAAACACAATGAAACCCCTTCCCCACACACTGAAACCCCTTCCCCACACACTGAAACCCCTTCCCCACACACTGAAACACCTTCCGCACATACTGAAGCACCTTCCCCACACACTGAAACCTCTTCCCCACAGACTGAAACCCCTTCCGCAAACAGTGAAACCCTTCCCGACAAACTGAAACCCCTTCCCCACACACTGAAACACATCCACACACACTGAAACCCTTCCCCACACACTGAAAAACAGCCCCACACACTGAAACCCCTTCCCAACACACTGAAACACCTTCCCAACACACTGAAACCCCTTCTCCACACACTGAAACACCTTCCCCACACACTGAAACATCTTCCCCACACAATGAAACACCTTCCCCACACACTGAAACTTCTTCCGCACACACTGAAACACCTTCCCCGCACAGTTAAACGGTAACCAGCACACTGAAACCCGTTCCCCACACACTGAAACCCTTCCCCACACACTGAAACTCCTTCCCCACACACTGAAACACCTTCCCCACACACTGAAACACCTTCCCCACACACTGAAACCCCTTCCGCACACACTGAAACACCTTCCCCACACACTGCAACACATCCCCACACACTGAAACACCTTCCCCACACACTGACACTCCTTCCCCACTCACTGAATCCCTTCACCAAACACTGAAACCCATTCACCACACACTGAAACACATTCCAAACACACTCAAACCCTTCCAAACACAATGAAACACATTCCCCACACACTCAAACCCCTTCCCCACACACTGAAACCCCTTCCCCACACACTGAAACACCTTCCGCACATACTGAAGCACCTTCCCCACACTCTGAAACCCCTTCCCCACACACTAAAACCCCTTCCGCACACAGTGAAACCCTTCCTGACAAATTGAAACCCCTTCCCCACACACTGAAACACATCCACATACACTGAAACCCCTTCCCCACACACTGAAAAACATCCCCACACACGGAAACCCCTTCCCCACACACTGAAACACCTTCCCCACACACTGAAACACCTTCCCCACACACTGAAACCCCTTCTGCACACAGGGAAACCCTTCCCCACACACTGAAACCCCTTCCGCACGCACTGAAACACATCCCCACACACTGAAACCACTTCCGCACACACTGAAACCCCTTCCCCACACACTGAAACACCTTCCCCACACACTGAAACACCTTCCGCACACACTGAAACCCCTTCCGCACACAGGGAAACCCTTCCCCACACACTGAAACCCCTTCCCCACACACTGAAACACATCCCCACACACTGAAACCACTTCCCCACACACTGAAACACCTTCCGCACACACTGAAACACGTTGCCCACACACTCAAACCCCTTCCCCACACACTGAAACCCCTTCTGCACACACTGAAACCCCTTCCGCACACACTGAAACACCTTCCCCACACACTGACACCACTTCCCCACACACTGAAAACCTTCCCCAAACACTGAAACACATTCACCACACACTGATACCCCTTCCCCACACACTGAAACCCTATCCCACACACTGAAACACCTTCCCCACACACTGAAACCCCATACCCACACACTGAAACATCATCCCCACACACTGAAACACCTTCCCCACACAATGAAACACCATCCCCACACACTGAAACCCCTTCTGCAAACACTGAAACACCTTCCCCACACACTGCAACCCTTACCCACACACTGAAACCCCATCCCCACTCACTGAAACCCTTCCCCACACACTGAAACTCCTTCCCCACACACTGAAACACATTCCCCACACACTGAAACACCTTCCCCACACAATGAAACACCTTCCCCACACACTGAAACCCCTTCCGCACACACTGAAACACCTTCCCCACACACTGAAACCCTTACCCAAACACTGAAACCCCATCCCCACACACTGAAACCCTTCCCCACACACTGAAACCCCTTCCCCACACACTGAAACACCTTCCCCGCACAGTGAAACACCTTCCCCACACACTGAAACCTCTTCCCCACACAGTGAAACCCCTTCCCCACACACCGAAACACCTTACCCACACACTGAAACCCCTTCCTCACACACTGTAACACCTTCCCCACACACTGAAACCCTTCCCCACACACTGAAACACATTCCCCACACACTGAAACACTTCCCCACACACTGATCACCATCCCCACACTCTGAAACCCCATCCCCACACACTGCAACACTTCCCCGCACACTGAAACACCTTCCCCACACACTGAAACCCCTTACCCACACACTGAAACCCTTCCCCACATACTGAAACCCATTCACCGCACACAGAAATACATTCCCCACACACTGAAACCCTTCCAAACACACTGAAACACATTCCCCACACACTGAAACCCCTTCCCCACACACTGAAACCCCTTCCCCACACACTGAAACGCCTTCCGCACACACAGAAACCGCTTTCCCACACACTGAAACACCTTCCGCACTGACTGAAACAACTTCCCCAAACACAGAAACCCCTTCCCCACACACTGAAACACCTTCCCCACACACTGAAACACCTTCCCCACACACTGAAACACCTTCCCCACACACTGAAACCCCTTCCGCACACAGGGAAACCCTTCCCCACACGCTGAAAGCCCTTCCCCACACACTGAAGCACATCCCCACACACTGAAACCACTTCCCCACACACTGAAACCCCTTCCCCACACACTGAAACACCTTCCCCACACACTGAAACACCTTCCCCACTCACTAAAACCCCTTCCGCACACAGTGAAACCCTTCCTGACAAACTGAAACCCCTTCCCCACACACTGAAACACCTTCCCCACACACTGACACTCCTTCCCCACTCACTGAATCCCTTCACCAAACACTGAAACCCATTCACCACACACTGAAACACATTCCAAACACACTCAAACCCTTCCAAACACAATGAAACACATTCCCCACACACTCAAACCCCTTCCCCACACACTGAAACCCCTTCCCCACACACTGAAACACCTTCCGCACATACTGAAGCACCTTCCCCACACTCTGAAACCCCTTCCCCACACACTAAAACCCCTTCCGCACACAGTGAAACCCTTCCTGACAAACTGAAACCCCTTCCCCACACACTGAAACACATCCACATACACTGAAACCCCTTCCCCACACACTGAAAAACATTCCCACACACGGAAACCCCTTCCCCACACACTGAAACACCTTCCCCACACACTGAAACACCTTCCCCACACACTGAAACCCCTTCCGCACACAGGGAAACCCTTCCCCACACACTGAAACCCCTTCCCCACACACTGAAACACATCCCCACACACTGAAACCACTTCCCCACACACTGAAACCCCTTCCCCACACACTGAAACACCTTCCCCACACACTGAAACACCTTCCCCACACACTGAAACCCCTTCCGCACACAGGGAAACCCTTCCCCACACACTGAAACCCCTTCCCCACACACTGAAACACATCCCCACACACTGAAACCACTTCCCCACACACTGAAACACCTTCCGCACACACTGAAACACGTTGCCCACACACTCAAACCCCTTCCCCACACACTGAAACCCCTTCTGCACACACTGAAACCCCTTCCGCACACACTGAAACACCTTCCCCACACACTGACACCACTTCCCCACACACTGAAAACCTTCCCCAAACACTGAAACACATTCACCACACACTGATACCCCTTCCCCACACACTGAAACCCTTTCCCACACACTGAAACACCTTCCCCACACACTGAAACCCCATACCCACATACTGAAACATCATCCCCACACACTGAAACACCTTCCCCACACAATGAAACACCATCCCCACACACTGAAACCCCTTCTGCAAACACTGAAACACCTTCCCCACACACTGCAACCCTTACCCACACACTGAAACCCCATCCCCACTCACTGAAACCCTTCCCCACACACTGAAACTCCTTCCCCACACACTGAAACACATTCCCCACACACTGAAACACCTTCCCCACACAATGAAACACCTTCCCCACACACTGAAACCCCTTCCGCACACACTGAAACACCTTCCCCACACACTGAAACCCTTACCCAAACACTGAAACCCCATCCCCACACACTGAAACCCTTCCCCACACACTGAAACCCCTTCCCCACACACTGAAACACCTTCCCCGCACAGTGAAACACCTTCCCCACACACTGAAACCTCTTCCCCACACAGTGAAACCCCTTCCCCACACACCGAAACACCTTACCCACACACTGAAACCCCTTCCTCACACACTGTAACACCTTCCCCACACACTGAAACCCTTCCCCACACACTGAAACACATTCCCCACACACTGAAACACTTCCCCACACACTGATCACCTTCCCCACACTCTGAAACCCCATCCCCACACACTGCAACACTTCCCCGCACACTGAAACACCTTCCCCACACACTGAAACCCCTTACCCACACACTGAAACCATTCCCCACATACTGAAACCCATTCACCGCACACAGAAATACATTCCCCACACACTGAAACCCTTCCAAACACACTGAAACACATTCCCCACACACTGAAACCCCTTCCCCACACACTGAAACCCCTTCCCCACACACTGAAACGCCTTCCGCACACACAGAAACCCCTTCCCCACACACTGAAACACCTTCCGCACTGACTGAAACAACTTCCCCAAACACAGAAACAGCTTCCCCACACACTGAAACCCCTTCTCCACACACTGAAACACATTCCCCACACACTGAAACTTCTTCCGCACACACTGAAACACCTTCCCCGCACAGTGAAACGGTTACCCACACACTGCGCACAGTGAAACGGTTACCCACACACTGAAACCCGTTCCCCACACACTGAAACCCTTCCCCACACACTGAAACCCCTTCCCCACACAGTGAAACACCTTCCCCACACACTGAAACACCTTCCCCACACACTGAAACCCCTTCCGCACACACTGAAACACCTTCCCCACACACTGCAACACATCCCCACACACTGAAACGCCTTCCCCACACACTGACACTCCTTCCCCAATCTCTGAATCCCTTCACCAAACACTGAAACCCATTCACCACACACTGAAAGCCATTCCAAACTCACTCAAACCCTTCCAAACACAATGAAACACATTCCCCACACACTGAAACCCCTTCCCCACACACTGAAACCCCTTCCCCACACACTGAAACACCTTCCGCACATACTGAAGCACCTTCCCACACACACTGAAACCCGTTCCCCACGCACTGAAACCCCTTCCGCACACAGTGAAACCCTGCCCGACAAACTGAAACCCCTTCCCCACACACTGAAACACATCCACACACACTGAAACCCCTTCCCCACACACTGAAAAACATCCCCACACACATAACCCCCTTCCCCACACACTGAAACACCTTCCCCACATACTGAAACACCTTCCCCACACACTGAAACCCCTTCCCCACACACTGAAACACATCCCCACACACTGAAACCCCTTCCCCACACACTGAAACACATCCCCACACACTGAAACCACTTCCCCACACACTGAGACCCCTTCCGCACACACTGCAACCCTTACCCAAACACTGAAACCCTTACCCACACACTGAAACCCCTTCCCCACACACTGAAACACTTTCCCCGCACACTGAAACCCCTTCCGCACACACTGAAACACCTTCCCCACACACTGAAACCCTTATCCAAGCACTGAAACCCCATCCCCACACACTGAAACCCTTCCTCACACACTGATACCCCTTCCCCACACACTGAAACACCTTCCCCGCACAGTGAAACACCATCAGCACAAACTGAAACCTCTTCCCCACATAGTGAAACCACTTCCCCACACACCGAGACCCCTTCCCCACAGACTGAAAACCTTCCCCAAACACTGAAGCACATTCACCACACACTGAAACACCTTCCCCACACACTGAAACCCCTTCCGCACACATGGAAACCCTTCCCCACACAGTGAAACCCTTCCAAACACACTGAAACACATTCCCCACACACTGAAACCCCTTCCCCACACACTGAAACCCCTTCCCCACACACTGAAACGCCTTCCGCACACACAGAAACCCCTTCCCCACACACTGAAACACCTTCCGCACTGACTGAAACAACTTCCCCAAACACAGAAACAGCTTCCCCACACACTGAAACCCCTTCTCCACACACTGAAACACATTCCCCACACACTGAAACTTCTTCCGCACACACTGAAACACCTTCCCCGCACAGTGAAACGGTTACCCACACACTGCGCACAGTGAAACGGTTACCCACACACTGAAACCCGTTCCCCACACACTGAAACCCTTCCCCACACACTGAAACCCCTTCCCCACACACTGAAACACCTTCCCCACACACTAAAACACCTTCCCCACTCACTGAAACCCCTTCCGCACACACTGAAACACCTTCCCCACACACTGCAACACATCCCCACACACTGAAACGCCTTCCCCACACACTGACACTCCTTCCCCAATCTCTGAATCCCTTCACCAAACACTGAAACCCATTCACCACACACTGAAAGCCATTCCAAACTCACTCAAACCCTTCCAAACACAATGAAACACATTCCCCACACACTGAAACCCCTTCCCCACACACTGAAACCCCTTCCCCACACACTGAAACACCTTCCGCACATACTGAAGCACCTTCCCACACACACTGAAACCCGTTCCCCACGCACTGAAACCCCTTCCGCACACAGTGAAACCCTGCCCGACAAACTGAAACCCCTTCCCCACACACTGAAACACATCCACACACACTGAAACCCCTTCCCCACACACTGAAAAACATCCCCACACACATAACCCCCTTCCCCACACACTGAAACACCTTCCCCACATACTGAAACACCTTCCCCACACACTGAAACCCCTTCCCCACACACTGAAACACATCCCCACACACTGAAACCCCTTCCCCACACACTGAAACACATCCCCACACACTGAAACCACTTCCCCACACACTGAGACCCCTTCCGCACACACTGCAACCCTTACCCAAACACTGAAACCCTTACCCACACACTGAAACCCCTTCCCCACACACTGAAACACTTTCCCCGCACACTGAAACACCTTCCCCACACAATGAAACACCTTCCCCACACACTGAAACCCCTTCCGCACACACTGAAACACCTTCCCCACACACTGAAACCCTTATCCAAGCACTGAAACCCCATCCCCACACACTGAAACCCTTCCTCACACACTGATACCCCTTCCCCACACACTGAAACACCTTCCCCGCACAGTGAAACACCATCAGCACAAACTGAAACCTCTTCCCCACATAGTGAAACCCCTTCCCCACACACCGAGACCCCTTCCCCACACACTGAAAACCTTCCCCAAACACTGAAGCACATTCACCACACACTGAAACACCTTCCCCACACACTGAAACCCCTTCCGCACACATGGAAACCCTTCCCCACACACTGAAACCCCTTCCCCACACACTGAAACACATCCCCACACACTGAAAACACTTCCCCACAAACTGAAACCCCTTCCGCACACACTGAAACACGTTGCCCACACACTGAAACCCCTTCCCCACACACTGAAACCCCTTCTGCACAGACTGAAACCCCTTCCGCACACACTGAAACACCTTCTCCACACACTGACACCCCTTCCCCACAAACTGAAAACCTTCCCCAAACACTGAAACACATTCACCACACACTGATACCCCTTCCCCACACACTGCAACCCTTCCCCACACACTGAAACACCTTCCAAACACACTGAAACCCCATACCCACACACTGAAACAACATCCCCACACACTGAAACACCTTCCCCACACAATGAAACACCATCCCCACACACTGAAACACCTTCTGCAAACACTGAAACACCTTCCCCACACACTGCAACCCTTACCCACACACGGAAACCCCATCCCCAATCACTGAAACCCTTCCCCACACACTGAAACTCCTTCCCCACACACTGAAACACATTCCCCGCACACTGAAACACCTTCCCCACACAATGATCCACCTTCCCCACACACTGAAACCCCTTCCGCACACACTGAAACACCTTCCCCACACACTGAAACCCTACCCAAACACTGAAACCCCTTCCCCACACACCGAAACACCTTACCCACACACTGAAACCCCTTCCGCAAACACTGTAACACCTTCCCCACACACTGAAACCCTTCCCCACACGCTGAAACACATTCCCCACACACTGAAACACTTCCCCACACACTGATCACCTTCCCCACACTCTGAAACCCCATCCTCACACACTGCAACACTTCCCCACACGCTGAAACACCTTCCCCACACACTGAAACCCCTTACCCACACACTGAAACCCTTCCCCATATACTGAAACCCATTCACCGCACACAGAAACACATTCCCCACACACTGAAACCCTTCCAAACACACTGAATCACATTCCCCACACTCTGAAACCCCTTCCTCACACACTGAAACCCCTTCCCCACACACTGAAACGCCTTCCACACACAGAAACACCTTCCCCGCACACTGAAACACCTTCCCCACACACTGAAACCCCTTCCGCACAACCTGAAACCCCTTCCCCACACACTGAAACCCCTTCTGCACACACTGAAACCCCTTCCGTACACACTGAAACACCTTCCCCACACACTGACACCCCTTCCCCACACACTGAAAACCTTCCCCAAACACTGAAACACATTCACCACACACTGATACCCCTTCACCACACACTGAAACCCTTCCCCACACACTGAAACACCTTCCCCACACACTGATACCCCTTCACCACACACTGAAACCCTTCCCCACACAATGAAACACCATCCCCACACACTGAAACCCCTTCTGCAAACACTGAAACCCCTTCCCCACACACTGCAACCCTTACCCACACACTGAAACCCCATCCCCACTCTCTGAAACCCTTCCCCACACACTGAAACCGCTTCCCCACACACTGAAACACCTTCCCCGCACAGTGAAACACCTTCCCCACACACTGAAGACTCTTCCCCACACAGTGAAACCCTTCCCCACACACCGAAACACCTTACCCACACACTGAAACCGCTTCCGCACACACTGTAACACCTTCCCCACACACTGAAACCCTTCCCCACACACTGAAACACATTCCCCACACACTGAAACACTTCCCCACACACTGATCACCATCCCCACACTCTGCAACCCCATCCCCAAACACTGCAACACTTCCCCACACACTGAAACACCTTCCCCACACACTGAAACCCCTTACCCACACACTGAAACCCTTCCCCACATACTGAAACCCATTCACCGCACACAGAAACACATTCCCCACACACTGAAACCCTTCCAAACACACTGAAACAAATTCCCTACACACTGAAACCCCTTCCCCACACACTGAAACCCCTTCCCCACACACTGAAACGCCTTCCGCACACACAGAAACCCCTTCCCCACACACTGAAACCCCTTGCGCACTGACTGAAACACCTTCCCCAAACACAGAAACAGCTTCCCCACACACTGAAACCCCTTCTCCACACACTGAAACACCTTCCCCACACACTGAAACACCTTCCCCACACAATGAAACACCTTCCCCACACACTGAAACTTCTTTCGCACACACTGAAACACCTTCCCCGCACAGTGAAGCGGTTACCCACACACAGAAACAGCTTCCCCACACACTGAAACCCCTTCTCCACACACTGAAACACCTTCCCCCACACTCACACCCTTCCAAACACAATGAAACACATTCCCCAAACACTGAAACCCCTACCCCACACACTGAAACCCCTTCCCCACACACTGAAACACCTTCCGCACATACTGAAGCACCTTCCGCACACACTGAAACCCCTTCCGCACACAGTGAAACCCTTCCCGACAAACTGAAACCCCTTCCCCACACACTGAAACACATCCACACACACTGAAACCCCTTCTGCACACACTGAAACCCCTTCCGTACACACTGAAACACCTTCCCCACACACTGACACCCCTTCCCCACACACTGAAAACCTTCCCCAAACACTGAAACACATTCACCACACACTGATACCCCTTCACCACGCACTGAAACCCTTCCCCACACACTGAAACACCTTCCCCACACACTGAAACCCCATACCCACACACTGAAACACCATCCCCACACACTGAAACACCTTCCCCACACAATGAAACACCATCCCCACACACTGAAACCCCTTCTGCAAACACGGAAACCCCTTCCCCACACACTGCAACCCTTACCCATACACTGAAACCCCATCCCCACTCTCTGAAACCCTTCCCCACACACTGAAACCGCTTCCCCACACACTGAAACACCTTCCCCGCACAGTGAAACACCTTCCCCACACACTGAAGCCTCTTCCCCACACATGAAACCCTTCCCCACACACCGAAACACCTTACCCACACACTGAAACCGCTTCCGCACACACTGTAACACCTTCCCCACACACTGAAACCCTTCCCCACACACTGAAACACATTCCCCACACACTGAAACACTTCCCCACACACTGATCACCATCCCCACACTCTGCAACCCCATCCCCAAACACTGCAACACTTCCCCACACACTGAAACACCTTCCCCACACACTGAAACCCCTTACCCACACACTGAAACCCTTCCCCACATACTGAAACCCATTCACCGCACACAGAAACACATTCCCCACACACTGAAACCCTTCCAAACACACTGAAACAAATTCCCTACACACTGAAACCCCTTCCCCACACACTGAAACCCCTTCCCCACACACTGAAACGCCTTCCGCACACACAGAAACCCCTTCCCCACACACTGAAACCCCTTGCGCACTGACTGAAACACCTTCCCCAAACACAGAAACAGCTTCCCCACACACTGAAACCCCTTCTCCACACACTGAAACACCTTCCCCACACACTGAAACACCTTCCCCACACAATGAAACACCTTCCCCACACACTGAAACTTCTTTCGCACACACTGAAACACCTTCCCCGCACAGTGAAGCGGTTACCCACACACAGAAACAGCTTCCCCACACACTGAAACCCCTTCTACACACACTGAAACACCTTCCCCCACACTCACACCCTTCCAAACACAATGAAACACATTCCCCAATCACTCAAACCCCTACCCCACACACTGAAACCCCTTCCCCACACACTGAAACACCTTCCGCACATACTGAAGCACCTTCCCCACACACTGAAACCCCTTCCGCACACAGTGAAACCCTTCCCGACAAACTGAAATCCCTTCCCCACACACTGAAACACATCCACACACACTGAAACCCCTTCCCCACACACTGAAAAACATCCCCACACACGGAAACCCCTTCCCCACACACTGAAACACCTTCCCCACACACTGAAACACCTTCCCCACACACTGAAACCCCTTCCGCACACAGGGAAACCCTTCCCCACAAACTGAAACCCCTTCCCCACACACTGAAACACATCCCCACACACTGAAACCACTTCCCCACACACTGAAACCCCTTCCGCACACACTGAAACACTTTGCCCACACACTGAAACCCCTTCCCCACACACTGAAACCCCTTCTTCTCAAACTGAAACCCCTTCCGCACACACTGAAACACCTTCCCCACACACTGACACCCCTTCCCCACACACTGAAAACCTTCCCCAAACACTGAAACACATTCACCACACACTGATACCCCTTCCCCAAACACTGAAACCCTTCCCCGCACACTGAAACCCTTACCCAAACACTGAAACCCCATCCCCACACATTGAAACCCTTCCCCACACACTGAAACCCCTTCCCCACACACTGAAACACGTTCCCCGCACAGTGAAACACCTTCCCCACACGCTGAAACCTCTTCCCCGCACAGTGAAACCCCTTCCCCACACACCGAAACACCTTACCCACACACTGAAACCCCTTCCGCACACACTGTAACACCTTCCCCACACACTGAAACCCTTCCCCACACACTGAAACACATTCCCCACACACTGAAACACTTCCCCACACACTGAAACCCTTCCCCACACACTGAAACCCCTTCCCCACACACTGAAACACCTCCCCCCACACACTGAAACACCTTCCCCACACACTGAAACCCCTTCCGCACACACTGAAACACCTTCCCCACACACTGCAACACATCCCCACACACTGAAAACCTTCCCCAAACACTGAAACACATTCACCACACACTGATACCCCTTCCCCACACACTGAAACCCTTCCCCACACACTGAAACACCTTCCCCACACACTGAAACTCCATACCCACACACTGAAACACCATCCCCACACACTGAAACACCTTCCCCACACAATGAAACACCATCCCCACACACTGAAACCCCTTCTGCAAACACTGAAACACCTTCCCCACACACTGCAACCCTTACCCACACACTGAAACCCCATCCCCACTCACTGAAACCCTTCCCCACACAATGAAACCCCTTCCCCACACACTGAAACACATTCCCCGCACACTGAAACACCTTCCCAACACAATGAAACACCTTCCCCACACACTGAAACCCCTTCTGCACAAACTGAAACCCCTTCCGCACACACTGAAACACCTTCCCCACACACTGACACCCCTTCCCCACACACTGAAAACCTTCCCCAAACACTGAAACACATTCACCACACACTGATACCCCTTCCCCACACACTGAAACCCTTCCCCACACACTGAAACACCTTCCCCACACACTGAAACTCCATACCCACACACTGAAACACCATCCCCACACACTGAAACACCTTCCCCACACAATGAAACACCATCCCCACACACTGAAACCCCTTCTGCAAACACTGAAACACCTTCCCCACACACTGCAACCCTTACCCACACACTGAAACCCCATCCCCACTCACTGAAACCCTTCCCCACACAATGAAACCCCTTCCCCACACACTGAAACACATTCCCCGCACACTGAAACACCTTCCCAACACAATGAAACACCTTCCCCACACACTGAAACACCTTCCGCACACACTGAAACACCTTCCCCACACACTGAAACCCTTACCCAAACACTGAAACCCTTCCCCACACACTGAAACCCCTTCCCCACACACTGAAACACCTTCCCCGCACAGTGAAACACCTTCCCCACACACTCAATCCTCTTCCCCACACAGTGAAACCCCTTCCCCACACACCGAAACACCTTACCCACACACTGAAACCCCTTCCGCAAACACTGTAACACCTTCCCCACACACTGAAACCCTTCCCCACACACTGAAACACATTCCCCACACACTGAAACACTTCCCCACACACTGATCACCTTCCCCACACTCTGAAACCCCATCCCCACACATTGCAACACTTCCCCACACACTGAAACACCTTCCCCACACACTGAAACCCCTTATCCACACACAGAAACCCTTCCCCAAGGACTGAAACCCATTCACCGCACACAGAAACACTTTCCCCACACACTGAAACCCTTCCAAACACACTGAAACACATTCCCCACACACTGAAACCCCTTCCCCACACACTGAAAACCCTTCCCCACACACTGAAACGCCTTCCGCACACACAGAAACCCCTTCCCCACACACTGAAACCCCTTCCGCACTGACTGAAACACCTTCCCCAAACACAGAAACAGCTTCCCCACACACTGAAACCCCTTCTCCACAAACTGAAACACCTTCCCCACACACTGAAACACCTTCCCCACACAATGAAACACCTTCCCCACACACTGAAACTGCTTCCGCACACACTGAAACACCTTCCCCGCACAGTGAAACGGTTACCCACACACTGAAACCCGTTCCGCACACACTGAAACCCTTCCCCACACACTGAAACCCCTTACCCACACACTGAAACACCTCCCCCCACACACTGAAACACCTTCCCCACACACTGAAACCCCTTCCGCACACACTGAAACACCTTCCCCACACACTGCAACACATCCCCACAGACTGAAACACCTTCCCCACACACTGACACTCCTTCCCCACTCTCTGAATCCCTTCACCAAACACCGAAACCCATTCAACACAGACTGAAAGACATTCCAAACTCACTCAAACACTTCCAAACACAATGAAACACATTCCCCACACACTGAAACCCCTTCCCCACACACTGAAACACCTTCCCCACACACTGAAACACCTTCCGCACATACAGAAGCACCTTCCCCACACACTGAAACCCCTTCCCCACACACTGAAACCCCTTCCGCACACAGTGAAACCCTTCCCGACAAACTGAAACCCCTTCCCCACACACTGAAACATATCCACACACACTGAAACCCCTTCCCCACACAATGAAACACCTTCCCCACACACTGAATCCCCTTCCGCACACACTGAAACACCTTCCCCACACACTGAAACCCTTACCCAAACACTGAAACCCCATCCCCACACACTGAAACCCTTCCCCACACACTGAAACCCCTTCCCCACACACTGAAACACGTTCCCCGCACAGTGAAACACCTTCCCCACACGCTGAAACCTCTTCCCCACACAGTGAAACCCCTTCCCCACACACCGAAACACCTTACCCACACACTGAAACCCCTTCTGCACACACTGTAACACCTTCCCCACACACTGAAACCCTTCCCCACACACTGAAACACATTCCCCACACACTGAAACCCTTCCCCACACACTGAAACCCTTCCCCACACACTGAAACCCCTTCCTCACACACTGAAACACCTCCCCCCACACACTGAAACACCTTCCCCACACACTGAAACCCCTTCTGCACACACTGAAACACCTTCCCCACACACTGCAACACATCCCCACACACTGAAAACCTTCCCCAAACACTGAAACACATTCACCACACACTGATACCCCTTCCCCACACACTGAAAACCTTCCCCACACACTGAAACACCTTCCCCACACACTGAAACTCCATACCCACACACTGAAACACCATCCCCACACACCGAAACACCTTCCCCACACAATGAAACACCATCCCCACACACTGAAACCCCTTCTGCAAACACTGAAACACCTTCCCCACAAACTGCAACCCTTACCCACACACTGAAACCCCATCCCCACTCACTGAAACCCTTCCCCACACAATGAAACCCCTTCCCCACACACTGAAACACATTCCCCACACACTGAAACATCTTCCCAACACAATGAAACACCTTCCCCACACACTGAAACCCCTTCCGCACACACTGAAACACCTTCCCCACACACTGAAACCCTTACCCAAACACTGAAACCCCATCCCCAAACACTGAAACCCTTCCCCACACACTGAAACCCCTTCCCCACACACTGAAACACCTTCCCCGCACAGTGAAACACCTTCCCCACGCACTCAAACCTCTTCCCCACACAGTGAAACCCCTTCCCCACACACCGAAACACCTTACCCACACACTGAAACCCCTTCCGCAAACACTGTAACACCTTCCCCACACACTGAAACCCTTCCCCACACACTGAAACACATTCCCCACACACTGAAACACTTCCCCACACACTGATCACCTTCCCCACACTCTGAAACCCCATCCCCACACATTGCAACACTTCCCCACACAGTGAAACACCTTCCCCACACCCTGAAACCCCTTATCCACACACAGAAACCCTTCCCCACGGACTGAAACCCATTCACCGCACACAGAAACACTTTCCCCACACACTGAAACCCTTCCAAACACACTGAAACACATTCCCCACACACTGAAACCCCTTCCCCACACACTGAAAACCCTTCCCCACACACTGAAACGCCTTCCGCACACACAGAAACCCCTTCCCCACACACTGAAACCCCTTCCGCACTGACTGAAACACCTTCCCCAAACACAGAAACAGCTTCCACACACACTGAAACCCCTTCTCCACACACTGAAACACCTTCCCCACACACTGAAACACCTTCCCCACACAATGAAACACCTTCCCCACACACTGAAACTGCTTCCGCACACACTGAAACACACTCCCCGCACAGTGAAACGGTTACCCACACACTGAAACCCGTTCCCCACACACTGAAACCCTTCCCCACACACTGAAACCCCTTCCCCACACACTGAAACACCTCCCCCCACACACTGAAACACCTTCTCCACACACTGAAACCCCTTCCGCACACACTGAAACACCTTCCCCACACACTGCAACACATCCCCACAGACTGAAACACCTTCCCCACACACTGACACTCCTTCCCCACTCTCTGAATCCCTTCACCAAACACTGAAACCCATTCAACACAGACTGAAAGACATTCCAAACTCACTCAAACACTTCCAAACACAATGAAACACATTCCCCACACACTGAAACCCCTTCCCCACACACTGAAACCCCTTCCCCACACACTGAAACACCTTCCGCACATACAGAAGCTCCTTCCCCACACACTGAAACCCCTTCCCCACACACTGAAACCCCTTCCGCACACAGTGAAACCCTTCCCGACAAACTGAAACCCCTTCCCCACACAATGAAACACATCCACACACACTGAAACCCCTTCCCCACACAATGAAACACCTTCCCCACACACTGAAACCCCTTCCGCACACACTGAAACACCTTCCCCACACTCTGAAACCCTTACCCAAACACTGAAACCCCATCCCCACACACTGAAACCCTTCCCCACACACTGAAACCCCTTCCCCACACACTGAAACACGTTCCCCGCACAGTGAAACACCTTCCCCACACGCTGAAACCTCTTCCCCACACAGTGAAACCCCTTCCCCACACACCGAAACACCTTACCCACACACTGAAACCCCTTCTGCACACACTGTAACACCTTCCCCACACACTGAAACCCTTCCCCACACACTGAAACACATTCCGCACACACTGAAACACTTCCCCACACACTGAAACCCTTCCCCGCACACTGAAACCCCTTCCCCACACACTGAAACACCTCCCCCCACACACTGAAACACCTTCCCCACACACTGAAACCCCTTCCGCACACACTGAAACACCTTCCCCACACACTGCAACACATCCCCACAGACTGAAACACCTTCCCCACACACTGACACTCCTTCCCCACTCTCTGAATCCCTTCACCAAACACTGAAACCCATTCAACAAAGACTGAAAGACATTCCAAACTCACTCAAACACTTCCAAACACAATGAAACACATTCCCCACACACTGAAACTCCTTCCCCACACACTGAAACCCCTTCCCCACACACTGAAACACCTTCCGCACATACAGAAGCACCTTCCCCACACACTGAAACCCCTTCCCCACACACTGAAACCCCTTCCGCACACAGTGAAACCCTTCCCGACAAACTGAAACCCCTTCCCCACACACTGAAACACATCAACACACACTGAAACCCCTTCCCCACACAGTGAAACACCTTCCCCACACACTGAAACCCCTTCCGCACACACTGAAACACCTTCCCCACACACTGAAACCCTTACCCAAACACTGAAACCCCATCCCCACACACTGAAACCCTTCCCCACACACTGAAACCCCTTCCCCACACACTGAAACACGTTCCCCGCACAGTGAAACACCTTCCCCACACGCTGAAACCTCTTCCCCACACAGTGAAACCCCTTCCCCACACACCGAAACACCTTACCCACACACTGAAACCCGTTCCGCACACACTGTAACACCTTCCCCACACACTGAAACCCTTCCCCACACACTGAAACACATTCCCCACACACTGAAACACTTCCCCACAGACTGATCACCTTCCCCACTCTCTGAAACCCCATCCCCACTCACTGCAACACTTCCCCACACACTGAAACACCTTCCCCACACACTGAAACCCCTTACCCTCACACTGAAACCCTTCCCCACATACTGAAACCCATTCACCGCACACAGAAACACATTCCCCACACACTGAAAACCTTCCAAACACACTGAAACACATTCCCCACACACTGAAACCCCTTCCCCACACACTGAAACGCCTTCCGCACACACAGAAACACATTCCCCACACACTGAAACACCTTCCCCACACACTGACACTCCTTCCCCACTCTCTGAATCCCTTCACCAAACACTGAAACCCATTCAACACAGACTGAAAGACATTCCAAACTCACTCAAACCCTTCCAAACACAATGAAACCCCTTCCCCACACACTGAAACCCCTTCCCCACACACTGAATCCCTTCCCCACACACTGAAACCCCTTCCCCACACACTGAAACACCTTCCCCACACACTGAAACACCTTCCCCACACACTGAAACCCCTTCCGCACACACTGAAACACCTTCCCCACACACTGCAACACATCCCCACAGACTGAAACACCTTCCCCACACACTGACACTCCTTCCCCACTCTCTGAATCCCTTCACCAAACACTGAAACCCATTCAACACAGACTGAAAGACATTCCAAACTCACTCAAACCCTTCCAAACACAATGAAACACATTCCCCACACACTGAAACCCCTTCCCCACACACTGAAACCCCTTCCCCACACACTGAAACACCTTCCGCACATACAGAATCACCTTCCCCACACACTGAAACCCCTTCCCCACACACTGAAACCCCTTCCGCACACAGTGAAACCCTTCCCGACAAACTGAAACCCCTTCCCCACACACTGAAACACATCCACACACACTGAAACCCCTTCCCCACACAATGAAACACCTTCCGCACACACTGAAACACCTTCCCCACACACTGAAACCCTTACCCAAACACTGAAACCCCATCCCCACACACTGAAACCCTTCCCCACACACTGAAACCCCTTCCCCACACACTGAAACACGTTCCCCGCACAGTGAAACACCTTCCCCACACACTGAAACCTCTTCCCCACACAGTGAAACCCCTTCCTCACACACCGAAACACCTTACCCACACACTGAAACCCCTTCCGCACACACTGTAACACCTTCCCCACACACTGAAACCCTTCCCCACACACTGAAACACATTCCCCACACACTGAAACACTTCCCCACACACTGATCACCTTCCCCACACTCTGACACCCCATCCCCACACACTGCAACACTTCCCCACACACTGAAACACCTTCCCCACACACTGAAACCCCTTACCCACACACTGAAACCCTTCCCCACATACTGAAACCCATTCACCGCACACAGAAACACATTCCCCACACACTGAAAACCTTCCAAACACACTGAAACACATTCCCCACACACTGAAACCCCTTCCCCACACACTGAAACCCCTTCCCCACACACTGAAACGCCTTCCGCACACACAGAAACACCTTCCCCACACACTGAAACACCTTCCCCACACACTAAAACCCCTTCCGCACACACTGAAACTCCTTCCCCACACACTGCAACATATCCCCACACACTGAAACAACGTCCCCACACACTGACACTCCTTCCCCACTCAATGAATCCCTTCACCAAACACTGAAACCCATTCACCACATACTGAAACACATTCCAAACACACTCAAACCTCTTCCCCACACACTGAAACCCCTTCCGCACACAGTGAAACCCTTCCCGACAAACTGAAACCCCTTCCCCACACACTGAAACACATCCACACACACTGAAACCCCTTCCCCACTCTCTGAAAAACAGCCCCACACACTGAAACCCCTTCCCAACACACTGAAACACCTTCCCCACACACTGAAACACCTTCCCCAGACACTGAAACCCCTTCCACACACATGGAAACCCTTCCCCACACACTGAAACCCCTTCCCCACACACTGAAACACATCCCCACACACTAATACACCTTCCCCACACACCGAAACACCTTCCCCACTCACTGAAACCCCTTCCGCACACACTGAAACACCTTCCCCACACACTGAAACAGCTTCCCCACACACTGAAACCCCTTCTCCACACACTGAAACTTCTTCCGCACACACTGAAACACCTTCCCCGCACAGTTAAACGGTAACCAGCACACTGAAACCCGTTCCCCACACACTGAAACCCTTCCCCACATACTAAAACCCATTCACCGCACACTGAAACCCCTTCCCCACACACTGAAACGCCTTCCGCACACACAGAAACACCTTCCCCACACACTGAAACACCTTCCCCACACACTGAAACCCCTTCCGCACACACTGAAACTCCTTCCCCACACACTGCAACATATCCCCACACACTGAAACAACTTCCCCACACACTGACACTCCTTCCCCACTCACTGAATCCCTTCACCAAACACTGAAACCCATTCACCACATACTGAAACACATTCCAAACACACTCAAACCCTTCCAAACACACTGAAACCCCTTCCGCACACACTGAAACTCCTTCCCCACACACTGCAACATATCCCCACACACTGAAACAACTTCCCCACACACTGACACTCCTTCCCCACTCACTGAATCCCTTCACCAAACACTGAAACCCATTCACCACATACTGAAACACATTCCAAACACACTCAAACCCTTCCAAACACAATGAAACCCCTTCCCCACACACTGAAACCCCTTCCCCACACACTGAAACCCCTTCCCCACACACTGAAACACCTTCCGCACATACTGAAGCACCTTCCCCACACACTGAAACCTCTTCCCCACAGACTGAAACCCCTTCCGCACACAGTGAAACCCTTCCCGACAAACTGAAACCCCTTCCCCACACACTGAAACACATCCACACACACTGAAACCCTTCCCCACACACTGAAAAACAGCCCCACACACTGAAACCCCTTCCCAACACACTGAAACACCTTCCCCACACACTGAAACCCCTTCTCCACACACTGAAACACCTTCCCCACACACTGAAACATCTTCCCCACACAATGAAACACCTTCCCCACACACTGAAACTTCTTCCGCACACACTGAAACACCTTCCCCGCACAGTTAAACGGTAACCAGCACACTGAAACCCGTTCCCCACACACTGAAACCCTTCCCCACACACTGAAACTCCTTCCCCACACACTGAAACACCTTCCCCACACACTGAAACACCTTCCCCACACACTGAAACCCCTTCCGCACACACTGAAACACCTTCCCCACACACTGCAACACATCCCCACACACTGAAACACCTTCCCCACACACTGACACTCCTTCCCCACTCACTGAATCCCTTCACCAAACACTGAAACCCATTCACCACACACTGAAACACATTCCAAACACACTCAAACCCTTCCAAACACAATGAAACACATTCCCCACACACTCAAACCCCTTCCCCACACACTGAAACCCCTTCCCCACACACTGAAACACCTTCCGCACATACTGAAGCACCTTCCCCACACTCTGAAACCCCTTCCCCACACACTAAAACCCCTTCCGCACACAGTGAAACCCTTCCTGACAAACTGAAACCCCTTCCCCACACACTGAAACACATCCACATACACTGAAACCCCTTCCCCACACACTGAAAAACATCCCCACACACGGAAACCCCTTCCCCACACACTGAAACACCTTCCCCACACACTGAAACACCTTCCCCACACACTGAAACCCCTTCCGCACACAGGGAAACCCTTCCCCACACACTGAAACCCCTTCCCCACGCACTGAAACACATCCCCACACACTGAAACCGCTTCCCCACACACTGAAACCCCTTCCCCACACACTGAAACACCTTCCCCACACACTGAAACACCTTCCGCACA
Organism: Heterodontus francisci; assembly: GCF_036365525.1. Classification (NCBI taxonomy): domain Eukaryota; kingdom Metazoa; phylum Chordata; class Chondrichthyes; order Heterodontiformes; family Heterodontidae; genus Heterodontus; species Heterodontus francisci. The sequence continues at coordinate 314,327 of NW_027140527.1, forward strand.
CACTGAAACCCCTTCCGCACACAGGGAAACTCTTCCCCACACACTGAAACCCCTTCCCCACACACTGAAACACATCCCCACACACTGAAACCACTTCCCCACACACTGAAACACCTTCCGCACACACTGAAACACGTTGCCCACACACTCAAACCCCTTCCCCACACACTGAAACCCCTTCTGCACACACTGAAACCCCTTCCGCACACACTGAAACACCTTCCCCACACACTGACACCACTTCCCCACACACTGAAAACCTTCCCCAAACACTGAAACACATTCACCACACACTGATACCCCTTCCCCACACACTGAAACCCTATCCCACACACTGAAACACCTTCCCCACACACTGAAACACCATACCCACACACTGAAACATCATCCCCACACACTGAAACCCCTTCCCCACACAATGAAACACCATCCCCACACACTGAAACCCCTTCTGCAAACACTGAAACACCTTCCCCACACACTGCAACCCTTACCCACACACTGAAACCCCATCCCCACTCACTGAAACCCTTCCCCACACACTGAAACTCCTTCCCCACACACTGAAACACATTCCCCACACACTGAAACACCTTCCCCACACAATGAAACACCTTCCCCACACACTGAAACCCCTTCCGCACACACTGAAACACCTTCCCCACACACTGAAACCCTTACCCAAACACTGAAACCCCATCCCCACACACTGAAACCCTTCCCCACACACTGAAACCCCTTCCCCACACACTGAAACACCTTCCCCGCACAGTGAAACACCTTCCCCACACACTGAAACCTCTTCCCCACACAGTGAAACCCCTTCCCCACACACCGAAACACCTTACCCACACACTGAAACCCCTTCCTCACACACTGTAACACCTTCCCCACACACTGAAACCCTTCCCCACACACTGAAACACATTCCCCACACACTGAAACACTTCCCCACACACTGATCACCTTCCCCACACTCTGAAACCCCATCCCCACACACTGCAACACTTCCCCGCACACTGAAACACCTTCCCCACACACTGAAACCCCTTACCCACACACTGAAACCCTTCCCCACATACTGAAACCCATTCACCGCACACAGAAATACATTCCCCACACACTGAAACCCTTCCAAACACACTGAAACACATTCCCCACACACTGAAACCCCTTCCCCACACACAGAAACCCCTTCCCCACACACTGAAACGCCTTCCGCACACACAGAAACCCCTTTCCCACACACTGAAACACCTTCCGCACTGACTGAAACAACTTCCCCAAACACAGAAACCCCTTCCCCACACACTGAAACACCTTCCCCACACACTGAAACACCTTCCCCACACACTGAAACACCTTCCCCACACACTGAAACCCCTTCCGCACACAGGGAAACCCTTCCCCACACACTGAAAGCCCTTCCCCACACACTGAAGCACATCCCCACACACTGAAACCACTTCCCCACACACTGAAACCCCTTCCCCACACACTGAAACACCTTCCCCACACACTGAAACACCTTCCCCACTCACTAAAACCCCTTCCGCACACAGTGAAACCCTTCCTGACAAACTGAAACCCCTTCCCCACACACTGAAACACCTTCCCCACACACTGACACTCCTTCCCCACTCACTGAATCCCTTCACCAAACACTGAAACCCATTCACCACACACTGAAACACATTCCAAACACACTCAAACCCTTCCAAACACAATGAAACACATTCCCCACACACTCAAACCCCTTCCCCACACACTGAAACTCCTTCCCCACACACTGAAACACCTTCCGCACATACTGAAGCACCTTCCCCACACTCTGAAACCCCTTCCCCACACACTAAAACCCCTTCCGCACACAGTGAAACCCTTCCTGACAAACTGAAACCCCTTCCCCACACACTGAAACACATCCACATACACTGAAACCCCTTCCCCACACACTGAAAAACATTCCCACACACGGAAACCCCTTCCCCACACACTGAAACACCTTCCCCACACACTGAAACACCTTCCCCACACACTGAAACCCCTTCCGCACACAGGGAAACCCTTCCCCACACACTGAAACCCCTTCCCCACACACTGAAACACATCCCCACACACTGAAACCACTTCCCCACACACTGAAACCCCTTCCCCACACACTGAAACACCTTCCCCACACACTGAAACACCTTCCCCACACACTGAAACCCCTTCCGCACACAGGGAAACCCTTCCCCACACACTGAAACCCCTTCCCCACACACTGAAACACATCCCCACACACTGAAACCACTTCCCCACACACTGAAACACCTTCCGCACACACTGAAACACGTTGCCCACACACTCAAACCCCTTCCCCACACACTGAAACCCCTTCTGCACACACTGAAACCCCTTCCGCACACACTGAAACACCTTCCCCACACACTGACACCACTTCCCCACACACTGAAAACCTTCCCCAAACACTGAAACACATTCACCACACACTGATACCCCTTCCCCACACGCTGAAACCCTTTCCCACACACTGAAACACCTTCCCCACACACTGAAACCCCATACCCACATACTGAAACATCATCCCCACACACTGAAACACCTTCCCCACACAATGAAACACCATCCCCACACACTGAAACCCCTTCTGCAAACACTGAAACACCTTCCCCACACACTGAAACACCTTCCCCACACACTGACACTCCTTCCCCACTCACTGAATCCCTTCACCAAACACTGAAACCCATTCACCACACACTGAAACACATTCCAAACACACTCAAACCCTTCCAAACACAATGAAACACATTCCCCACACACTCAAACCCCTTCCCCACACACTGAAACCCCTTCCCCACACACTGAAACACCTTCCGCACATACTGAAGCACCTTCCCCACACTCTGAAACCCCTTCCCCACACACTAAAACCCCTTCCGCACACAGTGAAACCCTTCCTGACAAACTGAAACCCCTTCCCCACACACTGAAACACATCCACATACACTGAAACCCCTTCCCCACACACTGAAAAACATCCCCACACACGGAAACCCCTTCCCCACACACTGAAACACCTTCCCCACACACTGAAACACCTTCCCCACACACTGAAACCCCTTCCGCGCACAGGGAAACCCTTCCCCACACACTGAAACCCCTTCCCCACACACTGAAACACATCCCCACACACTGAAACCACTTCCCCACACACTGAAACCCCTTCCCCACACACTGAAACACCTTCCCCACACACTGAAACACCTTCCGCACACACTGAAACCCCTTCCGCACACAGGGAAACTCTTCCCCACACACTGAAACCCCTTCCCCACACACTGAAACACATCCCCACACACTGAAACCACTTCCCCACACACTGAAACACCTTCCGCACACACTGAAACACGTTGCCCACACACTCAAACCCCTTCCCCACACACTGAAACCCCTTCTGCACACACTGAAACCCCTTCCGCACACACTGAAACACCTTCCCCACACACTGACACCACTTCCCCACACACTGAAAACCTTCCCCAAACACTGAAACACATTCACCACACACTGATACCCCTTCCCCACACACTGAAACCCTATCCCACACACTGAAACACCTTCCCCACACACTGAAACCCCATACCCACACACTGAAACATCATCCCCACACACTGAAACACCTTCCCCACACAATGAAACACCATCCCCACACACTGAAACCCCTTCTGCAAACACTGAAACACCTTCCCCACACACTGCAACCCTTACCCACACACTGAAACCCCATCCCCACTCACTGAAACCCTTCCCCACACACTGAAACTCCTTCCCCACACACTGAAACACATTCCCCACACACTGAAACACCTTCCCCACACAATGAAACACCTTCCCCACACACTGAAACCCCTTCCGCACACACTGAAACACCTTCCCCACACACTGAAACCCTTACCCAAACACTGAAACCCCATCCCCACACACTGAAACCCTTCCCCACACACTGAAACCCCTTCCCCACACACTGAAACACCTTCCCCGCACAGTGAAACACCTTCCCCACACACTGAAACCTCTTCCCCACACAGTGAAACCCCTTCCCCACACACCGAAACACCTTACCCACACACTGAAACCCCTTCCTCACACACTGTAACACCTTCCCCACACACTGAAACCCTTCCCCACACACTGAAACACATTCCCCACACACAGAAACACTTCCCCACACACTGATCACCTTCCCCACACTCTGAAACCCCATCCCCACACACTGCAACACTTCCCCGCACACTGAAACACCTTCCCCACACACTGAAACCCCTTACCCACACACTGAAACCCTTCCCCACATACTGAAACCCATTCACCGCACACAGAAATACATTCCCCACACACTGAAACCCTTCCAAACACACTGAAACACATTCCCCACACACTGAAACCCCTTCCCCACACACTGAAACCCCTTCCCCACACACTGAAACGCCTTCCGCACACACAGAAACCCCTTTCCCACACACTGAAACACCTTCCGCACTGACTGAAACAACTTCCCCAAACACAGAAACCCCTTCCCCACACACTGAAACACCTTCCCCACACACTGAAACACCTTCCCCACACACTGAAACACCTTCCCCACACACTGAAACCCCTTCCGCACACAGGGAAACCCTTCCCCACACACTGAAAGCCCTTCCCCACACACTGAAGCACATCCCCACACACTGAAACCACTTCCCCACACACTGAAACCCCTTCCCCACACACTGAAACACCTTCCCCACACACTGAAACACCTTCCCCACTCACTAAAACCCCTTCCGCACACAGTGAAACCCTTCCTGACAAACTGAAACCCCTTCTCCACACACTGAAACACCTTCCCCACACACTGACTCTCCTTCCCCACTCACTGAATCCCTTCACCAAACACTGAAACCCATTCACCACACACTGAAACACATTCCAAACACACTCAAACCCTTCCAAACACAATGAAACACATTCCCCACACACTCAAACCCCTTCCCCACACACTGAAACCCCTTCCCCACACACTGAAACACCTTCCGCACATACTGAAGCACCTTCCCCACACTCTGAAACCCCTTCCCCACACACTAAAACCCCTTCCGCACACAGTGAAACACTTCCTGACAAACTGAAACCCCTTCCCCACACACTGAAACACATCCACATACACTGAAACCCCTTCCCCACACACTGAAAAACATTCCCACACACGGAAACCCCTTCCCCACACACTGAAACACCTTCCCCACACACTGAAACACCTTCCCCACACACTGAAACCCCTTCCGCACACAGGGAAACCCTTCCCCACACACTGAAACCCCTTCCCCACACACTGAAACACATCCCCACACACTGAAACCACTTCCCCACACACTGAAACCCCTTCCCCACACACTGAAACACCTTCCCCACACACTGAAACACCTTCCCCACACACTGAAACCCCTTCCGCACACAGGGAAACCCTTCCCCACACACTGAAACCCCTTCCCCACACACTGAAACACATCCCCACACACTGAAACCACTTCCCCACACACTGAAACACCTTCCGCACACACTGAAACACGTTGCCCACACACTCAAACCCCTTCCCCACACACTGAAACCCCTTCTGCACACACTGAAACCCCTTCCGCACACACTGAAACACCTTCCCCACACACTGACACCACTTCCCCACACACTGAAAACCTTCCCCAAACACTGAAACACATTCACCACACACTGATACCCCTTCCCCACACACTGAAACCCTTTCCCACACACTGAAACACCTTCCCCACACACTGAAACCCCATACCCACATACTGAAACATCATCCCCACACACTGAAACACCTGCCCCACACAATGAAACACCATCCCCACACACTGAAACCCCTTCTGCAAACACTGAAACACCTTCCCCACACACTGCAACCCTTACCCACACACTGAAACCCCATCCCCACTCACTGAAACCCTTCCCCGCACACTGAAACTCCTTCCCCACACACTGAAACACATTCCCCACACACTGAAACACCTTCCCCACACAATGAAACACCTTCCCCACACACTGAAACCCCTTCCGCACACACTGAAACACCTTCCCCACACACTGAAACCCTTACCCAAACACTGAAACCCCATCCCCACACACTGAAACCCTTCCCCACACACTGAAACCCCTTCCCCACACACTGAAACACCTTCCCCGCACAGTGAAACACCTTCCCCACACACTGAAACCTCTTCCCCACACAGTGAAACCCCTTCCCCACACACCGAAACACCTTACCCACACACTGTAACACCTTCCCCACACACTGAAACCCTTCCCCACACACTGAAACACATTCCCCACACACTGAAACACTTCCCCACACACTGATCACCTTCCCCACACTCTGAAACCCCATCCCCACACACTGCAACACTTCCCCGCACACTGAAACACCTTCCCCACACACTGAAACCCCTTACCCACACACTGAAACCATTCCCCACATACTGAAACCCATTCACCGCACACAGAAATACATTCCCCACACACTGAAACCCTTCCAAACACACTGAAACACATTCCCCACACACTGAAACCCCTTCCCCACACACTGAAACCCCTTCCCCACACACTGAAACGCCTTCCGCACACACAGAAACCCCTTCCCCACACACTGAAACACCTTCCGCACTGACTGAAACAACTTCCCCAAACACAGAAACAGCTTCCCCACACACTGAAACCCCTTCTCCACACACTGAAACACATTCCCCACACACTGAAACTTCTTCCGCACACACTGAAACACCTTCCCCGCACAGTGAAACGGTTACCCACACACTGCGCACAGTGAAACGGTTACCCACACACTGAAACCCGTTCCCCACACACTGAAACCCTTCCCCACACACTGAAACCCCTTCCCCACACACTGAAACACCTTCCCCACACACTGAAACACCTTCCCCACACACTGAAACCCCTTCCGCACACACTGAAACACCTTCCCCACACACTGCAACACATCCCCACACACTGAAACGCCTTCCCCACACACTGACACTCCTTCCCCAATCTCTGAATCCCTTCACCAAACACTGAAACCCATTCACCACACACTGAAAGCCATTCCAAACTCACTCAAACCCTTCCAAACACAATGAAACCCCTTCCCCACACACTGAAACCCCTTCCCCACACACTGAAACCCCTTCCCCACACACTGAAACACCTTCCGCACATACTGAAACACCTTCCCACACACACTGAAACCCGTTCCCCACACTCTGAAACCCCTTCCGCACACAGTGAAACCCTGCCCGACAAACTGAAACCCCTTCCCCACACACTGAAACACATCCACACACACTGAAACCCCTTCCCCACACACTGAAAAACATCCCCACACACATAACCCCCTTCCCCACACACTGAAACACCTTCCCCACATACTGAAACACCTTCCCCACACACTGGAACCCCTTCCGCACACAGGGAAACCCTTCCCCACACACTGAAACCCCTTCCCCACACACTGAAACACATCCCCACACACTGAAACCACTTCCCCACACACTGAGACCCCTTCCGCACACACTGCAACCCTTACCCAAACACTGAAACCCTTACCCACACACTGAAACCCCTTCCCCACACACTGAAACACTTTCCCCGCACACTGAAACACCTTCCCCACACAATGAAACACCTTCCCCACACACTGAAACCCCTTCCGCACACACTGAAACACCTTCCCCACACACTGAAACCCTTATCCAAGCACTGAAACCCCATCCCCACACACTGAAACCCTTCCTCACACACTGATACCCCTTCCCCACACACTGAAACACCTTCCCCGCACAGTGAAACACCATCAGCACAAACTGAAACCTCTTCCCCACATAGTGAAACCCCTTCCCCACACACCGAGACCCCTTCCCCACACACTGAAACACCTTCCCCGCACAGTGAAACACCTTCCCCACACACTGAAACCTCTTCCCCACACAGTGAAACCCCTTCCCCACACACCGAAACACCTTACCCACACACTGAAACCCCTTCCTCACACACTGTAACACCTTCCCCACACACTGAAACCCTTCCCCACACACTGAAACACATTCCCCACACACTGAAACACTTCCCCACACACTGATCACCTTCCCCACACTCTGAAACCCCATCCCCACACACTGCAACACTTCCCCGCACACTGAAACACCTTCCCCACACACTGAAACCCCTTACCCACACACTGAAACCATTCCCCACATACTGAAACCCATTTACCGCACACAGAAATACATTCCCCACACACTGAAACCCTTCCAAACACACTGAAACACATTCCCCACACACTGAAACCCCTTCCCCACACACTGAAACCCCTTCCCCACACACTGAAACGCCTTCCGCACACACAGAAACCCCTTCCCCACACACTGAAACACCTTCCGCACTGACTGAAACAACTTCCCCAAACAAGAAACAGCTTCCCCACACACTGAAACCCCTTCTCCACACACTGAAACACATTCCCCACACACTGAAACGCCTTCCCCACACACTGACACTCCTTCCCCAATCTCTGAATCCCTTCACCAAACACTGAAACCCATTCACCACACACTGAAAGCCATTCCAAACTCACTCAAACCCTTCCAAACACAATGAAACCCCTTCCCCACACACTGAAACCCCTTCCCCACACACTGAAACCCCTTCCCCACACACTGAAACACCTTCCGCACATACTGAAACACCTTCCCACACACACTGAAACCCGTTCCCCACACTCTGAAACCCCTTCCGCACACAGTGAAACCCTGCCCGACAAACTGAAACCCCTTCCCCACACACTGAAACACATCCACACACACTCAAACCCCTTCCCCACACACTGAAAAACATCCCCACACACATAACCCCCTTCCCCACACACTGAAACACCTTCCCCACATACTGAAACACCTTCCCCACACACTGGAACCCCTTCCGCACACAGGGAAACCCTTCCCCACACACTGAAACCCCTTCCCCACACACTGAAACACATCCCCACACACTGAAACCACTTCCCCACACACTGAGACCCCTTCCGCACACACTGCAACCCTTACCCAAACACTGAAACCCTTACCCACACACTGAAACCCCTTCCCCACACACTGAAACAATTTCCCCGCACACTGAAACACCTTCCCCACACAATGAAACACCTTCCCCACACACTGAAACCCCTTCCGCACACACTGAAACACCTTCCCCACACACTGAAACCCTTATCCAAGCACTGAAACCCCATCCCCACACACTGAAACCCTTCCTCACACACTGATACCCCTTCCCCACACACTGAAACACCTTCCCCGCACAGTGAAACACCATCAGCACAAACTGAAACCTCTTCCCCACATAGTGAAACCCCTTCCCCACACACCGAGACCCCTTCCCCACACACTGAAACACCTTCCCCGCACAGTGAAACACCTTCCCCACACACTGAAACCTCTTCCCCACACAGTGAAACCCCTTCCCCACACACCGAAACACCTTACCCACACACTGAAACCCCTTCCTCACACACTGTAACACCTTCCCCACACACTGAAACCCTTCCCCACACACTGAAACACATTCCCCACACACTGAAACACTTCCCCACACACTGATCCCCTTCCCCACACTCTGAAACCCCATCCCCACACACTGCAACACTTCCCCGCACACTGAAACACCTTCCCCACACACTGAAACCCCTTACCCACACACTGAAACCATTCCCCACATACTGAAACCCATTCACCGCACACAGAAATACATTCCCCACACACTGAAACCCTTCCAAACACACTGAAACACATTCCCCACACACTGAAACCCCTTCCCCACACACTGAAACCCCTTCCCCACACACTGAAACGCCTTCCGCACACACAGAAACCCCTTCCCCACACACTGAAACACCTTCCGCACTGACTGAAACAACTTCCCCAAACACAGAAACAGCTTCCCCACACACTGAAACCCCTTCTCCACACACTGAAACACATTCCCCACACACTGAAACTTCTTCCGCACACACTGAAACACCTTCCCCGCACAGTGAAACGGTTACCCACACACTGCGCACAGTGAAACGGTTACCCACACACTGAAACCCGTTCTCCACACACTGAAACCCTTCCCCACACACTGAAACCCCTTCCCCACACACTGAAACACCTTCCCCACACACTGAAACACCTTCCCCACACACTGAAACCCCTTCCGCACACACTGAAACACCTTCCCCACACACTGCAACACATCCCCACACTCTGAAACGCCTTCCCCACACACTGACACTCCTTCCCCAATCTCTGAATCCCTTCACCAAACACTGAAACCCATTCACCACACACTGAAAGCCATTCCAAACTCACTCAAACCCTTCCAAACACAATGAAACACATTCTCCACACACTGAAACCCCTTCCCCACACACTGAAACCCCTTCCCCACACACTGAAACCCCTTCCCCACATACTGAAACACCTTCCCACACACACTGAAACCCGTTCCCCACACACTGAAACCCCTTCCGCACACAGTGAAACCCTGCCCGACAAACTGAAACCCCTTCCCCACACACTGAAACACATCCACACACACTGAAACCCCTTCCCCACACACTGAAAAACATCCCCACACACATAACCCCCTTCCCCACACACTGAAACACCTTCCCCACATACTGAAACACCTTCCCCACACACTGGAACCCCTTCCGCACACAGGGAAACCCTTCCCCACACACTGAAACCCCTTCCCCACACACTGAAACACATCCCCACACACTGAAACCACTTCCCCACACACTGAGACCCCTTCCGCACACACTGCAACCCTTACCCAAACACTGAAACCCTTCCCCACACACTGAAACCCCTTCCCCACACACTGAAACACTTTCCCCGCACACTGAAACACCTTCCCCACACAATGAAACACCTTCCCCACACACTGAAACCCCTTCCGCACACACTGAAACACCTTCCCCACACACTGAAACCCTTATCCAAGCACTGAAACCCCATCCCCACACACTGAAACCCTTCCCCACACACTGATACCCCTTCCCCACACACTGAAACACCTTCCCCGCACAGTGAAACACCATCAGCACAAACTGAAACCTCTTCCCCACATAGTGAAACCCCTTCCCCACACACCGAGACACCTTCCCCACACACTGAAACCCCTTCCGCACACACTGTAACACCTTCCCCACACACCGAAACACCTTCCCCACTCACTGAAACCCCTTCCGCACACACTGAAACACCTTCCCCACACATTGAAACAGCTTCCCCACACACTGAAACCCCTTCTCCACACACTGAAACAACTTCCCCACACACTGAAACATCTTCCCCACACAATGAAACACCTTCCCCACACACTGAAACTTCTTCCGCACACACTGAGACACCTTCCCCGCACAGTTAAACGGTTACCAGCATACTGAAACCCGTTCCCCACACACTGAAACCCTTCCCCACACATTGAAACCCCTTCCCCACACACTGAAACACCTTCCCCACACACTGAAACACCTTCCCCACACACTGAAACCCCTTCCTCACACACTGAAACACCTTCCCCACACACTGCAACATATCCCCACACCCTGAAACACCTTCCCCACACACTGACACTCCTTCCACACTCACTGAATCCCTTCACCAAACACTGAAACCCATTCACCACACACTGAAACACATTCCAAACACACTCAAACCCTTCCAAACACAATGAAACACATTCCCCACACACTCAAACCCCTTCCCCACACACTGAAACCCCTTCCCCACACACTGAAACACCTTCTGCACATACTGAAGCACCTTCCCCACACTCTGAAACCCCTTCCCCACACACTGAAACCCCTTCCGCACACAGTGAAACCCTTCCTGACAAACTGAAACCCCTTCCCCAAACACTGAAACAAATCCCCACACACTGAAACACCTTCCCCACACACTGACACTCCTTCCACACTCACTGAATCCCTTCACCAAACACTGAAAACCATTCACCACACACTGAAACACAATCCAAACACACTCAAACCCTTCCAAACACAATGAAACACATTCCCCACACACTGAAACCCCTTCCCCACACACTGAAACCCCTTCCCCACACACTGAAACACCTTCCGCACATACAGAAGCACCTTCCCCACACTCTGAATCCCCTTCCCCACACACTAAAACCCCTTCCGCACACAGTGAAACCCTTCCTGACAAACTGAAACCCCTTCCCCACACACTGAAACACATCCACATACACTGAAACCCCTTCCCCACACACTGAAAAACATCCCCACACACGGAAACCCCTTCCCCACTCACTGAAACCCCTTCCCCACACACTGAAACCCCTTCCGCACACACTGAAATACCTTCCCGACACACTGAAACCATTACCCAAACACTGAAACCCCATCCCCACACACTGAAACCCTTCCCCACACACTGAAACCCCTTCCCCACACACTGAAACCCCTTCCCCGCACAGTGAAACACCTTCCCCACACACTGAAACCTCTTCCCCACACACTGAAACCCCTTCCGCACACACTGTAACACCTTCCCCACACACTGAAACCCTTCCCCACACACTGAAACACATTCCCCACACACTGAAACACTTCCCCACACACTGATCACCTTCCCCACACTCTGAAACCCCATCCCCACACACTGCAACACTTCCCCACACACTGAAACACCTTCCGCACACACTGAAACCCCTTACCCACACACTGAAACCCTTCCCCACATACTGAAACCCATTCACCGCACACAGAAACACATTCCCCACACACTGAAAACCTTCCAAACACACTGAAACACATTCCCCACACACTGAAACCCCTTCCCCACACACTGAAACCCCTTCCCCACACACTGAAACGCCTTCTGCACACACAGAAACACCTTCCCCACACACTGAAACACCTTCCCCACACACTGAAACCCCTTCCGCACACACTGAAACTCCTTCCCCACACACTGCAACATATCCCCACACACTGAAACAACTTCCCCACACACTGACACTCCTTCCCCACTCACTGAATCCCTTCACCAAACACTGAAACCCATTCACCACATACTGAAACACATTCCAAACACACTCAAACCCTTCCAAACACAATGAAACCCCTTCCCCGCACACTGAAACCCCTTCCCCACACACTGAAACCCCTTCCCCACACACTGATACACATTCCGCACATACTGAAGCACCTTCCCCACATACTGAAACCTCTTCGCCACAGACTGAAACCCCTTCCGCACACAGTGAAACCCTTCCCGACAAACTGAAACCCCTTCCCCACACACTGAAACACATCCACACACACTGAAACCCCTTCCCCACACACTGAAAAACAGCCCCACACACTGAAACCCCTTCCCAACACACTGAAACACCTTCCCCACACACTGAAACACCTTCCCCACACACTGAAACCCCTTCCACACACATGGAAACCCTTCCCCACACACTGAAACCCCTTCCCCACACACTGAAACACATCCCCACACACTAATACACCTTCCCCACACACCGAAACACCTTCCCCACTCACTGAAACCCCTTCCGCACACACTGAAACACCTTCCCCACACACTGAAACAGCTTCCCCACACACTGAAACCCCTTCTCCATACACTGAAACACCTTCCCCACACACTGAAACATCTTCCCCACACAATGAAACACCTTCCCCACACACTGAAACTTCTTCCGCACACACTGAAACACCTTCCCCGCGCAGTTAAACGGTAACCAGCACACTGAAACCCGTTCCCCACACACTGAAACCCTTCCCCACACACTGAAACACTTCCCCGCACACTGAAACACCTTCCCCACACACTGAAACCCCTTACCCACACACTGAAACCCTTCCCCACATACTGAAACCCATTCACCGCACACAGAAATACATTCCCCACACACTGAAACACTTCCAAACACACTGAAACACATTCCCCACACACTGAAACCCCTTCCCCACACACTGAAACCCCTTCCCCACACACTGAAACGCCTTCCGCACACACAGAAACCCCTTCCCCACACACTGAAACACCTTCCGCACTGACTGAAACAACTTCCCCAAACACAGAAACAGCTTCCCCACACACTGAAACCCCTTCTCCACACACTGAAACACATTCCCCACACACTGAAACTTCTTCCGCACACACTGAAACACCTTCCCCGCACAGTGAAACGGTTACCCACACACTGAAACCCGTTCCCCACACACTGAAACCCTTCCCCACACACTGAAACCCCTTCCCCACACACTGAAACACCATCCCCACACACTGAAACACCTTCCCCACACACTGAAACCCCTTCCGCACACACTGAAACACCTTCCCCACACACTGCAACACATCCCCACACACTGAAACGCCTTCCCCACACACTGACACTCCTTCCCCAATCTCTGAATCCCTTCACCAAACACTGAAACCCATTCACCACACACTGAAAGCCATTCCAAACTCACTCAAACCCTTCCAAACACAATGAAACACATTCCCCACACACTGAAACCCCTTCCCCACACACTGAAACCCCTTCCCCACACACTGAAACACCATCCCCACACACTGAAACACTTCCCCACACACTGAAACACCTTCCCCACACACTGAAACCCCTTACCCACACACTGAAACCCTTCCCCACATACTGAAACCCATTCACCGCACACAGAAACACACTCCCCACACACTGAACACCTTCCAAACACACTGAAACACATTCCCCACACACTGAAACCCCTTCCCCAGACACTGAAACCCCTTCCCCACACACTGAAACGCCTTCCGCACACACAGAAACACCTTCCCCACACACTGAAACACCTTCCCCACACACTGAAACCCCTTCCGCACACACTGAAACTCCTTCCCCACACACTGCAACATATCCCCACACACTGAAACAACTTCCCCACACACTGACACTCCTTCCCCACTCACTGAATACCTTCACCAAACACTGAAACCCATTCACCACATACTGAAACACATTCCAAACACACTCAAACCCTTCCAAACACAATGAAACCCCTTCCCCACACACTGAAACCCCTTCCCCACACACTGAAACCCCTTCCCCACACACTGAAACACCTTCCGCACATACTGAAGCACCTTCCCCACACACTGAAACCACTTCCCCACAGACTGAAACCCCTTCCGCACACAGTGAAACCCTTCCCGACAAACTGAAACCCCTTCCCCACACACTGAAACACATCCACACACACTGAAACCCCTTCCCCACACACTGAAAAACAGCCCCACACACTGAAACCCCTTCCCAACACACTGAAACACCTTCCCCACACACTGAAACACCTTCCCCACACACTGAAACCCCTTCCACACACATGGAAACCCTTCCCCACACACTGAAACCCCTTCCCCACACACTGAAACACATCCCCACACACTAATACACCTTCCCCACACACCGAAACACCTTCCCCACTCACTGAAACCCCTTCCGCACACACTGAAACAGCTTCCCCACACACTGAAACCCCTTCTCCAAACACTGAAACACCTTCCCCACACACTGAAACATCTTCCCCACACAATGAAACACCTTCCCCACATACTGAAACTTCTTCCGCACACACTGAAACACCTTCCCCGCACAGTTAAACGGTAACCAGCACACTGAAACCCGTTCCCCACACACTGAAACCCTTCCCCACACACTGCAACACTTCCCCGCACACTGAAACACCTTCCCCACACACTGAAACCCCTTACCCACACACTGAAACCCTTCCCCACATACTGAAACCCATTCACCGCACACAGAAATACATTCCCCACACACTGAAACACTTCCAAACACACTGAAACACATTCCCCACACACTGAAACCCCTTCCCCACACACTGAAACCCCTTCCCCACACACTGAAACGCCTTCCGCACACACAGAAACCCCTTCCCCACACACTGAAACACGTTCCGCACTGACTGAAACACCTTCCCCAAACACAGAAACAGCTTCCCCACACACTGAAACCCCTTCTCCACACACTGAAACACATTCCCCACACACTGAAACTTCTTCCGCACACACTGAAACACCTTCCCCGCACAGTGAAACGGTTACCCACACACTGAAACCCTTCCCCACACACTGAAACCCCTTCCCCGCACACTGAAACACCATCCCCACACACTGAAACACCTTCCCCACACACTGAAACCCCTTCCGCACACACTGAAACACCTTCCCCACACACTGCAACACATCCCCACACACTGAAACGCCTTCCCCACACACTGACACTCCTTCCCCAATCTCTGAATCCCTTCACCAAACACTGAAACCCATTCACCACACACTGAAAGCCATTCCAAACTCACTCAAACCCTTCCAAACACAATGAAACACATTCCCCACACACTGAAACCCCTTCCCCACTCACTGAAACCCCTTCCCCACACACTGAAACACCTTCCACACATACTGAAGCACCTTCCCACACACACTGAAACCCGTTCCCCACACACTGAAACCCCTTCCGCACACAGTGAAACCCTGCCCGACAAACTGAAACCCCTTCCCCACACACTGAAACACATCCACACACACTGAAACCCCTTCCCCACACACTGAAAAACATCCCCACACACATAACCCCCTTCCCCACACACTGAAACACCTTCCCCACATACTGAAACACCTTCCCCACACACTGGAACCCCTTCCGCACACAGGGAAACCCTTCCCCACACACTGAAACCCCTTTGCCACACACTGAAACACATCCCCACACACTGAAACCACTTCCCCACACACTGAGACCCCTTCCGCACACACTGCAACCCTTACCCAAACACTGAAACCCTTCCACACACTGAAACCCCTTCCCCACACACTGAAACACTTTCCCCGCACACTGAAGCACCTTCCCCACACAATGAAACACCTTCCCCACACACTGAAACCCCTTCCGCACACACTGAAACACCTTACCCACACACTGAAACCCTTATCCAATCACTGAAACCCCATCCCCACACACTGAAACCCTTCCCCACACACTGATACACCTTCCCCACACACTGAAACACCTTCCCCACACAATGAAACACCATCCCCACACACTGAAACCCCTTCTGCAAACACTGAAACAACTTCCCCACACACTGCAACCCTTACCCACACACTGAAACCCCATCCCCACTCACTGAAAACCTTCCCCACACACTGAAACATCTTCCCCACATACTGAAACCCATTCACCGCACACAGAAACACATTCCCCACACACTGAAAACCTTCCAAACACACTGAAACACATTCCCCACACACTGAAACCCCTTCCCCACACACTGAAACGCCTTCCGCACACACAGAAACACCTTCCCCACACACTGAAACACCTTCCCCACACACTGAAACCCCTTCCGCACACACTGAAACTCCTTCCCCACACACTGCAACGTATCCCCACACACTGAAACAACTTCCCCACACACTGACACTCCTTCCCCACTCACTGAATCCCTTCACCAAACACTGAAACCCATTCACCACATACTGAAACACATTCCAAACACACTCAAATCCTTCCAAAGACAATGAAACCCCTTCCCCGCACACTGAAACCCCTTCCCCACACAATGAAACCCCTTCCCCACACACTGAAACACCTTCCGCACATTCTGAAGCTCCTTCCCCACACACTGAAACCTCTTCCCCACAGACTGAAACCCCTTCCGCACACAGTGAAACCCTTCCCGACACACTGAAACCCCTTCCCCACACACTGAAACACATCCACACACACTGAAACCACTTCCCCACACACTGAAAAACAGCCCCACACACTGAAACCCCTTCCCAACACACTGAAACACCTTCCCCACACACTGAAACACCTTCCCCACACACTGAAACCCCTTCCACACACATGGAAACCCTTCCCCACACACTGAAACCCCTTCCCCACACACTGAAACACATCCCCACACACTAATACACCTTCCCCACACACCGAAACACCTTCCCCACTCACTGAAACCCCTTCCGCACACACTGAAAATCTTCCCCACACACCGAAACAGCTTCCCCACACACTGAAACCCCTTCTCCACACACTGAAACACCTTCCCCACACACTGAAACATCTTCCCCACACAATGAAACACCTTCCCCACACACTGAAACTTCTTCCGCACACACTGAAACACCTTCCCCGCACAGTTAAACGGTAACCAGCACACTGAAACCCGTTCCCCACACACTGAAACCCTTCCCCACACACTGAAACTCCTTCCCCACACACTGGAACACCTTCCCCACACACTGAAACACCTTCCCCACAAACTGAAACCCCTTCCGCACACACTGAAACACCTTCCCCACACACTGCAACACATCCCCACACACTGAAACACCTTCCCCACACACTGACACTCCTTCCCCACTCACTGAATCCCTTCACCAAACACTGAAACCCATTCACCACACACTGAAACACATTCCAAACACACTCAAACCCTTCCAAACACAATGAAACACATTCCCCACACACTCAAACCCCTTCCCCACACACTGAAACCCCTTCCCCACACACTGAAACACCTTCCGCACATACTGAAGCACCTTCCCCACACTCTGAAACCCCTTCCCCACACACTAAAATCCCTTCCGCACACAGTGAAACCCTTCCTGACAAACTGAAACCCCTTCCCCACACACTGAAACACATCCACATACACTGAAACCCCTTCCCCACATACTGAAAAACATCCCCACACACGGAAACCCCTTCCCCACACACTGAAACACCTTCCCCACACACTGAAACACCTTCCCCACACACTGAAACCCCTTCCGCACACAGGGAAACCCTTCCCCACACACTGAAACCCCTTCCCCACACACTGAAACACATCCCCACACACTGAAACCACTACCCCACACACTGAAACACCTTCCGCACACACTGAAACACGTTGCCCACACACTCAAACCCCTTCCCCACACACTGAAACCCCTTCTGCACACACTGAAACCCCTTCCGCACACACTGAAACACCTTCCCCACACACTGACACCACTTCCCCACACACTGAAAACCTTCCCCAAACACTGAAACACATTCACCACACACTGATACCCCTTCCGCACACACTGAAACCCTTTCCCACACACTGAAACACCTTCCCCACACACTGAAACCCCATACCCACACACTGAAACATCATCCCCACACACTGAAACACCTTCCCCACACAATGAAACAGCATCCCCACACACTGAAACCCCTTCTGCAAACACTGAAACACCTTCCCCACACACTGCAACCCTTACCCACACACTGAAACCCCATCCCCACTCACTGAAACCCTTCCCCACACACTGAAACATCTTCCCCACACAATGAAACACCTTCCCCACACACTGAAACTTCTTCCGCACACACTGAAACACCTTCCCCGCACAGTTAAACGGTAACCAGCACACTGAAACCCGTTCCCCACACACTGAAACCCTTCCCCACACACTGAAACTCCTTCCCCACACACTGGAACACCTTCCCCACACACTGAAACACCTTCCCCACACACTGAAACCCCTTCTGCACACACTGAAACACCTTCCCCACACACTGCAACACATCCCCACACACTGAAACACCTTCCCCACACACTGACACTCCTTCCCCACCCACTGAATCCCTTCACCAAACACTGAAACCCATTCACCACACACTGAAACACATTCCAAACACACTCAAACCCTTCCAAACACAATGAAACACATTCCCCACACACTCAAACCCCTTCCCCACACACTGAAACCCCTTCCCCACACACTGAAACACCTTCCGCACATACTGAAGCACCTTCCCCACACTCTGAAACCCCTTCCACACACACTAAAACCCCTTCCGCACACAGTGAAACCCTTCCTGACAAACTGAAACCCCTTCCCCACACACTGAAACACATCCACATACACTGAAACCCCTTCCCCACACACTGAAAAACATCCCCACACACGGAAACCCCTTCCCCACACACTGAAACACCTTCCCCACACACTGAAACACCTTCCCCACACACTGAAACCCCTTCCGCACACAGGGAAACCCTTCCCCACACACTGAAACCCCTTCCCCACACACTGAAACACATCCCCACACACTGAAACCACTTCCCCACACACTGAAACCCCTTCCCAACACACTGAAACACCTTCCCCACACACTGAAACACCTTACCCACACACTGAAACACCTTCCGCACACAGGGAAACCCTTCCCCACACACTGAAACCCCTTCCCCACACACTGAAACACATCCCCACACACTGAAACCACTACCCCACACACTGAAACACTTTCCGCACACACTGAAACACGTTGCCCACACACTCAAACCCCTTCCCCACACACTGAAACCCCTTCTGCACACACTGAAACCCCTTCCGCAAACACTGAAACACCTTCCCCACACACTGACACCACTTCCCCACACACTGAAAACCTTCCCCAAACACTGAAACACATTCACCACACACTGATACCCCTTCCCTACACACTGAAACCCTTTCCCACACACTGAAACACCTTCCCCACACACTGAAACCCCATACCCAAACACTGAAACATCATCCCCACACACTGAAACACCTTCCCCACACAATGAAACACCATCCCCACACACTGAAACCCCTTCTGCAAACACTGAAACACCTTCCCCACACACTGCAACCCTTACCCACACACTGAAACCCCATCCCCACTCACTGAAACCCTTCCCCACACACTGAAACATCTTCCCCACACAATGAAACACCTTCCCCACACACTGAAACTTCTTCCGCACACACTGAAACACCTTCCCCGCACAGTTAAACGGTAACCAGCACACTGAAACCCGTTCCCCACACACTGAAACCCTTCCCCACACACTGAAACTCCTTCCCCACACACTGGAACACCTTCCCCACACACTGAAACACCTTCCCCACACACTGAAACCCCTTCTGCACACACTGAAACACCTTCCCCACACACTGCAACACATCCCCACACACTGAAACACCTTCCCCACACACTGACACTCCTTCCCCACCCACTGAATCCCTTCACCAAACACTGAAACCCATTCACCACACACTGAAACACATTCCAAACACACTCAAACCCTTCCAAACACAATGAAACACATTCCCCACACACTCAAACCCCTTCCCCACACACTGAAACCCCTTCCCCACACACTGAAACACCTTCCGCACATACTGAAGCACCTTCCCCACACTCTGAAACCCCTTCCACACACACTAAAACCCCTTCCGCACACAGTGAAACCCTTCCTGACAAACTGAAACCCCTTCCCCACACACTGAAACACATCCACATACACTGAAACCCCTTCCCCACACACTGAAAAACATCCCCACACACGGAAACCCCTTCCCCACACACTGAAACACCTTCCCCACACACTGAAACACCTTCCCCACACACTGAAACCCCTTCCGCACACAGGGAAACCCTTCCCCACACACTGAAACCCCTTCCCCACACACTGAAACACATCCCCACACACTGAAACCACTTCCCCACACACTGAAACCCCTTCCCCACACACTGAAACACCTTCCCCACACACTGAAACACCTTACCCACACACTGAAACCCCTTCCGCACACAGGGAAACCCTTCCCCACACACTGAAACCCCTTCCCCACACACTGAAACACATCCCCACACACTGAAACCACTACCCCACACACTGAAACACCTTCCGCACACACTGAAACACGTTGCCCACACACTCAAACCCCTTCCCCACACACTGAAACCCCTTCTGCACACACTGAAACCCCTTCCGCACACACTGAAACACCTTCCCCATACACTGACACCACTTCCCCACACACTGAAAACCTTCCCCAAACACTGAAACACATTCACCACACACTGATACCCCTTCCCCACACACTGAAACCCTTTCCCACACACTGAAACACCTTCCCCACACACTGAAACCCCATACCCACACACTGAAACATCATCCCCACACACTGAAACACCTTCCCCACACAATGAAACACCATCCCCACACACTGAAACCCCTTCTGCAAACACTGAAACACCTTCCCCACACACTGCAACCCTTACCCACACACTGAAACCCCATCCCCACTCACTGAAACCCTTCCCCACAAACTGAAACTCCTTCCCCACACACTGAAACACATTCCCCACACACTGAAACACCTTCCCCACACAATGAAACACCTTCCCCACACACTGAAACCCCTTCCGCACACACTGAAACACCTTCCCCACACACTGAAACCCTTACCCAAACACTGAAACCCCATCCCCACACACTGAAACCCTTCCCCACACACTGAAACCCCTTCCCCACACACTGAAACATCTTCCCCGCACAGTGAAACACCTTCCCCACACACTGAAACCTCTTCCCCACACAGTGAAACCCCTTCCCCACACACCGAAACACCTTACCAACACACTGAAACCCCTTCCTCACACACTGTAACACCTTCCCCACACACTGAAACCCTTCCCCACACACTGAAACACATTCCCCACACACTGAAACACTTCCCCACACACTGTTCACATTCCCCACACTCTGAAACCCCATCCCCACACACTGCAACACTTCCCCGCACACTGAAACACCTTCCCCACACACTGAAACCCCTTACCTACACACTGAAACCCTTCCCCACATACTGAAACCCATTCACCGCACACAGAAATACATTCCCCACACACTGAAACCCTTCCAAACACACTGAAACACATTCCCCACACACTGAAACCCCTTCCCCACACACTGAAACCCCTTCCCCACACACTGAAACGCCTTCCGCACACACAGAAACCCCTTCCCCACACACTGAAACACCTTCCGCACTGACTGAAACACCTTCCCCAAACACAAAAACAGCTTCCCCACACACTGAAACCCCTTCTCCACACACTGAAACACATTCCCCACACACTGAAACTTCTTCCGCACACACTGAAACACCTTCCCCGCACAGTGAAACGGTTACCCACACACTGAAACCCGTTCCCCACACACTGAAACCCTTCCCCACACACTGAAACCCCTTCCCCACACACTGAAACACCTTCCCCACACACTGAAACACCTTCCCCACACACTGAAACCCCTTCCGCACACACTGAAACACCTTCCCCACACACTGCAACACATCCCCACACACTGAAACGCCTTCCCCACACACTGACACTCCTTCCCCAATCTCTGAATCCCTTCACCAAACACTGAAACCCATTCACCACACACTGAAAGCCATTCCAAACTCACTCAAACCCTTCCAAACACAATGAAACACATTCCCCACACACTGAAACCCCTTCCCCACACACTGAAACCCCTTCCCCACACACTGAAACACCTTCCGCACATACTGAAGCACCTTCCCACACACACTGAAACCCGTTCCCCACACACTGAAACCCCTTCCGCACACAGTGAAACCCTGCCCGACAAACTGAAACCCCTTCCCCACACACTGAAACACATCCACACACACTGAAACCCCTTCCCCACACACTGAAAAACATCCCCACACACATAACCCCCTTCCCCACACACTGAAACACCTTCCCCACATACTGAAACACCTTCCCCACACACTGGAACCCCTTCCACACACAGGGAAACCCTTCCCCACACACTGAAACCCCTTCCCCACACACTGAAACACATCCCCACACACTGAAACCACTTCCCCACACACTGAGACCCCTTCCGCACACACTGCAACCCTTACCCAAACACTGAAACCCTTCCCCACACACTGAAACCCCTTCCCCATACACTGAAACACTTTCCCCGCACACTGAAACACCTTCCCCACACAATGAAACACCTTCCCCACACACTGAAACCCCTTCCGCACACACTGAAACACCTTCCCCACACACTGAAACCCTTATCCAAGCACTGGAACCCCATCCCCACACACTGAAACCCTTCCCCACACACTGATACCCCTTCCCCACACACTGAAACACCTTCCAATCACAGTGAAACACCATCAGCACAAACTGAAACCTCTTCCCCACACAGTGAAACCCCTTCCCCACACACCGAGACACCTTCCCCACACAGTGAAACCCCTTCCGCACACACTGCAACACCTTCCCCACACACCGAAACACCTTCCCCACTCACTGAAACCCCTTCCGCACACACTGAAACACCTTCCCCACACATTGAAACAGCTTCCCCACACACTGAAACCCCTTCTCCACACACTGAAACACCTTCCCCACACACTGAAACATCTTCCCCACACAATGAAACACCTTCCCCGCACAGTTAAACGGTTACCAGCACACTGAAACCCGTTCCCCACACACTGAAACCCTTCCCCACTCATTGAAACCCCTTCCCCACACACTGAGACACCTTCCCCACACACTGAAACACCTTCCCCACACACTGAAACCCCTTCCGCACACACTGAAACACCTTCCCCACACACTGCAAAACATCCCCACACCCTGAAACACCTTCCCCACACGCTGACACTCCTTCCACACTCACTGAATCCCTTCACCAAACACTGAAACCCATTCACCACACACTGAAACACATTCCAAACACACTCAAACCCTTCCAGACACAATGAAACACATTCCCCACACACTCAAACCCCTTCCCCACACACTGAAACCCCTTCCCCACACACTGAAACACCTTCCGCACATACTGAAGCACCTTCCCCACACTCTGAAACCCCTTCCCCACACACTGAAACCCCTTCCGCACACAGTGAAACCCTTCCTGACAAACTGAAACCCCTTCCCCACACACTGAAACACATCCCCACACACTGAAACCCCTTCCCCACACACTGACACTCCTTCCCCACTCACTGAATCCCTTCACCAAACACTGAAACCCATTCACCACACACTGAAACACATTCCAAACACACTCAAACCCTTCCAAACACAATGAAACACATTCCCCACACACTGAAACATCTTCCCCACACAATGAAACACCTTCCCCACACACTGAAACCTCTTCCGCACACACTGAAACACCTTCCCCGAAGAGTTAAACGGTTACCAGCATACTGAAACCCGTTCCCCACACACTGAAACCCTTCCCCACACATTGAAACCCCTTCCCCACACACTGAAACACCTTCCCCACACACTGAAACACCTTCCCCACACACTGAAACCCCTTCCGCACACACTGAAACACCTTCCCCACACACTGCAACACATCCCCACACCCTGAAACACCTTCCCCACACACTGACACTCCTTCCACACTCACTGAATCCCTTCACAAAACACTGAAACCCATTCACCACACACTGAAACACATTCCAAACACACTCAAACCCTTCCAAACACAATGAAACACATTCCCCACACACTCAAACCCCTTCCCCACACACATAAACCCCTTCCCCACACACTGAAACACCTTCCGCACATACTGAAGCACCTTCCCCACACTCTGAAACCCCTTCCCCACTCACTGAAACCCCTTCCGCACACAGTGAAACCCTTCCTGACAAACTGAAACCCCTTCCCCACACACTGAAACACATCCCCACACACTGAAACACCTTCCCCACACACTGACACTCCTTCCCCACTCACTGAATCCCTTCACCAAACACTGAAACCCATTCACCACACACTGAAACACATTCCAAACACACTCAAACCCTTCCAAACACAATGAAACACATTCCCCACACACTGAAACCCCTTCCCCACACACTGAAACCCCTTCCCCACACACTGAAACACCTTCCGCACATACAGAAGCACCTTCCCCACACTCTGAAACCCCTTCCCCACACACTAAAACCCCTTCCGCACACAGTGAAACCCTTCCTGACAAACTGAAACCCCTTCCCCACACACAGAAACACATCCACATACACTGAAACCCCTTCCCCACACACTGAAAAACATCCCCACACACGGAAACCCCTTCCCCACACACTGAAACCCCTTCCCCACACACTGAAACCCCTTCCGCACACACTGAAATACCTTCCCCACACACTGAAACCCTTACCCAAACACTGAAACCCCATCCCCACACACTGAAACCCTTCCTCACACACTGAATCCCCTTCCCCACACACTGAAACACGTTCCCCGCACAGTGAAACACCTTCCCCACACACTGAAACCTCTTCCCCACACAGTGAAACCCCTTCCCCACACACCGAAACACCTTACCCACACACTGAAACCCCTTCCGCACACACTGTAACACCTTCCCCACACACTGAAACCCTTCCCCACACACTGAAGCACATTCCCCACACACTGAAACACTTCCCCACACACTGATCACCTTCCCCACACTCTGAAACCCCATCCCCACACACTGCAACACTTCCCCACACACTGTAACACCTTCCCCACACACTGAAACCCCTTACCCACACACTGAAACCCTTCCCCACATACTGAAACCCATTCACCGCACACAGAAACACATTCCCCACACACCGAAAACCTTCCAAACACACTGAAACACATTCCCCACACACTGAAACCCCTTCCCCACACACTGAAACCCCTTCCCCACACACTGAAACGCCTTCCGCACACACAGAAACACCTTCCCCACACACTGAAACACCTTCCCCACACACTGAAACCCCTTCCGCACACACTGAAACTCCTTCCCCACACACTGCAACATATCCCCACACACTGAAACAACTTCCCCACACACTGACACTCCTTCCCCACTCACTGAATCCCTTCACCAAACACTGAAACCCATTCACCACATACTGAAACACATTCCAAACACACTCAAACCCTTCCAAACACAATGAAACCCCTTCCCCACACACTGAAACCCCTTCCCCACACACTGAAACCCCTTCCCCACACACTGAAACACCTTTCGCACATACTGAAGCACCTTCCCCACACACTGAAACCTCTTCCCCACAGACTGAAACCTCTTCCGCACACAGTGAAACCCTTCCCGACAAACTGAAACCCCTTCCCCACACACTGAAACACATCCACACACACTGAAACCCCTTCCCCACACATTGAAAAACAGCCCCACACACTGAAACCCCTTCCCAACACACTGAAACACCTTCCCCACACACTGAAACACCTTCCCCACACACTGAAACCCCTTCCACACACATGGAAACCCTTCCCCACACACTGAAACCCCTTCCCCACACACTGAAACACATCCCCACACACTAATACACCTTCCCCACACACCGAAACACCTTCCCCACTCACTGAAACCCCTTCCGCACACACTGAAACACCTTCCCCACACACTGAAACAGCTTCCCCACACACTGAAACCCCTTCTCCACACACTGAAACACCTTCCCCACACACTGAAACATCTTCCCCACACAATGAAACACCTTCCCCACACACTGAAACTTCTTCCGCACACACTGAAACACCTTCCCCGCACAGTTAAACGGTAACCAGCACACTGAAACCCGTTCCCCAAACACTGAAACCCTTCCCCACACACTGAAACTCCTTCCCCACACACTGGAACACCTTCCCCACACACTGAAACGCCTTCCCCACACACTGAAACCCCTTCCGCACACACTGAAACACCTTCCCCACACACTGCAACACATCCCCACACACTGAAACACCTTCCCCACACACTGACACTCCTTCCCCACTCACTGAATCCCTTCACCAAACACTGAAACCCATTCACCACACACTGAAACACATTCCAAACACACTCAAACCCTTCCAAACACAATGAAACACATTCCCCACACACTCAAACCCCTTCCCCACACACTGAAACCCCTTCCCCACACACTGAAACACCTTCCGCACATACTGAAGCACCTTCCCCACACTCTGAAACCCCTTCCCCACACACTAAAACCCCTTCCGCACACAGTGAAACCCTTCCTGACAAACTGAAACCCCTTCCCCACACACTGAAACACATCCACATACACTGAAACCCCTTCCCCACACACTGAAAAACATCCCCACACACGGAAACCCCTTCCCCACACACTGAAACACCTTCCCCACACACTGAAACACCTTCCCCACACACTGAAACCCCTTCCGCACACAGGGAAACCCTTCCCCACACACTGAAACCCCTTCCCCACACACTGAAACACATCCCCACACACTGAAACCACTTCCCCACACACTGAAACCCCTTCCCCACACACTGAAACACCTTCCCCAAACACTGAAACACCTTACCCACACACTGAAACCCCTTCCGCACACAGGGAAACCCTTCCCCACACACTGAATCCCCTTCCCCACACACTGAAACACATCCCCACACACTGAAACCACTTCCCCACTCACTGAAACACCTTCCGCACACACTGAAACACGTTGCCCACACACTCAAACCCCTTCCCCACACACTGAAACCCCTTCTGCACACACTGAAACCCCTTCCGCACACACTGAAACACCTTCCCCACACACTGACACCACTTCCCCACGCACTGAAAACCTTCCCCAAACACTGAAACACATTCACCACACACTGATACCCCTTCCCCACACACTGAAACCCTTTCCCACACACTGAAACACCTTCCCCACACACTGAAACCCCATACCCACACACTGAAACATCATCCCCACACACTGAAACACCTTCCCCACACAATGAAACTCCATCCCCACACACAGAAACCCCTTCTGCAAACACTGAAACACCTTCCCCACACACTGCAACCCTTACCCACACACTGAAACCCCATCCCCACTCACTGAAACCCTTCCCCACACACTGAAACTCCTTCCCCACACACTGAAACACATTCCCCACACACTGAAACACCTTCCCCACACAATGAAACACCTTCCCCACACACTGAAACCCCTTCCGCACACACTGAAACACCTTCCCCACACACTGAAACCCTTACCCAAACACTGAAACCCCATCCCCACACACTGAAACCCTTCCCCACACACTGAAACCCCTTCCCCACACACTGAAACACCTTCCCCGCACAGTGAAACACCTTCCCCACACACTGTAACCTCTTCCCCACACAGTGAAACCCCTTCCCCACACACCGAAACACCTTACCCACACACTGAAACCCCTTCCTCACACACTGTAACACCTTCCCCACACACTGACACCCTTCCCCACACACTGAAACACATTCCCCACACACTGAAACACTTCCCCACACACTGATCACCTTCACCACACTCTGAAACCCCATCCCCACACACTGCAACACTTCCCCGCACACTGAAACACCTTCCCCACACACTGAAACCCCTTACCCACGCACTGAAACCCTTCCCCACATACTGAAACCCATTCACCGCACACAGAAATACATTCCCCACACACTGAAACCCTTCCAAACACACTGAAACACATTCCCCACACACTGAAACCCCTTCCCCACACACTGAAACCCCTTCCCCACACACAGAAACGCCTTCCGCACACACAGAAACCCCTTCCCCACACACTGAAACACCTTCCGCACTGACTGAAACACCTTCCCCAAACACAGAAACAGCTTCCCCACACACTGAAACCCCTTCTCCACACACTGAAACACATTCCCCACACACTGAAACTTCTTCCGCACACACTGAAACACCTTCCCCGCACAGTGAAACGGTTACCCACACACTGAAACCCGTTCGCCACACACTGAAACCCATCCCCACACACTGAAACCCCTTCCCCACACACTGAAACACCTTCCCCACACACTGAAACACCTTCCCCACACACTGAAACCCCTTCCGCACACACTGAAACCCCTTCCCCACACACTGCAACACATCCCCACACACTGAAACGCCTTCCCCACACACTGACACTCCTTCCCCAATCTCTGAATCCCTTCACCAAACACTGAAACCCATTCACCACACACTGAAAGCCATTCCAAACTCACTCAAACCCTTCCAAACACAATGAAACACATTCCCCACACACTGAAACCCCTTCCCAACACACTGAAACCCCTTCCCCACACACTGAAACACCTTCCGCACATACTGATGCACCTTCCCACACACACTGAAACCCGTTCCCCACACACTGAAACCCCTTCCACACACAGTGAAACCCTGCCCGACAAACTGAAACCCCTTCCCCACACACTGAAACACATCCACACACACTGAAACCCCTTCCCCACACACTGAAAAACATCCCCACACACATAACCCCCTTCCCCACACACTGAAACACCTTCCCCACATACTGAAACACCTTCCCCACACACTGGAACCCCTTCCGCACACAGGGAAACCCTTCCCCACACACTGAAACCCCTTCCCCACACACTGAAACACATCCCCACACACTGAAACCACTTCCCCACACACTGAGACCCCTTCCGCACACACTGCAACCCTTACCCAAACACTGAAACCCTTCCCCACACACTGAAACCCCTTCCCCACACACTGAAACACTTTCCCCGCACACTGAAACACCTTCCCCACACAATGAAACACCTTCCCCACACACTGAAACCCCTTCCGCACACACTGAAACACCTTCCCCACACACTGAAACCCTTATCCAAGCACTGAAACCCCATCCCCACACACTGAAACCCTTCCCCACACACTGATACCCCTTCCCCACACACTGAAACACCTTCCCCGCACAGTGAAACACCATCAGCACAAACTGAAACCTCTTCCCCACACAGTGAAACCCCTTCCCCACACACCGAGACACCTTCCCCACACACTGAAACCCCTTCCGCACACACTGTAACACCTTCCCCACACACCAAAACACCTTCCCCACTCACTGAAACCCCTTCCGCACACACTGAAACACCTTCCCCACACATTGAAACAGCTTCCCCACACACTGAAACCCCTTCTCCACACACTGAAACACCTTCCCCACACACTGAAACATCTTCCCCACACAATGAAACACCTTCCCCACACACTGAAACTTCTTCCGCACACACTGAAACACCTTCCCCGCACAGTTAAACGGTTACCAGCATACTGAAACCCGTTCCCCACACACTGAAACCCTTCCCCACACATTGAAACCCCTTCCCCACACACTGAGACACCTTCCCCACACACTGAAACACCTTCCCCACACACTGAAACCCCTTCCGCACACACTGAAACACCTTCCCCACACACTGCAAAACATCCCCACACCCTGAAACACCTTCCCCACACACTGACACTCCTTCCACACTTACTGAATCCCTTCACCAAACACTGAAACCCATTCACCACACACTGAAACACATTCCAAACACACTCAAACCCTTCCAAACACAATGAAACACATTCCCCACACACTCAAACCCCTTCCCCACACACTGAAACCCCTTCCCCACACACTGAAACACCTTCCGCACATACTGAAGCACCTTCCCCACACTCTGAAACCCCTTCCCCACACAGTGAAACCCCTTCCGCACAGAGTGAAACCCTTCCTGACAAACTGAAACCCCTTCCCCACACACTGAAACACATCCCCAGACACTGAAACACCTTCCCCACACACTGACACTCCTTCCCCACTCACTGAATCCCTTCACCAAACACTGAAACCCATTCACCACACACTGAAACACATTCCAAACACACTCAAACCCTTCCAAACACAATGAAACACATTCCCCACACACTCAAACCCCTTCCCCACACACTGAAACCCCTTCCCCACACACTGAAACACCTTCCGCACATACTGAAGCACCTTCCCCACACACTGAAACCCCTTCCCCACACACTGAAACCCCTTCCGCACACAGTGAAACCCTTCCTGACAAACTGAAACCCCTTCCCCACACACTGAAACACATCCACATACACTGAAACCCCTTCCCCACACACTGAAAAACATCCCCACACACGGAAACCCCTTCCCCACACACTGAAACACCTTCCCCACACACTGAAACACCTTCCCCACACACTGAAACCCCTTCTGCACACAGGGAAACCCTTCCCCACACACTGAAACCCCTTCCGCACGCACTGAAACCCTTACCCAAACACTGAAACCACTTCCCCACACACTGAAACCCCTTCCCCACACACTGGAACACCTTCCCCACACACTGAAACACCTTCCCCACACACTGAAACCCCTTCCGCACACAGGGAAACCCTTCCCCACACACTGAAACCCCTTCCCCACACACTGAAACACATCCCCACACACTGAAACCACTTCCCCACACACTGAAACACCTTCCGCACACACTGAAACACGTTGCCCACACACTCAAACCCCTTCCCCACACACTGAAACCCCTTCTGCACACACTGAAACCCCTTCCGCACACACTGAAACACCTTCCCCACACACTGACACCACTTCCCCACACACTGAAAACCTTCCCCAAACACTGAAACACATTCACCACACACTGATACCCCTTCCCCACACACTGAAACCCTTTCCCACACACTGAAACACCTTCCCCACACACTGAAACCCCATACCCACACACTGAAACATCATCCCCACACACTGAAACACCTTCCCCACACAATGAAACACCATCCCCACACACAGAAACCCCTTCTGCAAACACTGAAACACCTTCCCCACACACTGCAACCCTTACCCACACACTGAAACCCCATCCCCACTCACTGAAACCCTTCCCCACACACTGAAACTCCTTCCCCACACACTGAAACACATTCCCCACACACTGAAACACCTTCCCCACACAATAAAACACCTTCCCCACACACTGAAACCCCTTCCGCACACACTGAAACACCTTCCCCACACACTGAAACCCTTACCCAAACACTGAAACCCCATCCCCACACACTGAAACCCTTCCCCACACACTGAAACCCCTTCCCCACACACTGAAACACCTTCCCCGCACAGTGAAACACCTTCCCCACACACTGAAACCTCTTCCCCACACAGTGAAACCCCTTCCCCACACACCGAAACACCTAACCCACACACTGAAACCCCTTCCTCACACACTGTAACACCTTCCCCACAC
Source organism: Heterodontus francisci (assembly GCF_036365525.1). Taxonomy (NCBI): domain Eukaryota; kingdom Metazoa; phylum Chordata; class Chondrichthyes; order Heterodontiformes; family Heterodontidae; genus Heterodontus; species Heterodontus francisci. The sequence continues at coordinate 347,515 of NW_027140527.1, forward strand.
ACTGAAACCCTTCCCCACACACTGAAACACATTCCCCACACACTGAAACACTTCCCCACACACTGATCACCTTCCCCACACTCTGAAACCCCATCCCCACACACTGCAACACTTCCCCGCACACTGAAACACCTTCCCCACACACTGAAACCCCTTACCCACACACTGAAACCCTTCCCCACATACTGAAACCCATTCACCGCACACAGAAATACATTCCCCACACACTGAAACCCTTCCAAACACACTAACACATTCCCCACACACTGAAACCCCTTCCCCACACACTGAAACCCCTTCCCCACACACAAAAACGCCTTCCGCACACACAGAAACCCCTTCCCCACACACTGAAACACCTTCCGCACTGACTGAAACACCTTCCCCAAACACAGAAACAGCTTCCCCACACACTGAAACCCCTTCTCCACACACTGAAACACATTCCCCACACACTGAAACTTCTTCCGCACACACTGAAACACCTTCCCCGCACAGTGAAACGGTTACCCACACACTGAAACCCGTTCCCCACACACTGAAACCCTTCCCCACACACTGAAACCCCTTCCCCACACTCTGAAACACCTTCCCCACACACTGAAACACCTTCCCCACACACTGAAACCCCTTCCGCACACACTGAAACCCCTTCCCCATACACTGCAACACATCCCCACACACTGAAACGCCTTCCCCACACACTGACACTCCTTCCCCAATCTCTGAATCCCTTCACCAAACACTGAAACCCATTCACCACACACTGAAAGACATTCCAAACTCACTCAAACCCTTCCAAACACAATGAAACACATTCCCCACACACTGAAACCCCTTCCCCACACACTGAAACCCCTTCCCCACACACTGAAACACCTTCCGCACATACTGAAGCACCTTCCCACACACACTGAAACCCGTTCCCCACACACTGAAACCCCTTCCGCACACAGTGAAACCCTGCCCGGCAAACTGAAACCCCTTCCCCACACACTGAAACACATCCACACACACTGAAACCCCTTCCCCACACACTGAAACACCTTCCCCACATACTGAAACACCTTCCCCACACACTGGAACCCCTTCCGCACACAGGGAAACCCTTCCCCACACACTGAAACCCCTTCCCCACACACTGAAACACATCCCCACACACTGAAACCACTTCCCCACACACTGAGACCCCTTCCGCACACACTGCAACCCTTACCCAAACACTGAAACCCTTCCCCACACACTGAAACCCCTTCCCCACACACTGAAACACTTACCCCGCACACTGAAACAACTTCCCCACACAATGAAACACCTTCCCCACACACTGAAACCCCTTCCGCACACACTGAAACACCTTCCCCACACACTGAAACCCTTATCCAAGCACTGAAACCCCATCCCCACACACTGAAACCCTTCCCCACACACTGATACCCCTTCCCCACACACTGAAACACCTTCCCCGCACAGTGAAACACCATCAGCACAAACTGAAACCTCTTCCCCACACAGTGAAACCCCTTCCCCACACACCGAGACACCTTCCCCACACACTGAAACCCCTTCCGCACACACTGTAACACCTTCCCCACACACCAAAACACCTTCCCCACTCACTGAAACCCCTTCCGCACACACTGAAACACCTTCCCCACACATTGAAACAGCTTCCCCACACACTGAAACCCCTTCTCCACACACTGAAACACCTTCCCCACACACTGAAACATCTTCCCCACACAATGAAACACCTTCCCCACACACTGAAACTTCTTCCGCACACACTGAAACACCTTCCCCGCACAGTTAAACGGTTACCAGCATACTGAAACCCGTTCCCCACACACTGAAACCCTTCCCCACACATTGAAACCCCTTCCCCACACACTGAGACACCTTCCCCACACACTGAAACACCTTCCCCACACACTGAAACCCCTTCCGCACACACTGAAACACCTTCCCCACACACTGCAAAACATCCCCACACCCTGAAACACCTTCCCCACACACTGACACTCCTTCCACACTCACTGAATCCCTTCACCAAACACTGAAACCCATTCACCACACACTGAAACACATTCCAAACACACTCAAACCCTTCCAAACACAATGAAACACATTCCCCACACACTCAAACCCCTTCCCCACACACTGAAACCCCTTCCCCACACACTGAAACACCTTCCGCACATACTGAAGCACCTTCCCCACACTCTGAAACCCCTTCCCCACACAGTGAAACCCCTTCCGCACACAGTGAAACCCTTCCTGACAAACTGAAACCCCTTCCCCACACACTGAAACACATCCCCACACACTGAAACACCTTCCCCACACACTGACACTCCTTCCCAACTCACTGAATCCCTTCACCAAACACTGAAACCCATTCACCACACACTGAAACACATTCCAAACTCACTCAAACCCTTCCAAACACAATGAAACACATTCCCCACACACTCAAACCCCTTCCCCACACACTGAAACCCCTTCCCCACACACTGAAACACCTTCCGCACATACTGAAGCACCTTCCCCACACACTGAAACCCCTTCCCCACACACTGAAACCCCTTCCGCACACAGTGAAACCCTTCCTGACAAACTGAAACCCCTTCCCCACACACTGAAACACATCCACATACACTGAAACCCCTTCCCCACACACTGAAAAACATCCCCACACACGGAAACCCCTTCCCCACACACTGAAACACCTTCCCCACACACTGAAACACCTTCCCCACACACTGAAACCCCTTCTGCACACAGGGAAACCCTTCCCCACACACTGAGACCCCTTCCCCACACACTGAAACACATCCCCACACACTGAAACCACTTCCCCACACACTGAAACCCCTTCCCCACACACTGGAACACCTTCCCCACACACTGAAACACCTTCCCCACACACTGAAACCCCTTCCGCACACATGGAAACCCTTCCCCACACACTGAAACCCCTTCCCCACACACTGAAACACATCCCCACACAATGAAACCACTTCCCCACACACTGAAACACCTTCCGCACACACTGAAACACGTTGCCCACACACTCAAACCCCTTCCCCACACACTGAAACCCCTTCTGCAGACACTGAAACCCCTTCCGCACACACTGAAACACCTTCCCCACACACTGACACCACTTCCCCACACACTGAAAACCTTCCCCAAACACTGAAACACATTCACCACACACTGATACCCCTTCCCCACACACTGAAACCCTTTCCCACACTCTGAAACACCTTCCCCACACACTGAAACCCCATACCCACACACTGAAACATCATCCCCACACACTGAAACACCTTCCCCACACAATGAAACACCATCCCCACACACTGAAACCCCTTCTGCAAACACTGAAACACCTTCCCCACACACTGCAACCCTTACACACACACTGAAACCCCATCCCCACTCACTGAAACCCTTCCCCACACACTGAAACCTCTTCCCCACACACTGAAACACATTCCCCGCACACTGAAACACCTTCCCCACACAATGAAACACCTTCACCACACACTGAAACACCTTCCGCACACACTGAAACACCTTCCCCACACACTGAAACACTTACCCAAACACTGAAACCCCATCCCCACACACTGAAACCCTTCCCCACACACTGAAACACATTCCCCACACACTGAAACACCTTCCCCGCACAGTGAAACACCTTCCCCACACACTGAACCCTCTTCCCCACACAGTGAAACCCCTTCCCCACACACCGAAACACCTTACCCACACACTGAAACCCCTTCCTCACACACTGTAACACCTTCCCCACACACTGAAACCCTTCCCCACACACTGAAACACATTCCCCACACACTGAAACACTTCCCCACACACTGATCACCTTCCCCACACTCTGAAACCCCATCCCCACACACTGCAACACTTCCCCGCACACTGAAACACCTTCCCCACACACTGAAACCCCTTACCCACACACTGAAACACTTCCCCACATACTGAAACCCATTCACCGCACACAGAAATACATTCCCCACACTCTGAAACCCTTCCAAACACACTGAAACACATTCCCCACACACTGAAACCCCTTCCCCACACACTGAAACCCTTTCCCCACACACTGAAACGCCTTCCGCACACACAGAAACCCCTACCCCACACACTGAAACACCTTCCGCACTGACTGAAACACCTTCCCCAAACACAGAAACAGCTTCCCCACACACTGAAACCCCTTCTCCACACACTGAAACACATTCCCCACACACTGAAACTTCTTCCGCACACACTGAAACACCTTCCCCGCACAGTGAAACGGTTACCCACACACTGAAACCCGTTCCCCACACACTGAAACCCTTCCCCACACACTGAAACCCCTTCCCCACACACTGAAACACCTTCCCCACACACTGAAACACCTTCCCCACACACTGAAACCCCTTCCGCACACACTGAAACACCTTCCCCACACACTGCAACACATCCCCACACACTGAAACGCCTTCCCCAAACACTGACACTCCTTCCCCACTCTCTGAATCCCTTCACCAAACACTGAAACCCATTCACCACACACTGAAAGACATTCCAAACTCACTCAAACCCTTCCAAACACAATGAAACACATTCCCCACACACTGAAACCCCTTCCCCACACACTGAAACCCCTTCCCCACACACTGAAACACCTTCCACACATACTGAAGCACCTACCCACACACACTGAAACCCCTTCCCCACACACAGAAACCCCTTCCGCACACAGTGAAACCCTGCCCGACAAACTGAAACCCCTTCCCCACACACTGAAACACATCCACACACACTGAAACCCCTTCCCCACACACTGAAAAACATCCCCACACACATAACCCCCTTCCCCACACACTGAAACACCTTCCCCACATACTGAAACACCTTCCCCACACACTGGAACCCCTTCTGCACACAGGGAAACCCTTCCCCACACACTGAAACCCCTTCCCCACACACTGAAACACATCCCCACACACTGAAACCACTTCCCCACACACTGAGACCCCTTCCGCACACACTGCAACCCTTACCCAAACACTGAAAACCTTCCCCACACACTGAAACCCCTTCCCGACACACTGAAACACTTTCCCCGCACACTGAAACACCTTCCCCACACAATGAAACACCTTCCCCACACACTGAAACCCCTTCCGCACACACTGAAACACCTTCCCCACACACTGAAACCCTTATCCAAGCACTGAAACCCCATCCCCACACACTGAAACCCTTCCCCACACACTGATACCCCTTCCCCACACACTGAAACACCTTCCCCGCACAGTGAAACACCATCAGCACACACTGAAACCGCTTCCCCACACAGTGAAACCCCTTCCCCACACACCGAAACTCCTTCCCCACACACTGAAACCCCTTCCGCACACACTGTAACACCTTCCCCACACACCGAAACACCTTCCCCACTCACTGAAACCCCTTCCACACACACTGAAACACCTTCCCCACACACTGAAACAGCTTCCCCACACACTGAAACCCCTTCTCCAAACACTGAAACACCTTCCCCACACACTGAAACACCTTCCACACACACTGAAATATCTTCCCCACACAATGAAACACCTTCCCCACACACTGAAACTTCTTCCGCACACACTGAAACACCTTCCCCGCACAGTTAAACGGTTACCAGCATACTGACACCCGTTCCCCACACACTGAAACCCTTCCCCACACATTGAAACCCCTTCCCCACACACTGAAACACCTTCCCCACACACTGAAACACCTTCCCCACACACTGAAACCCCTTCCGCACACACTGTAACACCTTCCCCACACACTGCAACACATCCCCACACCCTGAAACACCTTCCCCACACACTGACACACATTCCAAACACACTCAAACCCTTCCAAACACAATGAAACACATTCCCCACACACTCAAACCCCTTCCCCACACACTGAAACCCCTTCCCCACACAATGAAACAACTTCCGCACATACTGAAGCACCTTCCCCACACACTGAAACCCCTTCCGCACACAGTGAAAACCTTCCTGACAAACTGAAACCCCTTCCCCACACACTGAAACACATCCACACACACTGAAACCCCTTCCCCACACACTGAAAAACATCCCCACACACGGAAACCCCTTCCCCACACACTGAAACACCTTCCCCACACACTGAAACACCTTCCCCACACACTGAAACCCCTTCCGCACACAGGGAAACCCTTCCCCACACACTGAAACCTCTTCCCCACACACTGAAACACATCCCCACACACTGAAACCACTTCCTCACACACTCAAACTCCTTCCGCACACACTGAAACACGTTGCCCACACACTGAAACCCCTTCCCCACACACTGAAACCCCTTCTGCATACACTGAAACCCCTTCCGCACACACTGAAACACCTTCCCCACACACTGACACCCCTTCCCCACACACTGAAAACCTTCCCCAAACACTGAAACACATTCACACACACTGATACCCCTTCCCCACACACTGAAACCCTTCCCCACACACTGAAACACCATCCACACACACTGAAACCCCATACCCACACACTGAAACACCATCCCCACACACTGAAACACCTTCCCCACACAATGAAACACCATCCCCACACACTGAAGCCCATTCTGCAAACACTAAAACACCTTCCCCACACACTGCAACCCTTACCCACACACTGAAACCCCATCCCCACTCACTGAAACCCTTCCCCACACACTGAAACCCCTTCCCCACACACTGAAACACATTCCCCGCACACTGAAATACCTTCCCCACACAATGAAACACCTTCCCCACACACTGAAACACCTTCCGCACACACTGAAACACCTTCCCCACACACTGAAACCCTTACCCAAACACTGAAACCCCATCCCCACACACTGAAACCCTTCCCCACACACTGAAACCCCTTCCCCACACACTGAAACACCTTCCCCGCACAGTGAAACACCTTCCCCACACACTGAAACCTCTTCCCCACACAGTGAAACCCCTTCCCCACACACCGAAACACCTTACCCACTCACTGAAACCCCTTCCCTACACACTGAAACCCCTTCCCCACACACTGCAACACTTCCCCGCACACTGAAACACCTTCCCCACACACTGAAACCCCTTACCCACACACTGAAACCCTTCCCCACATACTGAAACCCATTCACCGCACACAGAAACACATTCCCCACACACTGAAACCCTTCCAAACACACTGAAACACATTCCCCACACACTGAAACCCCTTCCCCACACACTGAAACCCCTTCCCCACACACTGAAACGCCTTCCGCACACACAGAAACCCCTTCCCCACACACTGAAACCCCTTCCCCACACACTGAAACGCCTTCCGCACACACAGAAACCCCTTCCCCACACACTGAAACGCCTTCCGCACACACAGAAACCCCTTCCCCACACACTGAAACCCCTTCCGCACTGACTGAAACACCTTCCCCAAACACAGAAACAGCTTCCCCACACACTGAAACCCCTTCTCCACACACTGAAACACCTTCCCCACACACTGAAACTTCTTCTGCACACACTGAAACACCTTCCCCGCTGAGTGAAACGGTTACCCACACACTGAAACCCTTTCCCCACACACTGAAACCCTTCCCCACACACTGAAACCCCTTCCCCACACACTGAAACACCTTCCCCACACACTGAAACACCTTCCCCACACACTGAAACCCCTTCCGCACACACTGAAACACCTTCCCCACACACTGCAACACTTCCCCACAGACTGAAACACCTTCCCCACACACTGACACTCCTTCCCCACTCTCTGAATCCCTTCACCAAACACTGAAACCCATTCACCACACACTGAAAGACATTCCAAACTCACTCAAACCCTTCCAAACACAATGAAACACATTCCCCACACACTGAAAGCCCTTCCCCACACACTGAAACCCCTTCCCCACACACTGAAACACATTCCGCACACAGTGAAACCCTTCCCGACATACTGAAACCCCTTCCCCACACACTGAAACACATCCACACACACTGAAACCCCTTCCCCACACACTGAAAAACATCCCCACACACGGAACCCCCTTCCCCACACACTGAAACACCTTCCCCACAGACTGAAACACCTTCCCCACACTCTGAAACCCTTCCCCACACACAGAAACACCCCCACACACTGACACCCCTTCCCCACACACTGAAACCCCTTCTGCACACACTGAAACCCCTTCCGCACACACTGACACCCCTACCCCACACACTGATACCCCTTCCCCACACACTGAAACCCTTCCCCACACACTGAAACAACTTCCCCACACACTGAAACCCCATACCCACACACTGAAACGCCATCCCCACACACTGAAACACCTTCCCCACACAATGAAACACCATCCCCACACACTGAAACCCATTCTGCAAACACTGAAACACCTTCCCCACACACTGCAACCCTTACCCACACACTGAAACCCCATCCCCACTCACTGAAACCCTTCCCCATACACTGAAACCACTTCCCCACACACTGAAACACATTCCCCGCACACTGAAACACCTTCCCCACACAATGAAACACCTTCACCACACACTGAAACCCCTTCCGCACACACTGAAACACCTTCCCCACACACTGAAACCCTTACCCAAACACTGAAACCCCATTCCCACACACTGAAACCCTTCCCCACACACTGAAACCCCTTCCCCACACACTGAAACACCTTCCCCGCACAGTGAAACACCTTCCCCACACACTGAAACCTCTTCCGCACACAGTGAAACACCTTCCCCACACACCGAAACACCTTACCCACACACTGAAACCCCTTCCCCACACTCTGAAACCCCATCCCCACGCACTGCAACACTTCCCCGCACACAGAAACACCTTCCCCACAGACTGAAACTTCTTCCGCACACACTGAAACACCTTCCCCGCACAGTGAAACGTTTACCCACATACTGAAACCCATTCACCGCACACAGAAACACATTCCCCACACACTGAAACCCTTCCAAACACACTGAAACACATTCCCCACACACTGAAACCCCTTCCCCACACACTGAAACCCCTTCCCCACACACTGAAACGCCTTCCGCACACACAGAAACCCCTTCCCCACACACTGAAACCCCTTCCGCACTGACTGAAACACCTTCCCCAAACACAGAAACAGCTTCCCCACACACTGAAACCCCTTCTCCACACACTGAAACACCTTCCCCACACACTGAAACTTCTTCTTCACACACTGAAACACCTTCCCCGCTCAGTGAAACGGTTACCCACACACTGAAACCCGTTCCCCACACACTGAAACCCTTCCCCACACACTGAAACCCCTTCCCCACACACTGAAACACCTTCCCCACACACTGAAACACCTTCCCCACACACTGAAACCCCTTCTGCACACACTGAAACACCTTCCCCACACACTGCAACACATCCCCACAGACTGAAACACCTTCCCCACACACTGACACTCCTTCCCCACTCTCTGAATCCCTTCACCAAACACTGAAACCCATTCACCACACACTGAAAGACATTCCAAACTCACTCAAACCCTTCCAAACACAATGAAACACCTTCCGCACATACAGAAGCACCTTCCCCACACACTGAAACCCCTTCCCCACACACTGAAACACATCCACACACACTGAAACCCCTTCCCCACACACTGAAAAACATCCCCACACACGGAACCCCCTTCCCCACACACTGAAACACCTTCCCCACATACTGAAACAGATTCCCCACACACTGGAACCCCTTCCGCACACAGGGAAAACCTTCCCCACACACTGAAACCCCTTCCCCACACACTGAAACACATCCCCACACACTGAAACCACTTCCCCACACACTGAGACCACTTCCGCACACACTGCAACCCTTACCCACACACTAAAACCCTTCCCCACCCACTGAAACCCCTTCCGCACACTGATACACTTTCCCCGCACACTGAAACACCTTCCCCACACAATGAAACACCTTCCCCACACACTGAAACCCCTTCCGCACACACTGAAACACCTTCCCCACACACTGAAACCCTTACCCAAACACTGAAACCCCATCCCCACACACTGAAACCCTTCCCCACACACTGATACCCCTTCCCCACACACTGAAACACCTTCGCGCACAGTGAAACACCATCAGCACACACTGAAACCTCTTCCCCACACAGTGAAACCCCTTTCCCACACACCGAAACACCTTCCCCACACACTGAAACCCCTTCCGCACACACTGTAACACCTTCCCCACACACTGAAACCCTTCCCCACACACTGAAACACCTTCCCCACACACTGAAACACTTCCCCATACATTGATCACTTTCACCACACTCTGAAACCCCATCCCCACACACTGCAACACTTCCCCACACACTGAAACACCTTCCCCACATACTGAAACCCATTCACCGCACACTGAAACACATTCCCCACACACAGAAACCCTTCCAAACAGACTGAAACACATTCCCCACACACTGAAACCCCTTCCCCACACACTGAAACCCCTTCCCCACACACTGAAAAGCCTTCTGCACACACAGAAACCCCTTCCCCACACACTGAAACCCCTTCCGCACTGACTGAAACACCTTCGCCAAACACAGAAACAGCTTCCCCACACACTGAAACCCCTTCTCCACGCACTGAAACACCTTCCCCACACACTGAAACACCTTCCCCACACAATGAAACACCTTCCCCACACACTGAAACTTCTTCCGCACACACTGAAACACCTTCCCCGCACAGTGAAATGGTTACCCACACACTGAAACCCGTTCCCCACACACTGAAACCCTTCCGCACACACTGAAACCCCTTCCCCACACACTGAAACACCTTCCCCACACACTGAAACACCTTCCCCACACACTGAAACCCCTTCCGCACACACTGAAACACCTTCCCCACACACTGCAACACATCCCCACACACTGAATCACCTTCCCCACACACTGACACTCCTTCCCCACTCTCTGAATCCCTTCACCAAACACTGAAACCCATTCACCACACACTGAAAGACATTCCAAACTCACTCAAACCCTTCCAAACACAATGAAACACATTCCCCACATACTGAAACCCCTTCCCCACACACTGAAACCCCTTCCCCACACACGGAAACCCCTTCCGCACACAGTGAAACCCTTCCCGACAAACTGAAACCCCTTCCCCACACACTGAAACACATCCACACACACTTAAACCCCTTCCCGACACACTGAAAAACATCCCCACACACGGAACCCCCTTCCCCACACACTGAAACACCTTCCCCACATACTGAAACACCTTCCCCACACACTGGAACCCCTTCCGCACACAGGGAAACCCTTCCCCACACACTGAAACCCCTTCCCCACACACTGAAACACATCCCCACACACTGAAACCACTTCCCCACACACTGAGACCCCTTCCGCACACACTGCAACCCTTACCCACACACTGAAACCCTTCCCCACACACTGAAACCCCTTCCGCACACTGAAACACTTTCACCGCACACTGAAACACCTTCCCCACACAATGAAACACCTTCCCCACACACTGAAACCCCTTCCGCACACACTGAAACACCTTCCCCACACAATGAAACACCTTCCCCAAACACTGAAACCCCATCCCCACACACTGAAACCCTTCCCCACACACTGATACCCCTTCCCCACACACTGAAACACCTTCCCCGCACAGTGAAACACCATCAGCACACACTGAAACCTCTTCCCCACACAGTGAAACCCCTTTCCCACACACCGAAACACCTTCCCCACACACTGAAACCCCTTCCCCACACACTGTAACACCTTCCCCACACACTGAAACCCTTCCCCACACACTGAAACACATCCACACACACTGAAACACTTCCCCATACATTGATCACTTTCACCACACTCTGAAACCCCATCCCCACACCTTGCAACACTTCCCCACACACTGAAACACCTTCCCCACACACTGAAACCCCTTACCCACACACTGAAACCCTTCCCCACATACTGAAACCCATTCACCGCACACTGAAACACATTCCCCACACACTGAAACCCTTCCAAACAGACTGAAACACATTCCCCACACACTGAAACCCCTTCCCCACACACAGAAACCCCTTCCCCACACACTGAAACCCCTTCCGCACTGACTGAAACACCTTCCCCAAACACAGAAACAGCTTCCCCACGCACTGAAACACCTTCCCCACAAACTGAAACACCCTCCCCACACAATGAAACACCTTCCCCACACACTGAAACTTCTTCCGCACACACTGAAACACCTTCCCCGCACAGTGAAACGGTTACCCACACACTGAAACCCGTTCCCCAAACACTGAAACCCTTCCGCACACACTGAAACCCCTTCCCCACACACTGAAACACCTTCCCCACACACTGAAACCCCTTCCGCACACACTGAAACACCTTCCCCACACACTGCAACACATCCCCACACACTGAAACACCTTCCCCACACACTGACACTCCTTCCCCACTCTCTGAATCCCTTCACCAAACACTGAAACCCATTCACCACACACTGAAAGACATTCCAAACTCACTCAAACCCTTCCAAACACAATGAAACACATTCCCCACATACTGAAACCCCTTCCCCACACACTGAAACCCCTTCCCCACACACGGAAACCCCTTCCGCACACAGTGAAACCCTTCCCGACAAACTGAAACCCCTTCCCCACACACTGAAACACATCCACACACACTGAAACCCCTTCCCGACACACTGAAAAACATCCCCACACACGGAACCCCCTTCCCCACACACTGAAACACCTTCCCCCCATACTGAAACACCTTCCCCACACACTGGAACCCCTTCCGCACACAGGGAAACCCTTCCCCACACACTGAAACCCCTTCCCCACACACTGAAACACATCCCCACACACTGAAACCACTTCCCCACACACTGAAACCCCTTCCGCACACACTGCAACCCTTACCCACACACT